>NC_134398.1:33662019-33989003 GCF_050003625.1 Haematobia irritans
CAAAGGAAACCCTAATATTTGGTTCATGGTGGTGGGTATTTAAGATTCGGCCCGGCCGAATTTACTGCTGTATATACTTGTTTTTTTTTTTAATTTACATCCAAAACAACAGCTGTGGAAATGGTGGACATCCGTTCTATGACAAGCCTATGTTAAATTCATCGCTTCTGCGCCAATTTTGCACCACTTCCGGATCCAAAAATTACATTTTCACTACTTTTTTGGAGACGTTTTTTTTTTGCTGAGTTGGCCTACCAAATAGAAAGCAGTCATATTATCACGTGTGAAATCCATCCGAATGGCTTTATTTCTAAATACAAAGGGTTAAGCAATGCCCCGTCACTGGAGTAAATCTGTCATCTGTCTCTCATGGTTAGAAATGATAATTTGTTGCAATACATATCAGCCACCCCATAATATGGTATGGTTTAATTATGTAATGGGAAAATTTGTAGCTAAACAACCACCTCTAGCTCGCCGGTACTGGTCTAAATTTTCTATAACGTCAAGTCACACACAAATTTTTTTTCTGATTCAATCACGAATTTAATTGATCCAATTAATTTTGTAATTGAAATGTCTTCAATTACGTAAATGATAGTATCAATCACAGTTTTAATTGGACATTAGAAAGATACTTGATCAAAAAAAATTAATTGATTTAATTAACAAATTTTAATTAATTTTTTAATTAATTCAATTAAAAATTTAATTTATGTTCATTGCAAATTTCAAATAATTTTTTCCATTAAAAACGTAACTATTTTCAATTACTTTCTGAATTGACTTAGTGTTTTTAGTTTGAAAAAAAAAAAAATTAAATGTTTGAAAATTTTAGTTAAACATTAAAAAAAACGCCATAACTTTTTTTATGTGACTTATGGCCATTTTCATGTAGCTCCGTTAGGTTTTAACTGCCAGTTAACAGAAAGTAAATTGCAAATATCTTCTCTCCTGTTAACTTTAACTGAAAAACTTTCGTCAGTTAAGTTACTAACTGGCCTAGGGAATATAAAGGCAAGATGACAGCTTCGTCCATAATACGGTTTAAAAAGTTGGTTAGTTAACGGAACACTAACGGAGCTTTATGAAAATGGGGGTTAGTCTTTCAAGTTTGCTTAAAAGTTAATGGCATCAATTAATTTTTTAATTAAAAAATTTACAATTTTCAATCTTTGACTTAACTAACGTAATGTTTTTATCTTGATTAAAAAAATTAATTGTATCATTAATTTATTAATTGAGAAAATCTTCAATTGCAATCAACTTTTTAATTGGAAATGTGGTGGTGATATTGTTTTCTGTGCATTATTGCGGTTCTACTATATGCCGTAAATGTTCCAAATTTCCCCTCATTTGGCTCTTGATGTTGGATCTTTTTTTATTTTTATTTTATTGAATTAAAAATACACATTTTTAATTACACTAATGTAATTTGTTCAGAAAGCACTCTTATATTAAATGCAAACATTTAGAATCAAGAAATTGAATCTAACCAGATTTTCATAAATATAAATGCGGGTTTTCAAAAAAATATATAATAATAATTTTTACAGATCTATTTAAACATAGATAAAAAGTATCTACATAAGTAATTGTATAATAAAATGGCAAAGGATATATTTTTGAAGTACTGTTGTTTTTACAAATTATATATAAATATTTATAAAATTATTATAAAAAAATATGTCCTTAAAAAAGTTTAGTCTTTTAGTGTCTTGGTTAAAGTTTGGCTTTAATATATTCCATACAATTTCATATTTAAGCCTATCATAATTAGACTCACTTCAAAGTTATACAGTTTTAATTAAGAATTATTTCATATTTTTAGTTTTCCATATATCTATATATTTATTTTAAATTATCCTTTTCACAGCTTATCAGTTCATACCCAAAAAAATTTCATTTTCATTATATTTTACAAAGTCTTCTCTCGTCATCTCTTAACAGAATTCAACTTCTAAGCTTTCATTTAGTTTTTTTTTTTAATAATTTAACTTAACTATTTAACCGTGGGTTATTTGGTGGAGCTACCACCTCTTACCGTATCCTAGACATGTATGGTAAATTCTTGTCGTTCCTGTTCCTTCTTTTCATGATATCTTGCCAACAGTGAGGTTAATTCCTCCCGGTCCACTTTGCTTAACTGGCCATCTTTATTTTCCATAACACGTTGCACTTCCAAGTCCAATGCTCGTTGCTCGTGATCACATTCGGCTTCGCTGAATTCTCGTGAATCAATGAAACCGGAAGGTGGTCGAAAACCCATATTATTTGCCCCGGTCATGGCGGCAATGGTCGCCGCTATGGAGGCTGATGTTTCCGAATTGTTAAGCTCACTGTCTAAACTGTGAATGAGAAAGATGAAACCAGAAAATGTTGGTGCTTAGTGAATTATTCTTGAAGCTGATTTTGTAAATTAAAAAAAATAATAAATTTCCATATCCCTTGTAATTTAAAGAGCTGGATCTTATGTGATCTACATAATTCTACAAAAACGCTAAATGTAGAGTGATACCTTTCAAATTTCACTTGTGTATGAAAAAGACAATAGGAAAATCTTGAAAAACAAAATTTCATATAAAATATTTCATATCCTCCTAAAAACCCAATGATACCACAATCCAACTATGATCCTAGTTTTTCTTTTCGACATTTTAAATCTAACTTCTGTATGATTTCCATTCTGGAAAATTACAAATATCGAATGAGTGAAGACTTTAATGTATTGAGATAGATATTTTATGTCTTTATGCCTCCATTTGGTATCCAAAAATAAACGAAATACCCCACGATTGAAATCGTTCTTTTGGAAATTTGAAATTTCCATTTGCATGAAAAGACTGATATGAAATATCAAAACATGGAGATTTCGAACATGGAGTAATCGTATTCACAAGACTTAAGCCTTCTTCGTAAAAATCATAATTTTCGTGGTGCTACACCCAAAGAAGGAATATGATCACCTCAAACATGTTTTAAGAGCAAAATATTATTTTTGGGTGGTGACCATGTAACATGGTTTTCGCAACCATGTTATTTTCTCGGAAATCATGTATCTGATTTCGGCAAGCAGGTTATATTTGACGAGAAAATAACATTTTAGTGACAAACATGTTACATGGTCACCATACAAAAATAACATTTTGCTCTTGAAACATGTTTGAGGTGACCATATTCCTTCTCTGCGTGTATGTGGCGTATGACTCATGTGAATGTCATAAGACATTTTTCATACGCCACCATGTACAGCAAATGTGTTAAAAATTTATTGTGCCCACGATAGCAACATGGGCCGCGGTTGGCAATCGTGCCAAAAATCATCTACCAAACATTGAAGAAAACTTTACCACATATCTACCAAAGTAAAAAAGGATATTTTGAAGTTTCTGATCAATTTTTTGTGGTTAGTATGAAACAAATGTCTTTTCTTTCCTCCAATGAATGACTCGTCTCTCCTATCGGTATGAAAATTAATTTTTTTTAAAATATGGAATTTTGTCAAATATTTTTTTCTAAAATTTTATTTATAAGTAGAAAAGTTTATCAAAATTTTACTTCTATAGAAAATTTGGTCAAAATTTTATTTCGATAGAAAATTGGGCCAAGATTTTATTTTTATATAGAAAAAAGTTTTCAAATTTTAATTCTAAAAAAATTTGAACAAAATTGTATTTCCATAGAAAATTTCATCACAATTTTATTTCTATAGAAAATTTGATCAAAATTTTATTTCTATAGAAAATTTTATCAAAATTTTATTTCTGAAGAAAATTTGATCATAACTTTATTTCTATAGAAAACTTTTTCAAAATTTTATTTCTATAGAAATTTTTGTCATAATTTTATGGCGACCGAACATATCCCCCAACGGACATTTCGCCCAAAATGATTTTTGGGCGTTATGACCTCCATTAGGGCGGTCACATCGCCCAATTTTAGTTTGGGCTTTATGTCCTCCCTCATCGCGGTCATAAGCCCCATAAAAAAATGTGGGTGTTATGACCGTTTGAATATAATTGAATATGAACAATAGTTTAAAATAACAAAGTGTATTTTTTTAAATCATTCAAAAGCTAGATATGATTACTTCATCTATCCATTAATTTATTTTTTTTTTTAATATTTAATAGATATATATGCCTCTTATTGACAAATATCGAATCCTGCTTTTATTGTATATGCTGGAAGAAGATGTAAAACTAGCATATCTTGGCTTCATCGTTTGTTTTAATTGTTTTTGACTGCAACAGAATTTTTGACCATTTTTCTTCTCAGCGTACGATTGAAATGGAAAAGCAGCTAAAGTGGCACTACGAAGACCTATTTCGCACGTGAAATAGGTCGGTTTAACCTCCAAGACATTTGAATTTATATATTGAAACGTGAAAATTCGGAAATTGATATTTTTTTTCTTTTGAACAAACCAGACAAATGCTGAATTGAAAATTATGTATTTTAAACTGAAAATTGGAACGAGATGAGATGATCGATTTGCTGCTGATGGGTACTTGAAAAAAATCGCGCGCGCGATTTATTTCAAGTACCCATCAGCAGCAAATCGATCATCTCATCTCTTTCCAATTTTAATGTTTAGAACAAGATAATAAACTGAAAGTCGCTAGGATTTGAGGACGAACTGAATGTGATGAATTTAACAACGACCGAAAAAGGGACATCAATAAAACAATAGCATCTCCATCATCCATATTTCATTCATTCATTATTTCAGTTATTGGGTTGGAACACAAAGAGACTGTATGCCAAATCGGCTTCCACAATAGTGGTTTGCTAAAATATCTTTTCCGGCACACTTTCGCACATTTAGTATTCACTCATATGTTCTGATTTGGCAAGTTCTTGCGGACTTTGTGGAGCGTTTTGCACCATTTTCTCCTTAATTTTCTTATAGACCACGAGATCTGCACTGTCTTTCTAGTTACGGCATTTGGAATTAAATACCGTACGTATTTAGTTAACCAAAATTGGGGATAAAAACTACTTCATTTAGGACAGTTTTTGATTTGTATTCCGACATTATTTTCCCCATAAAATATTGGGCGTTTTGACCGCCTATTTTTTGGGACATATGACCGCGATGAGGGAGGACATAAACCCCAAACTAAAATTGGGCGATGAGACCGCCCCATTTTAGGTCATAACGCCCAAAAATCATTTTGGGCGAAATGTCCGTTGGGGGATATGTCCGGTCGCCAATTTTATTTCTATAGAAAACTTGGTTAAAATTGTATTTCTATAGAAACTTTGGTGAACATTTTTTTTTCTATAAAAAATTTGGTCAAGATTTTATATTTATATAGAAAAAAATTTCAATATTTTAACTCTATAAAAATTTGAACATTTTATTTCTATAGAAAATTGGGTCAACATTTTATTTTTATATAGAAACAAGTATATACGGCCGTAAGTTCGGCCAGGCTGAATCTTATGTACCCTCCACCATGAATTGCGTAAAAACTTCTACGAAAGACTGTCATCCACAATCGATTTACTTGGGTTGTGGTATCTTAAAACTTCTTAACATAGTTTTCTAAATTGTGAGTTAGTCCATACGTGGTATATATTAGACAAAAAAGTATGTGTAGGTAAGTCTACGTAGAGAGCCAGAATTGAAATATGGGGGTCGCTTATGTGGAGGCTATATACAATTATCAACTTGATATGGACCAATTTTTGTGTGAATGGGGATCAATTTATCTGAGGGCTATATATAACTATAGACCGATATGGACCTAGTTAGGCATGGTTTTTAATGGCCATATACTAGCACAATGTACCAAATTTCAACTGACTCGGATGAAATTTGCTCCTCCAAGAGGCTCCAAAACCAAATCTCGTGATCGGTTTATATGGGGCCTATATATGATTATGGACTGATATGGACCATTTTTGGCATGGTTGTTAAATATCATATACTACCACAACGTACCAAATTTCAACCAGATCGGATGAATTTTGCTTCTCCAAACGGCACCGGAGGTCAAATCTGGGGATCGGTTTGAATGGGGGCTATATATAATGATGGACTGATATGAACCAATTCCTGCATGGTTGTTGGATACCATATACTAATATCACGTACCAAATTTCAATCGAATCGGATGAATTTTGCTCTTCCAAGGGGCTCCGGGGGTCAAATCTGGGGATCGGTTTATATGGGGGCTATATATAATTATTGACCGATTTCGACCAATTTTCGCATGGGTGTTTGAGGCCATACATTTACACTATGTACCAAATTTCAGCCGGATCGGATGAAATTTGCATCTCTTAAAGGCACCGCAAGCCAAATCGGGGGATCGGTTTATATGGGGCTATATACAATTAATGACCGATGTGGTCCAATTTTTTATAGTTGTTAGTGACCATATACTAACACCATGTACCAAATTTCAGCCGGATCGGATGAAATTTTCTTCTTTTAGAGGCTCCGCAAGCCAAATTTGGGGGTCCGTTTATATAGGGGCTATACGTAAAAGTGGACCGATATGGCCCATTTGCAATACCATCTGACCTACATCAATAACAACTACTTGTGCCAAGTTTCAAGTCGATAGCTTGTTTCGTTCGGAAGTTAGCGGACGGACATGTTCAGATGGACTCACAATTTCACAATTTATGGGTCTTAGAGCAATATTTCGATGTGTTACAAACGGAATGACAAAGTTAATATACCCCCATCTTATGCTGGGGGTATACAAATTGTCAATATTTTAATTCTATAAAAATTTGAACAAAATTTTATTTCTATAGAAAATTGGGTCAACATTTTATTTTTATATAGAAAAATTGTCAAAATTTTAATTCTATAAAAATTTGATCACAATTTTATTTCTATAGAAAATTTTCTCTAAATTTTATTTCTACAGAAAATTTGGTCAAAATTTTATTTTTATAGAAATTTTTTTCAAAATTTTATTTTTATAGAAAATTTGGTCAAAAGTTTATTTATATATAAAATTTTCTCAAAATTTTATTTCTATAGAAATTTATTTATTTCTATAGAAATTTATTTGTTTCTATAGAAATATTATTTCTATAGAAAATTTTCTCAAAATTTTATTTCTACAGAAAATTTGGTCAAAATTTTATTTTTATAGAAAATTTGGTTAAAAAAATGTATTTCTATAGAACATTGGGTCAAGATTTTTGTTAAATAGAAAAAATTTTTAAAATTTTAATTCTATAAACATTTGAAGAAAATTTTCCATGAAAATTTGATCAAAATTTTATTTGTATAGAAAATTTGATCAAAATTTCATTTCTGGACAAAATTTTCTCAAAGTTTTCTTCTTATGGAAAGATTTGTCAAAATTTTATTTCTTTAGAAAATTTGGTCAAAATTTTATTTCTATAGAAAATTTGGTCAAAATTTTATTTCTATAGAAAATTAGGTCAAAATTTTATTTCTATAGAAAATTTGGTCAATATTTTATTTTTATGTAGAAAAATTTGTCAAAATTTTAATTCTATCAAAATTTTGATAAAAATTTTATTTCTATAGAAAATTTGATACAAATTTTATTTCTATAGAAAATTTTCTCAAAAAATAGAAAAAGAGGACGAGGCATGCTCAAAATAAACACAGCCAACTGAATTCAAATCGATGATTTGACAGTGGCATAGGAAAAGAGATATGTTTGTTTCGAATTTATTTCGGCATAAGCCGAAATAAATTCGAACAAGCCGGCTATCATACAAAACCTTTGTTCGGGAGGTTCAAATGTGGTTCATTGTTGGGTTTAATGAACTGCCTGAATTTATTCTGATAATTGGTTGATAGTTTTGCTGCAAGTAGAGGATGCTGATGCGGAATGTGGTAATTCCGAAACGTGCGTCCATCCAACCATCTTGCAGTCTATAGGGCTTTGCCCAAATAAATTTGACAAACATTCTTTTCCTCTGTTGGTTAAGCTACACTTGTAGTTTAGTCAATGTATGGTTTTAAGCTGCAATAAAAAACAACAACAATGCTTAAAGAACAAAACCAACAATACCAAACAAAAAGAAATTTTATTTCTATAGAAAATGTTCTCAAAATTTTATTTCTATAAAAAATTTGGTCAAAATTTTATTTTTATAGAAAACTTGGTCAAAATTTGATTTCTATAGAAGAGTTGGTCAAGGTTTTATTTCTATAGAAAATTGGGTGAAGATTTTATTTTTAAATAGAAAAAAAAAAAAATTAAATTTTAATTCTATAAAAATTTTAACAAAAATTTTCTTTTATAGAAAATTGTCTCAAAATTTGATTCCTATAGAAAATTTTTTATTTCTATAGAAAATTTGGTCAAAGTGTTAGTATTACAGAAATTTTGGTCAAAAATTTTTTTTTATAAAAATTTGCTCAATATTTTATTTTTATGTAGAAAAATTGTTAAAATTTTAGTTCTATACAAATTTTAACAAATTTTTATGTCTATAGAAAATTGGGTCAATATTTTATTTTTATGTAGAAAAAAATAGTCAAAATTTTAATTCTATAAAAATTTGATCAAAATTGTATTTCTATAGAAAATTTGGTCAAAATTTTATTTTTATAGAAATTTTGGTCAAAATTTTATTTCTATAGGACATTTGTACAAATTTTTATTTCTTTAGCGAATTGATGTACCTTTTATCTGGAGAGGAATGTTTTTTTTAATTTAGATTAGGTTAGGTTAGGTTAGGTTAGGTTAGGTGGCAGCCCGATGTATTAGGCTCACTTAGACTAGTCAGTCCATTGTGATAACACATTGGTGAAATTCTCTCTTCACCAATTTTTTTGCTAAATCTATTCAAACCATCAAAAATTCTACCAATCTACACCCACACACAGAGAAGCCATATGATCATCTCAAACATGTTTCAAGAGCAAAATGTTATTTTTGTATGGTGACCATGTAACATGTTTGTCACTAAAATGTTATTTTCTCGTCAAATATAACCTGCTTGCCGAAATCACATACATGATTTCCGAGAAAATAACATGGTTGCGAAAACCATGTTACATGGTCACCACCCAAAAATAACATTTTGTCTTAAAACATGTTTGAGGTGATCATATTCCTTTTCTGGGTGCAGAGAAGGAATATGATCACCTCAAACATGTTTTAAGAGAAAATGTTATTTTTGGGTGGTGACCATGTAACATGGTTTTCGCAACCATGTTATTTTATCGGAAATCATGATTTCGGCAAGCAGGTTATATTTGACGAGAAAATAACATTTTAGTGACAAACATGTTACATGGTCACCTTACAAAAATAACATTTTGCAATTAAAAAATGTTTGAGGTGATCATATTCCTTCTCTGCGTGTACCAAACGGTAAAATATATACCATTTTTGGTAGAGTTCTACAAACTATAGCAACCGTTCCTGTACCCATCTCTAAAATAAAACTTTAAGAAAATTTCAAGCATAGAGCTGTTGTTTGTGAAATTTGGTATAACATAAATTCATTTTGGTCTGCGGAAGTGATCTGATAAGAGATTGGCCTAACCAAGAGGACTATAATTAAAAAAAAAATTTCGTATATTTTTTGATTTTTTTGGGAGCCATGGATGGCATTTCCGCCTTGAATTGAAAGGTTCACGAGTTTAATCCCAGTTGCGACCAAATAATTAAAAAGTTTTTCAGCTATGGTTTCAGTAATGCTAGTGACATTTACGAGGGTATCATTGCTTCTCTAAGTGGATTCATCGTAATTAGAGCGAAATTAACCATACCACCAAATGCCTGGGCCATTTGAACATTATTGGACTCAATTTTTCTGAAATATCATGTGTCAATTAGTGGAAACTTGGTATTAAAAAACGTTGGCTTACAGTCATTGACTTATGTCACGACTTTCTGAATGCCGTATGTTTTTATACTCACCACCATAGAATTGTGATGGGAGTATAACAAATTTGTCATTCCGTTTGCTCGAAAATCAACTCCAAAGATGGGATATATCGGTCAAGGGTTTGATATAGTCGCCCATAAAAAGTGACCCCTCGATTAGGGGTCTTGGGTTTCCAATTTGATTGATATTGGAAACCTAGAGGTAACAGGTTAGCTGATAAGTCCCCGGTCTGACACATAGATGGCGTCGCTAGTATTAAATGCATATTATTTTACCATCCTTCAAATGCTTCGTGTCAAAATTTGACGTCTGTAAGTCAATTAGTTTGTGAGATAGAGCGTCTTTTGTGAAGCAACTTTTGTTATTGTGAAAAAATGAAAAAAAGGAATTTCGTGTTTTGATAAAATACTGTTTTCTGAAGGGAAAAATATGGTGGAAGCAAAAACTTGGCTTGATAATCAGTTTCCGGACTCTGCCCCAAGGAAATCAACAATAATTGATTGGTATGCAAAATTGAAGCGTGGTGAAATGAGCACGGAGGACGGTGAACGCAGTGGACGCCCTAAAGTGGTGGTCACTGACGAAAACATCAAAAAAATCCACAAAATGATTTTGAATGACCGTAAAATGAAGTTGATCGAGATAGCAGAGGCCTTAAATATATCAAAGAAACGTGTTGGTCATATCATTCATCAATATTTGGATATGCGGAAGCTTTGTGCAAAATGGGTGCCGCGCGAGCTCACATTTGACCAAAAACAACAACGTGTTGATGGTTCTGAGCGGTTTTTGCAGCTGTTAACTCGTAATACACCCGAGTTTTTCCGTCGATATGTGACAATGGATAAAACATGGCTCCATCACTACACTCCTGAGTCCAGTCGACAGTCGGCTGAGTGGACAGCGACCGGTGAACCGTCTCCGAAGAGTGGAAAGACTCAAAAGTCCGTTGGCAAAGTAATGGCCTCTGTTTTTTGGGATGCGCATGGAATAATTTTTATCGATTATCTTGAGAAGGGAAAAACCATCAACAGTGACTATTATATGGCGTTATTGGAGCGTTTTCGGCTGAGTGGATAGCGACCGGTGAACCGTCTCCGAAGCGTGGAAAGACTCAAAAGTCCGCTGGCAAAGTAATGGCCTCTGTTTTTGGGATGCGCATGGAATAATTTTTATCGATTATCTTGAGAAGGGAAAAACCATCAACAGTGACTATTATTTGGCGTTATTGGAGCGTTTGAAGGTCGAAATCGCGGCAAAACGGCCCCATATGAAGAAGAAAAAAGTGTTGTTCCACCAATACAACGCACCGTGCCACAAGTCATTGAGAACGATGGCAAAAATTCATGAATTGGGCTTCGAATTGCTTCCCCGCCCACCGTATTCTCCAGATCTGGCCCCCAGCGACTTTTTCTTGTTCTCAGACCTCAAAAGGATGCTCGCAGGGAAAAAATTTGGCTGCAATGAAGAGGTTATGGCCGAAACTGAGGCCTATTTTGAGGCAAAACCGAAGGAGTACTACCAAAATGGTATCAAAAAATTGGAAGGTCGTTATAATCGTTGTATCGCTCTTAAAGGGAGCTATGTTGAATAATAAAAACGAATTTTGATAAAAAAATGTGTTTTTCTTTGTTACACCGGGGACTTATCAGCCAAACTGTTATGTAGGATCACAAAAAAGTTGTGTCGAATATAGTGTGTACCTGTCGATGTTTTGTTATAGTCCCATTATAGACGTATCTCCCAATTTGTCTTCTTGAAATTAGAAATCTAGAAGTATTTTAGGACTAAAAATTATTGGGCCGGATATGATATGCTAAATATGATTTAATGTTTCTGGTTATTTAGGTAAACAATTATAGCCTCTACAATCTCAAAAAGGGGAATTTGAGATAGGGTGTAATAACACTTCCCATAAACAGTTGGTAATTGGCTAATACGTTTTCAGCGTTATGTAGTAAAATTTTGTATAGCCTCCATACAATGGTGTAGCGAATAAAAAGTGGAATGATGGCAATATATCATTGTTTTTTTGTTTTCAATATAATAAACGTAATAACATAATTCCTGGTACTGAGGAACAAATAATTTGCAATTTTATACAACTCAAAATCCTATAATTTTCATGAATATTTTTCACAATATTAGTTTATTATAAAACAAAAAATCATACAAATCATGCACATGCAATTGTTTTCTTTTTTTTACAAAATTTTGAAATGACCCAAACATCCGTAATAGTTTACGATTTTTTTAAATTTTGATTTTTCTTTTGGAAATTTCAATTTTTCACAAAAAACCAATGGCAATGGACATTTATTTTACTTTCATAATTTTGTTTGGAGTTTGGGGTTTAGGTACCTGAACTACCTGTTGTTACTGCCTGGATGTAGACGGCGATCTAGCGAGTCCTTAGCATTTATTTGCTGTTGATGATGTTTGCGATTACGATGACCAGCACCACTGCCACTGCCGCTACCGCGTTTGTTTTCTCCCGATGATGAGTGATCTTTGCCATAGCGTTGAGCATTCATACGTCTATCGATGGGTGATGATTGATCATTATTTGATTCTGTAGATGAATCGGGTCGAAACATATCTGTGCGGAGGGAAAAGGCCATGCAGAAAAAAAAAGAAAATGAAAAATGAAGAATGTATTTGAATATTATATTTTATTTTGTATAGATTGAGAGGCAGTGGTTTCCAAGGTCAAATATGTACATCAAAAAATAACGGAAAGTCAAATTGCCAAAAAATAACAGATTTGATAGCACAACAGGTCCATTATTAAATAGTATAGGAGGATCACAAAATGGGACCATATAGACTACGCTATATCGTCTTATTAAGACATTCTCATGGTCTATATGGGATCGGAAACCAATAAAAACAGTTTCTCAAAATTTTAAAATATCTACTTTTCCTTTTTAAAATAGGTCGAAGCGACCACATTAGCTTCTTTGTATCTTGAAAATCACATGTCTAACAACATGCCCTTGAAACCACTGTGCCTTATTAGTTTTTTTTTTTTTTTTGGTGTTGGTATGCAGTGTTGTGTGTTGTGTTGTTGGTTGTGGGTTTACACACCTACTCCACTACGACCATCACTGTTGCGCGACTTACAAGGAACTCTATAAGTGGGCATATTCGAAAATTCAGTACTTGGACTAATACTGGTATCCGATTCGGACTCACAATGTCCACTGCCATTGGTATGGCCACCATTGGCCCCGCCACCACCACTGCTACCTCCACCTATACCACTGCTACTACTGTTGCTTTTATTACCACCACCACCATTGCTACCATTGCTGCGTCCTCCTCCACCCCCAGCACCATCACCTCTTGAAGATTTCTTTGAATGACCTCCGGTCTGAGATCCAATCGCCATGGTCATTGACTTGCTAAGCGTTGATTCATCTAAAAGAGAATTTAAAGAAGAAGAAAAAAATTTTGAATTGCATTGTGACCATTAACACAGTTTAGTAAAATCGGTTTTTTGCTGTCTCTCTGTCTTCTCCTCTTTTCAACGACAACACTAATTGGTGAAATTCCTTTTTCCAATACACTTACCATCGGTGTTGTAGTATCGTTGTTTGTGCCATGATGATTTCGATTTGACATGGCCAAATCCGGATGATGGTAACAAAGGATATGCAGTGGCATTTAGATTCTCTCCTTCAGGATGGCCAAATGTTTTGAATTGCATTGTATAGTCCATGGGTGAGGCAGCCACACCTCTGGTTGGTGTTTTGGCCGGGGCTCCAGTACGACCACCATTGACACTAAATGTGGCATATGGAGAGATCTCATACATTTCTGTGTCAGATTTCATTTTCGTTAGTTTTTGGTTTAGTTTGCCATCATCATCATCATTATCATCGTCCAGACCATCATATCAAAGATTGGTCATTGTTTGGTGGGGCACGCAGCAAACGTACAGCATTATAATAAACATGGTTCCAGCAGCAGACATTCATCCGTGAAACACAAAAACATCATTCCGAAAAGAAATCACAAAAAGTCCCATTAAAACCAAAATCATATGGCATACGAAGAATCATGGACGATGGAGAATTTTTTCCAAGAGTTGACGGTAAAAGAAAATGAGAAAATATAGAAAAAGATTTAGTAAGTACTACGTGATCATAGAATATAGCACGTTCATTTTTTGTTTTGTTTTGTTTTTTTTTTTTTTTTTTTTTTTTTTTTTTGGTAGTGCTAAAAGAATAAGAAAAACCAAAGCCATAAGTTAGACCTGGACGAATCTTGTGTACCCTCCACCACAGATTGCATAGTAAGTTCTACTAAAGACTGTCTTCCACAATTCTTGGGTTGTGGTAACACAGAGGAATCTATAAATAATTATGAACCTCGAATGAAATTTATTCCTCCATCAGACTCCAAAGTCAAATTTGGGGATCGGTGTGTGTGGGGGATATATATAATTATGAACTGATATGGACCAATTATTGCGTGATTAGTAAAAAGCATATAAAGGGAGATTTGTTAAGAGCTTGATAACTTTTTTAAAAAAAAAAACGCATAAAATTTGCAAAATTTCATCGGTTCTTTATTTGAAACGTTAGATTGGTCCATGACATTTACTTTTTGAAGATAATTTCATTTAAATGTTGACCGCGGCTGCGTCTTAGGTGGTCCATTCGGAAAGTCCAATTTTGGGCAACTTTTTCGAGCATTTCGGCCGGAATAGCCCGAATTTCTTCGGAAATGTTGTCTTCCAAAGCTGGAATAGTTGCTGGCTTATTTCTGTAGACTTTAGACTTGACGTAGCCCCACAAAAAATAGTCTAAAGGCGTCAAATCGCATGATCTTGGTGGCCAACTTACCGGTCCATTTCTTGAGATGAATTGTTCTCCGAAGTTTTCCCTCAAAATGGCCATAGAATCGCGAGCTGTGTGGCATGTAGCGCCATCTTGTTGAAACCACATGTCAACCAAGTTCAGTTCTTCCATTTTTGGCAACAAAAAGTTTGTTAGCATCGAACGATAGCGATCGCCATTCACCGTAACGTTGCGTCCAACAGCATCTTTGAAAAAATACGGTCCAATGATTCCACCAGCGTACAAACCACACCAAACAGTGCATTTTTCGGGATGCATGGGCAGTTCTTGAACGGCTTCTGGTTGCTCTTCACTCCAAATGCGGCAATTTTGCTTATTTACGTAGCCATTCAACCAGAAATGAGCCTCATCGCTGAACAAAATTTGTCGATAAAAAAGCGGATTTTCTGCCACTGATTTTGGTAATAAAATTCAATGATTTGCAAGCGTTGCTCGTTAGTAAGTCTATTCATGATGAAATGTCAAAGCATACTGAGCATCTTTCTCTTTGACACCATGTCTGAAATCCCACGTGATCTGTCAAATACTAATGCATGAAAATCCTAACCTCAAAAGAATCACCCTTTATTAGCATCACTTACCAAATTTCAGCTTATCCGAGTCCTAAACTCGGGTAATCAAATCTGGGACTTACATGGGACTATATATAATTCTGGACCGCTATGGACCATTTTATTGCGTGGCTGTTGGAGGCCATATACTAACACCACGTAAGGAATTTTAAAGGAATCTAATGAAAATTGGAGTCTGTATAATCTGGGGGTCAGTTTATATGGCCCGATATGGCCACATCCCAACTTACATGTACCAAGTTTTAAGTCGATAGCTTGTTTCTTTCGGAAGGTAGAGTAATTTCAACAGCCGGACGGACGGACATCGCTAGATCGACTCAGCTTTCACCACGATCCAGAAACCAATATTTCGATGTATTACAAACGGAATGACAAAGTTAGTAAACCCATAAAAATTTCGATTTTTACAAGCGTCTCTTGAATAACTTGAAACAAACTTTTCGTTATAAATGGCAGGCATAAAAACTTCTCTTTAAGGCTCCCAAAGATTCTAAACTACCACTCGATTTAAAATTTCAAGAAAATCGGATGAATATTACGGCTTCTGCGCACTCACGACTTCAAATCGAGAAATATATCTTTATGGGGGCTATAAAACAAAATTTAGCACAGCTATGAAAAAAAACAAAAGAACACAAACCCTTCCAATTTCAAGCAAATAGTATGAACATTTCTGCTTCCATGCCCTCAAGAAGTCAAATCGTTGGATCATTTATATGGGGGCTGTATTAAAATATAGACCCATCTATACCAAGTTTAGCACAGCTCTTAACGAGTCTAAAATAATTCTGACCTAAAAATCACCGTAACGGATTCAACGAAACCAAAATAATATGGGTTTTGACTGTCACATAAACGATATTCAAATGTTCAACCATCTGGCTTTCGTTTTCGACCTCATTGAAGAAAGTCTATAAAAAATAGCGCGATCAAAAAACTAAAGTTGGCAACCCTAGTAGTGAGACGGTTTGGTTTTTATTAAGCTCCAAAACTAAAATTTAAATTATTATTTTCCAACGATTTTATCGTCACCTCAAAGTTCTGTATTGGTTTTTTGGATCATCCAGAGTATATAGTACTTGGAATATTTGAGCGATGGCTACGAGACGCAGTATAAAGAGTAAAACAATTATTTGCATTCAATGTAAGTTGGAAGTAGAAGAGAATGAAGAAAGCATAGATTGCGATCAATGCAACAACACTTTTCATGTTGTCTGCACTGAGCTAAACAAACGGCAATTCAAGCATTTGTTACAAAATGAAGAAGAAGAATTTGTATGCCATATATGCGAAAATAAACATAGCGATAACCAAAGCAAAAAAAACAACAATGATGATAACTCAATAAAATCAGAATTGGCATCACTTAGGGCTGAAGTAAAAAGTCAGCTGAGTGCATTGCATGATACAATGAACTTCATGTCCAGGCAGTATGATGACATAATGAACGGCGTTAAGGAAAATAAAAAGAAAATTGAATTAGTAGAAAAAGAAAATAAAGCGTTGAAGAGAGAAGTACATGAATTAAAGGATTCTTTAAAATTTTTAAATGATGAACGAGTAAAACGTGATTGTATTATTAGAGGAGTAAAGCAATGTAATGAATTGTCAGCTGAAGAAACATTATTGAAAGTAACTCAAAATGTTGGAATTACACTTGAGAAGAATTCAATTTCTGAAGCTTACTTTTTGAAGCAAAGACAAGAAAATGGAAATAAAACTATTGTAGTTAAATTTGATTCTATGAAATCCAAAGAAGCTCTAATGATAGCAAAGAATAAATTAAAGGAAAATGAAGAAACTAAGAACATATTTATCAACGACTTTCTTAGTCGCGAAACCTTAAATTTGTTTAATTATGCAAAAACTTTAAAGAATGTTGGGTACAGAGCAATTTACACAAGTGGTGGCCGAGTTTTTGTCAAAAAAGGCGAATTGTCTCGTCCTAAAATTATACGGTGCAAAGATGATGTAGATAAGATTTTACATGATGCTGCTACATATAAACCTCCAAAACATAGAACAACTCGTGCAACAAATGCGAGTGAATCTGATGGCACTTATGGATCTCCACTATAAATACACGAATTTTTTGAATTTTATTATAGATTTGATTGATTTCGTTTTAAATTTAAAATCTTATGGCTCAAAGTAAATATTGCACTAAAATTGAAGAATATAATGCACATTTGAATAATAAACATAATTTTTTTAACATTATCTCTGTAAATATTAGGAGCATTTCATCAATAACAAAGTTCAACAGATTTAAGCAATTTCTTTCGCGGCTTTTAATATTACCCGCTATTATTGCGGTACAGGAAACATGGATTGATATGAAAATTGTCCAGCTCTATAATATCCCTGGTTTCAAATCAATTCATGCTTGTCGCCTTGATTGTTATGGTGGCACTACTTTATACGTCCGGGAAGATTTGACATATACAGTTCAAGAATGCACAAGTGAAGGCTATGTTGAATATGTTATTATCAAAATGTTGGGGCTTCGGCTAAATGGTAAGCCGTTAACAATTATTTCGTTTTACAGGTCGCCAAAATGTTTGGTGTCAAATTTTTTAATCCTATTAGAGAGATTACTTGAGACATATTCCCGATATTCTTGTTTCTTTCTGGGTGACTCTAATATTGATTCGTTGGATATGAATTCTTCTTCAAATTTAGTAAATCTGCTTCGTACCTATGACTTTAAAAACTGTCATGATATGATTACTCGTCCGCATAGTAATACTTCCATTGATCATGTTTATACGAATGTTTATCTTTCGATAAATTTATATTCTATTGAGCAAGGACTATCTGACCACAATGTTGTGTCTTGCGTGTTTGATTTTGAGACTCGACCGCTGCGAATGATTATGGAACTTAGACACTGTGACTATTCCAAACTCAAATCACGGTTGCAGGAAAAGGTATTGGAATTACCATATACTGATGATACATCAGTTGATACTTCTAACCTTGTTAATTGTATTCGTGATTCTGTCGATTTATGTACGAGTACGACTTTGAAATATTCGGATCATAAGCTGACACCATGGGTTAGTGGAAATTTAAGCAAACTTTATTCTTTGAAGAATAGATTGTTGAAAATGAGGAGGAAAAATCCTCATGATAACCTAATAATTGATAGACTGAGAAGAATAAGCAAGGTTGTTAAGGCGGCATATAAGGACTCTATTAATAACTACTATGTGGCGAACTTGAATAATACTCAAGGCGATACTCGGAAGACTTGGAAGTTTTTGAATGAGACGTTAGGAAGAGATTCGAACAGAGAAATAAGTTTGACTGATGACAACGGAGATTTGGTTATGGATGATGCTCAAAAGGCGAATATGTTTAATGAATATTTTGTTGGATCTGTGGATCTATTGAAGTCGGGTATCATATGTGCACCTAGGGACACATGTGATTCCATGGGCACATTAGTTTATAATGATAGGCAGTTTCGCCTTCAGCGCGCTACTTGTGAGGATTTTACATCCTTGATTTCAAGTTTATTGCCAGGGAAGAGTTGTGGACATGATGGTATATCTCCCAAAGTTATTTCTGTTTGTAGTGAGATCTTAGTGCCTTACTTGTTACGGATTTTTAACAATATTGTGGAAACTTGTGTTTACCCTGATATTCTCAAAATTCATAAGGTGATTCCTGTTCCAAAGGAAAAATTTTCATCAACTGTTGATAAATTCAGACCAATTTCGGTCTTGCCGATTATAAACAACCTTTTTGAAAAATTGATACATGATAATCTCTCATCTTTTCTAAATAATTCGGGTTTCTTGAATGATTACCAGTTTGGTTTTCGTAGGGGTTGTGGAACAGAGGAGGCTGCTGTCAACGTTCAAAATTGTATATGTAGTGGATTGGATCAAGGTAATAGTGGTGTTGCTGGTGTTTTTTATGACCTCAGTAAAGCATTTGATCTCATCGATCACAATGTTTTGACCCAAAAATTGAACTTTTGCGGTGTTCGTGGTCGCGAACTCTCGCTAATGATGAGCTACTTAGAAAACAGGACGCAATATGTTCAGATTAATGAGCAAAAGAGTATAGGAAGGAGTTTGAGATATGGTGTGCCTCAGGGCAGTATTCTAGGACCGCTTCTCTTTTTGATTTATATAAACGACATTGGGAAACTGCAACTTTTTGGCAAGATGTTTTTATATGCGGATGATATTTGTATTCTATATCCATACAAACACGAAACTGCACTTAGGCCCCTCATTGAAAGAGATGCGTCCTTAATTATTGAATACGCAAGGATAAATAGATTATTTATTAACCCAATAAAAACTAAATTGATAAGGTTTCGACCTAGATGTCGTTTCAACAATGATTTTAGCATTTTTGTTGATGGGAACGAAATTAGGGAAGTGAGTTCGGTACGATATTTAGGCTTACACTTTCAAAGTACTCTCATTTGGAATAGACACATAGAGCATGTCAAGTCTAAGATTGCTCCAGCGGTTGGAATTTTGTACAAGTTCAGACACAGATTTGATAAACGAACTAAACTTTTGGTTTATCAGGCATTAATACAAAGTCATTTGAATTACTTAGCCATTTGTTATGCATGCAAGAGATCTACGGAACTTAGAAGTTTGCAAACGATGCAGAATAAGGCTTTAAAGTCTGTGGGAAATCTACCTTTGAGGTACTCTTCTGTATCATTATATAGTGAAGTGTTTCCCAATATATTGCCCATTTTCGGAATTCATAGCTTTCAATTGTATGTATATGTTTATAAATGTCTTCATTCAATAGGACACCATACAATCTCGTTTATGCCTAACTACCACATATTCAATACTCGTAACAGAAGCCATTTAAGAGTAGCGTTTTGCAGAAGTGAAACCACCAAACAAAGAATTGAGTATTCCGGAACAGTCAATTTTAATGCTTTGCCTTGCAATATAAAGTCCATCTCAAGCTTATCTCTTTTTAAAATGAGAATAAAAGATTTTTTGTTAACAAAAGTTGATGAGCTCCTAATATAATTATTTATTGATTTTTATATATAAATTGTACTAATATAATTATTTATTGAGTTTTATATATAAATTGTACTTTTGTATATATCTAAATTAATATTTAGTCATATAATTCATTCAATAACAAGAAATATTTCAATATAAAAAGTATATAAATATGTTGCCAATGAGCCTCTAAAATGCCATATGGCGCTGAGGCCAATTTTTTTTAGATAATGAAATATTATAACGTTTTCATAAATAAATAAAAAAAAAAAAAAAAAAAAAAAAAAAAAAAAAAAATTTCTCAAAACCCGTATAAGATAGGAATTCCTTTATTTTCGGCCGTAAAATCATATTTTTTATAATAGTGGTAATAGAACATGGCTAAAAATGTCTTAGACCACTTTAAACCGAACAAAGCTTTTTGCCCTTTTTGGATTGAACATTTTTTTTTTACTTTAGTCACAGGCTAAGTACAATATTAACCATAACTTTTGATAGAAATGTGCAATAAATTTGAACTTTTGACAGGATGCAATTTATATCAATCCGAATAAAAGACATCGAACTCAATCAAAACATGCTAAGTCGACTTAGCCTACTCTGGAATGAGGGCATCGATATGGAAAACAATCACAGACATATTTTATGTTTTTGGGAAGTAAATTCATGTTTATGTTTGGGGCTCGTTTGCATTATTTCAAATGAAAATATACCCCGATTTCATTTATGGGATATTTTATATGCAAATAGACCCCAATTTCCTTTTTGGAATTGTGCTTCGCTTTCAAGTGAGGCTTATTTTGGCATTCTGGGGTTTGATAATAGTACTTTTCGGCCAAGTGCCTTTTTTACTTTTTCCTATTGAGTAAAACTTATTCATTTTCTTTAAACATAATAATTTTTCCATCAGTTAGGAAAAATAAATTTCACATGAACTTTTAAATCAAAAGTGAAAAAGAGCCCTTTTTTTAATTTGGGGTCGATGTTCATGCTTCAGTTACATTTTATTGAGGCTCATATTTATTACGAAGCGTGGCTCCTTTTTTTGTGACCCTGTTTCATTTGGGGCCCATTTTCACACCGCCATAAATAGTTTGGAGTGAAATTGTGGGAAGGAATATGATCACACTAAACTTGTTTTAACAGTAATTTTTTTTCTTGGACTGTGACCATTTTTATCGCAACAAACATGTTCCATGGTGCGACAAACATGTTCCATGATTACCATCCAAAAATATTATAAAAATATTTTTCTATAAATAAAAATATTTTTATAAATAAAAATATTTTTCTCTTGGAACATGTTTCGGATAATCATAATCCTTCTCTGTGTGTATATATTGACAGTATTAAAACCCTGGGCAGACAAACATTTCGATCGCAGACCAAGGACTCAGCTCGCGTCAGCCGCATAATGGCACCAAATTCTCCGGATCTTAATAATTGGGATTTTGGTGCCTGAGGCATTTTTGAGATTAAGGTTGGCAGTAAAAAATATCGTAGTTTTATAATCTCAAACACGGCGCTTTACTGGGAGTGGTCCCAAATACTGTAGAGTCACTTTGGTACAGCGTGCAATTGCTTTATTGTCCATTGGAAGGCCTTAAGTCATGCTAAAGGTAGTCAATTGGAACAAATCTAAACTGATTATAAAACTTGATGATATTTCCGAATGTTTTGCTTTTGAAAAATTCAAACCAAAATTTAAAAAAATGTAGTGCTTTACGTTGTTCTATTAAATATGAGCCACCCCGTAATCTCCATATGTAAAAACTTTAGCTGTTATATTTGTTTCAAAGATAGCAGTTATCCATTATCTATATCTCGTGATGTTACTAACGTCTGTGACTATATTAGCCTACCATCTTTACCATGGTAGTGACTTCAATGGCCACTTGTACCACCAACACCAACTCGTAATTGTCCTCATATACTCTTTGCCTTGTTAACCGTAACCGGAAAACACTTTTATTATTTTACATCCTTAGATTTATGACCCCCATCTTGAGTTTTATTGTTTGAAAAACAGGGACATTCACCATCACAATTTGGGCACAATCATCATAAAATATTGCCTCATATCTTTGTCTTGTCCCATTATGGAATATTCACCAAAATTTTTGTTTGTTACATGGATTAATGAATCCTTTAGTTGGAAAGTGAGTTTTATGGCTGCTAAAGTTGAGTTAAAATACAAGATAATCACAGCACAATTTAATGGCCAACATTTGTCAATATGACCTCAGTCAAAAATAGGAAAATATTTTTTCAATTGAAATTTTAATTGAATTGCAAAATATGCTATTAAAAATTGGAATTATTTCAGCTAATTTTCTGTAAATCATACGTCATTCTGGATTAAAAAAAATTGGGCAAAATTAAATATCTTGTTCGCTCGAAATATAGCCGGGTGGATAGACAGACGGAAAGTTATATCTCCTACAATAGAAAATCGATTTTGGTAAAAACAAAACAGCAGAATTGGACTTATCTTAATCTCCAAAATTGACTTATAAATTTTTAGAATTTTGAAATTCGACATAAACCGAACTTTGATATTGGTCTATATAGAGTGGTACATAACCCTTGGTTTGCTAGTTGTCTTCCAAGAAATCAGGAAAACTAACTACCGAAAACGGGTCACTCTTCTTGACGACAATGTCAGCTCTCACATATCGGCTCATACAACTGCATTGCCCAAAATGATGCACGAAAGTGGATCTGCGGTATTTCGACCCATTTCCTGTCAAGCATTGTCTTGAGATGATCGACACGTTGGTATTTTTCTAGTACTAATGTTAGTATGAAGAAAATGTATTTTCTTGGAATGAATGAATGAATGAATGAAATGAATAGAAAATTTTGGCAAAATTTTATTGCTATAGAAAATTTTGTCAAAATTTTATTTCTATAGAAAATTTTGTCAAAATATTATTTCTTTAGAAAATTTTGTCCAAATTTAATTTCTATAGAAAATTTTGTCAAAATTTTATTTCCATAGAACATTAGACAAAATTTTATCTCCATAGAATATTTAGTGAAAATTTTATTTCTATAGAAAATTTTGTCAAAATTTTATTTGTATAGAAAATTTTGTCAAAATTTTATTTGTATTGCAAATTTTGCCAAAAATTTATTTGTATAGAAAATTTTGTCAAAATTTTATTTCTATAGAAAATTTTTTAAAATTTTTATTTATATAGAAAAAGTTCTCAAAAATTCATTTCTATTGAAAATTTTGTCAAAATTTTATTTCTATAGAAAATTTTGTCAAAATTTTATATCTAAATATAATTTTATCAAAATTTTATTTCTACAGAATATTTGGTCAGCATTTAATTTCTATAGAATATTTGGTCAACATTTTATTTCTATAGAAAATGTTGTCAATATTTTATTTATATAGAAAATTTTGTAAAAAAAACTTTCTATTTTATTTCTATAGAAAATGTTGTCAATATTTTATTTGTATAGAAAATTTTGTAAAAAAAACTTTCTATAGTTTTGTCAAAATTTTATTTCTTTAGAAAATTTTGTCAAATTTGTATTTCTATAGAAAATTTTGTCCTAATTTTATTTCTATAGAAAATTTTGTCAAAATTTTTTTTCTATAGACAATTTTGTCAAAATTGTAGTTCTATAGAAAATTTTGTCTAAATTTTATTTGTATTCAAAATGTTGTCACAATTTTATTTGTATAGAAAATTTTATCAAAATTTTATTTCTGTAGAAAATTTTGTCAAAATTTTATTTCTATAGAAAATTTTGTAAAAATTTTATTTATATAGAAAATGTTCTCAAAAATTTATTTCTATTGAAAATTTTGTCAACATTTTATTTCTATAGAAGATTTTGTCAAAATTTTATTTCTAAATATAATTTTTTCAAAATTTTATTTCTACAGAATATTTGGTCAGCATTTAATTTCTATAGAATATTTGGTCAACATTTTATTTCTATAGAAAATGTTGTCAATATTTTATTTGTATAGAAAATTTTGTAAAAATTTTATTTGTATAGAAAGTTTTGTCAAAATTTTATTTCTTTAGACAATTTTGTCAAAATTGTATTTCTATAGGAAAGTTAGTCCTAATTTTATTTCTATAGAAAATTTTGTCCTCATTTTATTTCTATAGAAAATTTTGTCAAAATTTTATTTGTATTGAAAATTTTGTCACAATTTTATTTGTATAGAAAATTTCGTCAAAATTTGATTTCTGTAGAAAATTTTGTCCAAATTTTATTTCTATAGAAAATTTTGTAAAAATTTAATTTATATAGAAAATGTTCTCAAAAATTTATTTCTTTTGAAAATTTATATCTAATTATAATTGATATAAATAATTGTATAATTAGAGATAATGCATTTGGACGTCAATTGCCTGTTTCGGTATCAGGCTAACATGAAATATAATAAGCAACGATGAGCCCGTCGTAAAACTAGAAAAAACACGACTAATGTACGCGTTAGAATTGTTGCTGTATCCTTTAAACCAGTTTCTGTAAGTTGTCACATGTTGATGTAGTTGACTGTAGAAACAATAAGCATTGTTCGACTGTTCACCACTTAGGTGAAATCTAACAAATTAGCTTTCTAAAAATGTTGCATTACTATGTAACAAAACGAAATAAAAATTAGATTAAGGGGCTTGTAAGTTATATGAAAAGATGATGTACAGTGGGAGAAAAGATGATTCAATTTGTAAGAGGAAATTTCCCAAATGTTTTCTCCATAAGGAGTTAGCATAAAGGGCCCAAAATTGAATCATCTCTCCCAGCCAGATCTATACTAAAGGCTGTGGAAAGGTTCATTCGCCCGAACCGAAACATGTACAGTCAAGGCGTGTATAGATTTGTATCTGGCGTTTTCTTTTCAATGGCTCTATTGACCATGTTCCTTAATCTAATCTGTCCATAAAGCTCGAAAAATAATTGTATAATTAGATATTTTGTAAAAATTTTATTTGTATAGAAAATTTTGTCAAAATTTTATTTCTTTAGACAATTTTGTCAAAATTGTATTTCTATAAAAAATTTTGTCCAAATTTTATTTCTATAGAAAATTTTGTCAACATTTTATTTCTATAGAAAAAATTGTCCAAATTTTATTTCTATAGAAAATTTTGTCAAAATTTTATTTCTATAGAAAATTTTTCCAAAAATTTATTTCTATAGAAAATTTTGTCAAAATTTTATTTCTATAGAAAATGTTGTAAAAATTGTATTTCTATAGAATATTTTATTTCTATTGAAAATTTTGTCAAAATGTCATTTTACCAAAATTTGATTTCTATAGAAAATGTTGTCAAGGCTTTAATAGTATCCTTAGGACATTTTCCTGATATTGCTCGGCACTTATTGTGACACCACGGATGATTAGACGATCCATCGTCTGCAGGTTGTGCTTGAATTCTGGTGACCAATCGAAGGTATAATTTTTCAGCTGACCTCTTTTGTGTAATTGATATTTTTATACCCTCCACCATAGGATGGGGGTATATTAACTTTGTCATTCCGTTTTTAACACATCGAAATATTGCTCTAAGACCCCATAAAGTATATATATTCTGGGTCGTGGAGAAATTCTGAGTCGATCTGAGCATCTCCGTCTGTCCGTCCGTCTGTTGAAATCACGCTAACTTCCGAACGAAACAAGCTATCGACTTGAAACTTGGCACAAGTAGTTGTTATTGATGTAGGTCGAATGGTATTGCAAATGGGTCATATCGGTCCACTTTTACGTATAGCCCCCATATGGTCTCCAACATCTATGCAAAAGTTGGTCCACATCGGTCCATAATTATATATAGCCCCCATATAAACCGATCCCCAGATTTGACCTCCGGAGCCCCTTGGAAGAGCAAACTTCAACCGATTCGGTTGAAATTTGGAACGTGATGTTAGTATATGGTATCCAACAACCATGCAGGAATTAGGATATAAACCAATCCCCAGATTTGACCCCCGGTGCCTTTTGGAGAAACAAAAATCATCCGATCTGGTTGAAATTTGGTACGTGGTGTGAGTATATGGTATTTAACAACCATGCCAAAAGTGGTCCACAACAGTCCATAATCATATATAGCCCCCATATAAACCGATCCCGAGATTTGGTTTTGGAGCCACTTGGAGGAGCACATTTCATCCCAGTCAGTTGAAATTTGGTACATTGTGCCAGTATATGGCCGTTAACGACCATGCCTAACTAGGTCCATAACGGTCTATAGTTATATATAGCCCTCAGATAAATCGATCCCCAATCACAACAAAAATTGGTCCATAAAGGGTAATACGGTCAAAATGAGGTCAATATAAACTTGACGTATTTCTTTCAATTTTGCATTTAAAAAACCTGAACACCCCTCATTTTGAAGGTGTGTGTGTAGAATGTTGCTCCTATTTTGATTTTGGAATTCACTCTTCAGTTGTCAAAATGCCGTCCAAGTAAGAAGGGCAGCGTATCAAAATTTTGCTCGCGCATCGCGAAAATCCGAGCTACTCGCACGCAAAGCTGGCAAAATCGCTAAAAGTTGCCAAATCAACCGTTACAAATGTAATTAAAGTGTTTGGGGAACGTTTGTCGACAGCCAGGAAGTCTGGATCGAGGGGAAATTGAAAACCGGAAGCCGCTGAGACGACAAAGAGAGTTGCCGGTAGTTTCAAGCGAAACCCTAACCTCTCTCTCCCAGATGCCGCAAATAAGCTGGGTGTATCGTGTACAACCGTGCATGGAGCCAAAAAACGAGCCGGACTATCGACTTACAAGAAGGTCACTACCTTCCAAATCGCGATGATAAACAAAATACGACGGCCAAAGCGCGATCCTGGAGGCTGCACACGACGATGCTGACGAAGTTTGACTGCGTGGTAATGGACGACGAAACCTACGTCAATTCCGACAACAAGCAGCTTGCGGGACAGGAGTTTTATACGGCAAAAGGAAGGGGAAAGGTAGCAGATATTTTCAAGCACATAAAACTGTCAAAGTTCGCAAAGATATATATGGTTTGGCAAGCCATCTGTACCTGTGGCTTGAAAAGCAGCATTTTCATAGCTTCCGGGACTGTCAACCAAGACATTTACGTGAAAGAGTGTTTGAATAAACGTCTGCTGCTTTTCCTGAAGAAACACGGTTGTTCCGTACTGTTTTGGCCGGATTTGGCATCTTGCCATTACGGTAAAAAGGCCATGGAGTGGTACGCCGCTAACAACGTGCAGGTGGTTCCCAAGGACAAGAACCCTTCCAACACGCCAGAGCTCCGCCCAATTGAGAAATACTAGGCTATTGTCAAGCGGAACCTAAAGAAGACCAAAAAAACTGCTAAGGACGAGCAGCAGTTCAAGGCAAACTGGCTTTCTGCGGCGAAGAAGGTGGACAAGGTGGCTGTACAAAATCTGATGGCTGGTGTCAAGCGTGAGGCCCGGCAATTCGGATTTGGAAAAGCGAAAGCCTAACTGAATATTTTTCCTGAATTTTATACTAATTGAACTTGAAAAAGAAATTTAATTTGATTTTTTAAATAAACGATTTCACCGATTTACACGCGTTTTCCCTTGACCAAATTTTGACCGTAGCATCCTTTATCAAGTTCATAATTGTATATAGCCCACATATAAGCGACCCCCATATTTCAATTCTGGCTCCCTACATACCGTGCAAAAGTCCATATCGATTCGTAATTATTTGTAGACTTACCTATACATACCTTTCTTGTCTAATATATACCACGTATGGACTAACTCACAATTTAGAAAACGATGTTAAGAAGTTTTAAGATACCACAACCCAAGTAATTCGATTGTGGATGACAGTCTTTCGTAGAAGTTTCTACGTAATCCATGGTGGAGGGTACATAAGATTTGGCCTGGCCGAACTTGCAGCCATATATACTTTTTTTTTTGTAACTAAATATTGAATGGCTTCTCATTGGAGAAAACTAAATTCTGAAATTGGCCACTTTCGTGCAAGCGAAACAACTCCTTGATTCTTCCTAGTCTGGCCTTCACTTTTCGGATGATTGTCGTTATCGATTCTTCCTTGTCCACTTTTTTGAGGCGATGCATTACTGCAACTATCATGGTAACAAGCAATGGTAAGAGACACAATGGTTTCATTGACATTTTACTACTGAAGGACGATAGTCACTTATTGAGCCTACATGGTGCAATAGTTGGGCTATTCAGTCCATTGTGGATTCGCTAGTGGTGAACTTCTCCCTTATTTATGAGTGCTGCTCATAAGCTCAATTACAAGGGATCTCATTTTTATAGCCAAGTCCGAATGGTGTTTCACATTACGCTGAAACCACACCCAGAGAAGGAAGAGCGACTAATCCAGCGCTGAAAAACTTTTGACGTTTGATCCAAACTAGGATGGAAGGCGGATATGAAAACCAATGCACCACCATGGCTATCCTAAAGTTAGTTGCAATACATATCAGTCACCCTGTACATTAAAGAAAACTTTCTTATTTCCATTTTAAAACTGTTGTTAAAGAATTGGTTTTTTTAAATCTCTCAAAATTATCACAAAACATAAAAAAATAAAGATTTCATCTCATCATTCATAAGTGTCAGACATTCAAAAGGACATACGCATTGTTCTCATTTAAAACAGGAAATTTATTGTCGAACAGTAACAAGAGAAAAAAAAACAACATCGTACATGAAATTCACATAAAATTATTATTTTATGGCAAAAGTTTTGAGCTGAACCAAAGCACTCCAACCAAAAGGAGTGCTCTAACGTAAGCTCTTAGTCCTTTGTGTGGGGCGGGCAGTGTTATCGATGTTCACTGAGATCGTGTATGAAGAGTCCTGGCTTCCATTTTATTTTACGCTTACGCAAGAAGTTGTAAATCATACGATTAATTACTCACCGCCACCTCTCACTCTCTGCGTTACACCCATCCCCTCTCCACATTAACCATAATGGTAGTAAAGCTTCAAGAAATTTATGTTGAACTGACAATGAATGCTTGAAGCGTTCATTCGTTCATTCATTCTTTACCGCTTAACTTCATCCATTTACAATGAAACGCTTACAGTAAATTTTTTTCGGTATGAGAGAAAAAGGGGTGATATACATCATGCCCTCTTCTTCCATATAACCCCATGAGATATAACATTGAAAATTATGATGCCTTTGAACAAAAAAATGGAAATATATACATATATGTAATATAAAATAAATTATATACTGCTGATGGCATACAGGGTGTGGTGAAAATTAGGTCCATCATTTATATATAGATAAACACTTAATTGAATAGAAGAAAGACAAAACTGTATGATTGAATTTTGGACACTGTGCAAAAGAAGGGTGGGCTCTAAACGGGGCCTGAATACAAAGTTCAGGCACTGTACATATGTGAGAGCGCAATTAGACCAATTTTGACATACACTTCAATAGTCTGGTGGACATCAATGGAGACGAAGT
Source organism: Haematobia irritans (assembly GCF_050003625.1). Classification (NCBI taxonomy): domain Eukaryota; kingdom Metazoa; phylum Arthropoda; class Insecta; order Diptera; family Muscidae; genus Haematobia; species Haematobia irritans. The sequence goes on from NC_134398.1 coordinate 33,691,745, forward strand.
GCAACATAGAGATTTTACACAGGGCCCAACGGACGTGTTGTCTTGGCATAACTGGGACTATGAAAATCACATCAACCAGAACCTCAAAGATGATACTGGACTTATAGTGGATTAGATAAAGAACGAAGCCGCAATACCTGCAATGGGATTAATACTGTTTGGAAAATGGCCGAAACATGACAAACCATCAAAGGATAATAGGGCACACGGTGGGTGAAATGAAATAAAATTTTGATAAAAGTTTTTATAGAAATAAAATCGTGACAAAATTTTCTATAGAAATAAATTTTCAAAAAATTTCTATAGAATTAAAATTTTGACGAAATTTTCTAGAGAAATAAAATTTTGACAAAATTTTCTAAGGAATACTACCAAAAATGGTAGATTTTTTAATATTTGGTAGATTTTGATAGATTTTGTAAAATGTAACTCTCCAAGGAAGAGGTAATTCAGAAATGAAATGTGGGAATACAGAAATGAAATATTGACAAAATATTCTATAGAAATAAAATTTGGTAAAAATTTTCTATGGAAATAAAATTTTGACAAAACTTTCTATAGACTTAAAATTTTGGTAGATTATTTTTGGCGATATGGACCAATTTCTGTGTGATTGGCAATCGGCGATATGTAACTATAGACCGATATCGACCAAGTTTTGCATGGCTGTTAGCGGCCATATACTAGCGTAATGTATCAAATTTCAATCGGATCGGATAAATTTTGATCCTCCAAGAGGCTCCGGAGTTCATATCTGGCGATCGGTTTATATGGGGCTATATATAATTATGGACCGATATGGACCAATTTTTGCATGGTTGTTGAAGCCCATATACTAACACCACGTACCATATTTCAACCGGATCGGATGAAGTTTTCTCCTCCAAGAGGCTCAGGAGTTCAAATCTGGGGATCGGTTTATATGGGGGCTATATATAATTATGGACCGATATGGACCGATTTTTGCATAGTTGTTGGAGACTATATACTAACACCACGTACCATATTTCAACCGGATCGGATGAAGTTTTCCCCTCCAAGAGGCTCAGGAGTTCAAATCTGGGGACAGATTTATATGGGGGCTACATATAATTATGGACCGATATGGATCAATTTTTGCATGGTTTGTAGACAACACCACGTACCAAATTTCAACCGGATCGGGTGAATTTTGCTCCTCCAAGGGGCTCCGGAGGTCAAATCTGGGGATTGTTTTCTATGGGGTCTATATATAGTTATGTTAATTCAATTTCCTACAGATATGAAATTTTGACAAAATATTCTATAGAAATAAAATTTTGGCAAAATTTTCTATAAAAATAAAATTTTGAACAAAATTTTCTAGAGCAGTAAAATATAGACAACATTTTCTATAAAAATAAAATTTTGACAAAATTTTGTATGGAAATAAAATTTGGACAAAATTTTCCATAGAACTAAAATTTTGACAAAATTTTTTATGGAAATAAAATTTTCAAAAAATTTCTATGGAAATAAATTTTGACGAAATTTTCTAAAGAAATACAATTTTGACAAAATCGAAAGAATTCTACTAAAAACGGTAGATTTTTTAATATTTGGTAGATTAATAGAAATCGTGATATTTTGATAGATTTTGAAGATATTACTCTCCAACGAAGAGACAATTCAATTTCCTACAGAAATGAAATTTTGACAAAATTGTCTTTAGAAATAAAATTTTGACAAAATATTCTATAGAAATAAAATTTTGGCAAAATTTTCTATAACAAAAAAATTTTTGGCAAAATTTTCATATAAATAAAATTTGGACAAAATTTTCTATATAAATAAAATTTGAACAAAATTTTCTATAGAGCTAAAATTTTGACAAAATTTTGTATGGAAATAAAATTTGGACAAAATTTTCTATAGAACTAAAATTTTGACAAAATTTTTTATGGAAATAAAATTTTCAAAAAATTTCTATGGAAATAAATTTTGACGAAATTTTCTAAAGAAATACAATTTTGACAAAATCAAAAGAATTTTACCAAAAATGGTAGATTTTTAATATTTGGTTGATTAATAGAATTCGTGATATTTTGATAGATTTTGAAAATATAACTCTCCAACGAAGAGGTAATTCAATTTTCTACAAAATGAAATTTTGACAAAATTTTCTTTAGAAATAAAATTTTGACAAAATGTTCTATAGAAATAAAATTTTGGCAAAATTTTCTATAATTTTTTTTTTTGGCAAAATTTTCTATAAAAATAAAATTTGGACAAAATTTTCAATGGAACTAAAATTTTTACAAAATTTTCCACGGAAATAAAATTTTGCAAAATTTTCTATAGAAATAAAATTTTGAAAAAGTTTTCTATAGAAACAAAATTTTCACAAAATTTCTATTGAAATAAATGTTGACGAAAATTTCTGAAGAAATAAAATTCTGACAAAATCTAAAGAATTCTACGAAAACTGGTAGATTTTTTAATGTGTGGTAGATGGATAGAATTTGTGATGTTTTAATAGATTTTGCAAAATATAGCTCTCCAACTAAAAGATACTAAAATTTCTTATATAACTTTTTACAAAATTTTCTATGAAATAAAATTCTCACAAAATTTTCTATAGAAATAAAATATTGACAAACTTTTCAATAGAAATAAAATGTCGACAATATCTTGACAAAATTTTCTAAAGAAATCAAATTTTGACAAAACTTTCTATAGAAATAAAATTTTGACAAATTGTTCTATAATAAGAAAACTTTGAAAAAAAAAATTTATAGAAATAAAATTTTAACAAAATTTTATATGAATAAAATTTTAACAAAATTTTCTATAGAAATAAAATTTTGAGACTATTTTCTATTAAAACAATATTTGGACAAAAATTTTCTATAGAAATAAAATTTTGACAATAGTTTCTATAAAAAAAAACTTGACAAAATTTTCTATGAAATAAAATTTTGACAAAATATTCTATAAAAATAAAATTTTGACAAAATTTTCTAAAGAAATCAAATTTTTACAAAACTTTCTATAGAAATAAAACGTCCACACAATTTTCTATAGAAATAAAATCTTGATAAAATTTTCTATCAAAATAAAATCTTGATAAAGTTTTCTATTGAAATAAAATTTTGAGACAATTTTTTATTAAAATAAAATTTTGACAAAATTTTCTATTGAACACAATTTTGACAAAACCTTCTACAGAAATAAAATTTTGAAAAAAAAAAATCTATAAAACTAAAATTTTGACGAAATTTTCTATAGAAATAAAATGTTGAATAAAATTTTCTATAGAAATAAACTTGTTACAAAATTTTTTTATAGAAATAAAATCTTTGCAAAATTTTTCTACAAAAAAAATATTTTGACAAAATTTTCTATGGTCAATGCATGGTTTTAAGCTGAAATCAAAAACAACAACAATAATTAAAGAAAGAAACCAACAATAATAAAATAAAACGAATGAAAAAAAAAGAGGAAGCACGCTCAAAATAAACCCAGCCAACTGCACTCAAATCGATGATTTGATGGTGGCAAAGGAAAAGAGAAATGTTTATATGAATCTATTTCGGCATAAGCCGGCTATCATAAACCTTTTTTGCGGAAAATTCAAGTGTGGTTCACGTTGGGTTTTTTGAACTGCCTGAATTTATTCTGATAATTGGTTGATAGTTTTCTGCATGTAGAGGATGCTGATGAAGAATTTGGTAATTCCGAAACGTGCGTCCATCCAACCATCTTGCAGTCTATAGGACTTTGCCCAAATAAATTTGACAAACATTATTTTCCTCTGTTGGTTAAGCAACACTTGTAGTTTAGTCAATGCATGGTTTTAAGCTGAAATCATAAAAACAACAGCAATGATTAAAGGAAAAAACCCAACAGTAACAAAACAAAACGAAATAAAATTTTGAAAAAAAAAATTCTATAGAAATAACATTTTGACAACATTTTCCATAGAAAAAAATTGACAAAATTTTCTATAGAAACAAAATTTTGACAAAATTTTCTAAAGAAATAAAATTTTTTCAAAATATTCTACAGCTAAAAAATAGAAACAACTTTCTGTAGAAATAAAATGTTTGCAACACTTTCTATAGAAATACATTTCTGACAGCATTTGCTATTGAAATAAAGTTTTGACAAAATTTTCTATTGAAATAAAATTTTCACAAAATTTTCTATTGAAATAAAATTTTTAAAAATTTTCTATAGAAATAAAATTTTTAAAAATTTTCCATAGAAATAAAATTTTAACAAAATTTTCTATAGTAGAAAAATTTGAAAAAAAAAATTGTAGAAATAAAATTTTGACAAAATTTTCTATTGAAATAAAATTTTGAAAAAAATTCTATAGAAATAACATTTTGACAACATTTTCCATAGAAAAAAAATTGCCAAATTTTTCTATAGAAACAAAATTTTGACAAAGTTTCCTACATAAGTAAAATTTTGACAAAATTTTTTATATAAATAAAATTTTGACAAAATTTTCCATAGAAAAAAATTGAGAAAATTTTCTATGAAATAAAATTTTGACACAATTTTCTATAGAAATAAAAGTTTGAGAAAATTTTCTATAGAAATAAAATTTTGACAAAATTTTCTATAGAAATAAAATTTTGACAAATTGTTTTATAATAAGACAATTTTGAAAAAAAACAAGTAAGGAAAGTCTAAAGTCGGGCGGGGCCGACTATATTATACCCTGCACCATTTTGCAGATCTAAATTTTCGATACCATATCACATCCGTCAAATGTTTTGGGTGCTATATATAAAGGTTTGTTCCAAATACTTACATTTAAATATCACTCGATCTGGACAGAATTTGATAGACTTCTACAAAATCTATAGACTCAAAATTTAAGTTGGCTAATGCACTAGGGTGGAACACAATTTTAGTAAAAAAAATATGGGAACCATTTAAATCTGAAGCAATTTTAAGGAAACTTCGCAAAAGTTTATTTATGATTTATCGCTTACTTTATATATATATTTTAGATGTTTAGGAAAATTAGAGTCATTTTTACAACTTTTCGACTAAGCAGTGGCGATTTTGCAAGAAAAATGTTGGTATTTTGACCATTTTTGTCGAAATCAGAAAAACATATATATGGGAGCTATATCTAAATCTGAACCGATTTCAACCAAAATGCAACCAACCAACAATGCTAATTCTACTCCCTGTGCAAAATTTCAACTAAATCGGAGTAAAAATTGGGCTATTAGAACCATATTAGTCCATATCGGGCGAAAGATATATATGGGAGCTATATCTAAAACTGACCCGATTTCAATCAAATTTTGCACACTTAACTGCACTACTAATTGTACTCCTAGCGCAAAATTTCAACCAAATTCGGCAAAAAATCTGGCTTCTGGGGTTATTTAAGTCCATATCGGGCGAAAGATATATATGGGAGTTATATCTAAATCTGAACCGATTTCAATCAAATTTTGCACACTTGACTACACGACTAAGTGTTATGTTTGTACAAAATTTCAAGCAAATCGGTATAAAACTCTGGCTGCTAGTTCCATATTAGTGCATATCGGGCGAAAGATATATATGGGAGCTATATCTAAATCTGAACCGATTTTTCCAAAATCAATAGGGTTCTATTCTGACCCAAACTAGGAACATGTGCCAAATTTGAAGGCGATTGGACTTAAATTGCGACCTAGACTTTGATCACAAAAATGTGTTCACAGACACACGGACGGACGGACGGACAGGCGGATAGACGGACATGGTTATATCGACTCAGGGACTCACCCTGAGCATTATTGCCAAAGACACCATGTGTCTATCTCGTCTCCTTCTGGGTGTTACAAACATATGCACTAATTTATAATACCCTGTTCCACAGTGTGGCGCAGGGTATAAATATAGAAATAAATTTTTAGCAAAATTTTCTATTGAAATAAAATTTTGATAAAATTTTGTATAGAGATAAAATTTTGAGACAATATTCCATTAAAATAATATTTTGACAAAATTTTCTATTGAAATAAAATATTGACAATATTTGCAAAAAAATAATATTTAGTTTCTTTAAAATAAATTTTGACAAAATATTCTATAAAAATAAAATTTTGACAAAATTTTCTAAAAAAAATCAAATTTTGACAAAACTTTTTAAAGAAATAAAATTTCCACAAAATTTTTTTTGGAAATAAAATGTTGACAAAATTTTCTATTGATATACAATTTTCTTCTGCAGAAATAAAATTTTGAAAAAAATCTATTAAAATAAAATTTTGACATTTTCTATAGAAATAAAATTTTGAATAAAAATTTCTATAGAAATAAAATTGTTACAAATTTTTCTATTGAAATAACATTTTGATAAAATTTTCTATAGAAATAAAATTTTGGTAAAATTTTGATAAAATTTTCTATAGAAATTAAATTTTGAGACAATTTTCTACTAAAATAATATTTTGACAAAACTTTCTATTGAAATAAAATTTTGACAATATTTTCTATAAAAATAATATTTAGTTTCTTTAAAATAAATTTTGACAAAATATTCTTTAAAAATAAAATTTTGACAAAATTTTCTAAAAAAATCAAATTTTGACAAAACTTTCTATAGAAGTAAAATTTTGACAAATTTTTCAATAGAAATGGAATTTTGATAAAATTTTCTATAGAAATAAGATTTTTACAAAATTTTCAATAGAAATAAAATTTTGACAAAATTTTCGATATAAATAAAATGTTGACAAAATTTTTTATATAAATAAAATGTTGGCAAAATTTTAAATAGAAATAAAGGTATGACTAAATTTTCTATAAAAAAAAGTTTACAAAATTTTCTATAGTAGTAAAACTTTCTAAAAATTAGATTTTGCAACTGACAGATGGGCATTATTAGAATGTCTTTGAATTTGTGCCTTATTTGGAATATATATACTTTACTAGCGTAACCCGGCCCGCTTCGCTGCGCCTTCCGAAGCGTATTTGGAGGAACATTTTGCGTTAACTTAGTCAACTATATCCTTCGTGCTGAAAACAAATTCGAAAAGATTTGAATTCTTTTAAACAAATCGGACTACGTGATTTTTCGTTTATAGGTACAAATACGGCGGGAGAGGGTGTACCCTTTCCTCCAAATTTTTTTAATAATGTTCTGTATTCAAGTAGTTGGACAATCTTCTATATTTCTTGTGAATTTTAAGTGTGGTTTGTCAAGGAAAGGTATCCTTCTCCTCAACATATCTGAAAATTAAGCACTATATTATCCAATAAATCGGAAAAAGCAAAAGTAGTAAAAAATTTTACCACATTAACATTTGCTAAAATGTTGGAAAATGATGCACCCTCTACGTTGGCTACCAATTTCATGTAAATTTAAGTTCTTTTCTAAAAAGAAGTCTGGCAGAAGGCTGTGCAAAAATCATAAAATTATGTACCGAGTTCCCATTTACGGACAACCCTCTACTTTCAATTAAAAAAAAAAAAAACGGACAAAAGGGAACCCTCTCCCCACCTTCGCACCACTCCGACCTGATATCGGACTATCACGTACCCTATATTAATTTCGCAACTACTCAATATCGTAACCTCTCCCCAGTCCTCAAGTAACTCGGTAAAGTTTAATTGTTTCTCTGTATGTACTTAAGAGAAGCGGATGTCTCCCTATGCCCTTTTATTTTTATTAAAAAATCAGGAACCTGATATAAATTTCATAACCCATTTTTTTTGTTTGTACTTTCAAAAAAAAAAATCGGCATCGGTCCCCTCCCCGACCAAATACCGAAAAATAATGTAGCGGATTTTTGTCTAGATGCCAACCCTAACATTCAATTAAAGGAAATTTCAAGCAAATCGCACAATTTTGTTCCAAGTTTCAAAAAGTAGGGCAAGGGGGAGGTCCCCCTCCCCATCTACATATGAAATCATCAGGTACCCCATATTAATTCCATAACCTCACCACATGTTCTCTGTAAATCTCAGATAATTTAGAGAATTTTAGTTTTTTCACTGTACTTTAAAAAAGAAAGAACAAAGGGGAGGTCCCCCTTCGCCACCAAATATCGAAATAAAAGTAGCGGATCATTGTCTAGATGCCAACCCCAATCTTCAATGAAAATTTCAAGCAAATCGTTCAACTTTGGTCCAATTTTCAAAAAGTCCGACAAAGGCGAGGTCCCCCTCCGCGACCAGGTGTCAAAAAATGAGGTACCCTATTTTCACCACATGAACGCCCCCTACGATCTCTGAAAGTTTCAAGCAAATCGATTCAGCCGTTTCGGAGCCAACTCGGAACATACAAACAAACAAACAAACAAACAAACAAATAAACAAACATAGATTGAATTTTATATATATAGATAAAGTCGCAAATAAATATTTCTATATTTTACGAACCGATTCGCAAACTAATTATAGAATTTTTGGCATTTTTTCAGTGGAATCCCCGGGAATTTCCATACATATTCTCCCTTTTGCGGGATTTTAGAGAAAGTTCGAGGAAAACCCAAAAAAAAAATTATATAGTGTGGACCTACCCTGTATGCTGTTCAGTAGCTAATTTATGTCACAAAATACAATTTCGTTCCTTTGTATCTACTGTACATACCGAAAAGTGAATATACGAGATTGCCTTTGTATACATACGTTAATACTTTTGTATATGGGTATGTATTAATGTTTGATACGAAGCTCATGATACTTACTTTTTTTACCATACTACGCTCCATTTACAATCACAAGTGAATTAATAACTTTACATGTAATTATTTTAATTTATGGCGACACATTTACATCTATCGTCTGCTGTTACACATAAGCACACCCACACTTATGTGTATGTGGGGGGATGTAATAAGCTATAAAAAAAGGATATCGTATGAAATGATGTTTACAGTGAATCCATTTGATTTTGTTTAACAAAAATGGGACATTATATAAATAAATTAAGGGGTGCATTCCCCCACCCAGTACAGTGAAATCTCTCCAAAGTGGACACCCACGGATGTCTAAATTTTGTCCACATTTTTAAGTGTCCTTTTATGAGAGGTGTCCAGTTTTCAGATTCTAAGTTTGAAAGGTTTCACTGCAAATCCTATGCTAGTTACCTACCTTCATGGAAATCTCGGGTAAATAAAAAATATCAAAAATCTTAACTTAATAGCCACACAGTAAACAAATCTCATTCAATCGCAAAGTTAATTGATCCAAGTAATTGTTTAATTGAAATCACTTCAATCACGAAAATGATAGTATCAATCAGAGATCTAATTGGGCATCCAACAAATACTTGATTAAAAATTAATTGATTTCATTAACAAATTTCAACTAATTTTTTAATTGACTCAATTAAAAATTCAATGGATGTTGGCTGCAAAACTCAAATAAATTTTTTATCAAAAAAAAACTAAAGAAATTCCACATTTTTGTTTAACAGACTTAGTATTCTGAGTTTGATTAAAATGCTAATTGTACCAATTAATTTAATTAAAAATTTAAAAATGTCCAATCATTATTCCAAAATTAATTGATTTCATTAACAAATGTCAATTAATTTTTTAATTGACTCAATTAAAAATTCAATGGATGTTGGCTCAAAACTAATGAACGGATATGGACCAATTCTTGCGTGTTTGTTAGAGATCACATTCTAACACCATGTTCCAAATTTCAACCGGATCGGATGAATTTTGCTCCTCTAACAAGCTCCGGAGGACAAATCTGGGGATCGGCTTATATGGGGCTATATATAATTATGGACCAATATGGGCCAATTTTGGCATGGTTGTTAGAGACAATATACTAACACCACGTACCAAATTTCAATCGGATCGGATGACTTTTGCTCCTCTAAGAAGCTCCGGAGGTCAAATCTGGGGATCGGTTTATATGGGGGCTATATATAATTATAAGCCGATGTGGACCAATTTTTGCATGGTCATTAGAGAACATATACCAACACCATGTACCAAATTTCAGCCGGATCGGATGAAATTTGCTTCTCTTAGGGGCTCCGCAAGCCAAATCGGGGGATCGGTTTATATGGGGGCTATATATAATTATAGGCCGATGTGGACCAATTTCTGCATGGTCATTAGAGAACATATACCAACACCATGTACCAAATTTCAGCCGGATCGGATGAAATTTGCTTTTCTTAGAGGCTCCGCAAGCCAAATCGGGGGATCGGTTTATATGGGGGCTATATATAATTATGGACCGATGTGGACCAATTTTTGCATGGTTGTTAGAGGCCATATACTAAAACCATGTACCAAATTTCAGCCGGATCGGATGAAATTTGCTTGTCTTAGAGCAATCGCAAGCCAAATTTGGGGGTCCGTTTATATGGGGGCTATACGTAAAAGTGGACCGATATGGCCCATTTGTAATACCATCCAAAAATCACAGATCGACAGACGGACGCATGGACAGCACAAGATCGATGTCCCTTTTAGTAAGATCACAAAAAACCTGAGTATATTTCGATTTACGTTTAAAATTTCCTCATTTCTATATTCATGCAGATTTCACCAAAAAATCTTAAATTTCGGAAATTTCATAATTCACCAAATAGTCATTCAAAATATATTTACATAAATTCCAAAGCTAAGAACAATCACCTATCACACAATCAAAACCCATGCCCCTATGTTTGCTATTTATACTGTTTTGAAAAATTTGTTGTCCTTTTTGCCTGTCCACATGGTTAGGGTTTTAGATGACATGGTTATCCTTTATGCCAGAGCAACATGTCTAATTACAAATTCACCACAACTTTTAGTCATATTTACACATAGAATTTTTCCACACCTTAAGCAAACTTAAACATTAGGATGTCCCCAAAATGACAACAAACCAAAGCCCTTATTCGCCTTCCCTCCCTTTGGTGTGATGAAAGGTATTAAGCAAATACAATTTCTTTGGAAGAGTATACAGGACTTTGTGGAACACCAAACTCAACCAAAAACTATGATGGCCAGTTGGCAAAGAAGCTGCATTATTAGTTGTGGAAAATATTCTGGGGGTAACATCAACAACACAAAGCCATCAAAAAGTGGAATGACAAAAGAATAAAAAGAGAAGGGCTGGCTAGCATTAAGAGTGCAAGCATAAATGGTATTTGGTAGGGAAGACGAAGAGAGAGAGAGCAAAACCTCAGAATTTTTGAAAAGTTAAAACAACACCAACAAAGCTTCAAAAATATATATAGCAGAGATGAATGAATAAACGAGATGGACACTAAATGTAAGAGAAAAAAAAACAATGGACACCAAAGAAATTTCGTTGATTCATGTGAACCGAATTTTATATTCCCTTCCATAAGAAATCTCATAAAGAGAAAAAAAAAAATTTTTTCCAAATTTTTTAATCAAAGCATAAAGGGTGATACGGTCAAAATTTGGTCAATATAAACTTGACGTATTTCTTTCAATTTTTCATTTAAAAAACCCGAAAACCCCTCATTTTGAAGGTGTGTGTGTGTAGAATGTTGCTCCTATTTTGATTTTGGAATTCACTCTTCAGTTGTCAAAATGCCGTCCAAGCAAGAAGAGCAGCGTATCAAAATTTTGCTCGCGTATCGCGAAAATCCGAGCTACTCGCACGCAAAGCTGGCAAAATCGCTAAAAGTTGCCAAATCAACCGTTACAAATGTAATTAAAGTGTTTGGGGAACGTTTGTCGACAGCCAGGAAGTCTGGATCGGGGGGGAAATTGAAAACCGGAAGCCGCTGAGACGACAAAGAGAGTTGCCGGTAGTTTCAAGCGAAACCCTAACCTCTCTCTCCGAGATGCGGCAAATAAGCTGGGTGTATCGTCTACAACCATGCATCGAGCCAAAAAGCGAGCCGGACTATCGACTTACAAGAAGATAGTGACTCCAAATCGCGATGATAAACAAAATACGACGTCCAAATCGCAATCCCGGAGGCTGTACACGATGATGCTGACGAAGTTTGACTGAGTGGTAATGGACGACGAAACCTACCAAAGGCGACTACAAGCAGCTTCCGGGAGTTAAATACGGCAAAAGGAAGGGGAAAGGTAGCAGATATTTTCAAGCACATAAAACTGTCAAAGTTCGCAAAGAAATATCTGGTTTGGCAAGCCATCTGTACCTATGGCTTGAAAAGCAGCATTTTCATAGCTTCCGGGACTGTCAACCAAGAAATTTACGTGAAAGAGTGTTTGAATAAACGTCTGCTGCCTTTCCTGAAGAAACACGGTTGTTCCGTACTGTTTTGGCCGGATTTGACATCTTGCCATTACGGTAAAAAGGCCATGGAGTGGTACGCCGCCAACAACGTGCAGGGTGTTCCCAAGGACAAGAACCCTCCCAACACGCCAGAGCTCCGCCCAATTGAGAAATACTGGGCTATTGTCAAGCGGAACCTAAAGAAGACCAAAAAAAAACTGCTAAGGACGAGCAGCAGTTCAAGGCAAACTGGCTTTCTGCGGCGAAGGAGGTGCACAAGGTGGCTGTACAAAATCTGATGGCAGGTGTCAAGCGTGAGGCCCGGCAATTCGGATTTGGAAAAGCGAAAGCCTAACTGAATATTTTTCCTGAATTTTATACTAATTGAACTTGAAAAAGAAATTTAATTTGATTTTTTAAATAAACGATTTCACCGATTTACACGCGTTTTCCCTTGACCAAATTTTGACCGTATCACCCTTTAAATCTGTGAACAAACAATAAATTTCATTAAAATTATTTACTAAAGAAGAGTATACAGGGTGGCTGATATGTAATACAAAAAAAATTCCACACCGTGGAACAGGGTATTATAAGTTAGTACATATGTCTGCAACACCCAGAAGCAGGAATCGAACCTACGACCTTGTGTATGCAAGGCGGGCATGCTAACCATTGCACCACGGTGGCTCCCAAACAAGTTAGGAAAGTCTAAAGTCGGGCGGGGCCGACTATATTATACCCTGCACCACTTTGTAGATCTAAATTTTCGATACCATATCACATCCGTCAAATGTATATAAAGGTTTGTCCCACATACATACATTTATAGCGATTTCGATTGGGGAAAAAGGTGCAACATTCTCGAAATTGATAGCAAAATATGAAGGACAGTGTGATAGATTTTGGATCCAGTATCTCTCACAATATTAGGAATTAACAATAACTTTGGAATGACGCTATCATTTGCTCGAAATAGCAATGAGGAAAAAAGTAGGGTAACACCAAGGCAACATATTTTTTGCGAATCGAAAACGCCATTAAATATCACTCGATCTGGACAGAATTTGGTAGACTTCTAAAAAATCTATAGACTCAAAATTTAAGTCGGCTAATGCACTAGGGTGGAACATTAGGTAAAAAAATATGGGAAACGTTTAAATCTGAAGCAATTTTAAGGAAACTTCGAAAAAGTTTATTTATGATTTATTGCTCGATATATATGTATTAGAAGTTTAGGAAAATTAGAGTCATTTTTACAACTTTTCGACTAAGCAGTGGCGATTTTACAAGGAAAATGTTGGTATTTTGACCATTTTTGTCGAAATCAGAAAAACATATATATGGGAGCTATATCTAAATCTGAACCGATTTCAATCAAATTTGGCACGCATAGCTACAATGCTAATTCTACTCCCTGTGCAAAATTTCAACTAAATCGGAGTTAAAAATTGGCCTCTGTGGTCATATGAGTGTAAATCGGGCGAAAGCTTTATATGGGAGATATATCCAAATCTGAACCGATTTCAAGCAAATTTGGCACGCATAGTTACAACGCTAATTCTACTCCCTATGCAAAATTTCAACTAAATCGGAGCAAAAAATTGGCCTCTGTGGGCAAATGAGTGTAAATCGGGCGAAAGCTATATATGGGAGCTATATCTAAATCTGAACCGATTTTGCTGATATTTTCGAAGTTTTTCGAGACTCAGAAAATATTCGGATGTACGGAATTTGAGGAAGATCGGTTGATATACACGCCAATTATGACCAGATCGGTGAAAAATATATATGGCAGCTATATCTAAATCTGAACCGATTTTTTCCAAAATCAATAGGGATCGTCTTTGAGCCGAAACATAACCCTATACCAAATTTTAGGACAATCGGACTAAAACTGCGAGCTGTACTTTGCACACAAAAATACATCAACAGACAGACAGACAGACAGACAGACAGACGGACAGACAGACAGACGGACATCGCTCAAAAACTTATATATTTTGCCCAAATCGAAAAAAACTTATATATGGAAGCTGTATCTTAATCTGAACCGATTTTAACCAAATTTAGCATGCATAGCTGTAATGCCAATTCTACTCCCTGTGCAAAATTTCACGTAAATCGGATTACGAATTTGATACCTGTTCTACTGTGTGGCGCAAAGTATAAAAATGGGAAAAATCGTGCCTCTCACAAAATAGTTCGGAATTTCTTAAAATTTGTAAATTTTACCAATAATGCGTCCATCTTGGACTCCCTATGGTACTAAAGACATTTTTCAATTTTTAACTTGAAATTATAGAAAAAATATTTAATTATTTTTATGAAATCGGTGTGACATCTGAGTTTGTAATACAGTTAAGCAATTTTTTTTTTCAAATTAACAAAAATCTTCCTTCCTGGTGGAAGGTGATTATGACACAATTTTTTAACGAATTTGATAAAAATTTTCATAGAAATGAAAGTGAATTTTTTTACAAAATTTTTTATAGTAACAAAATTTTGCACAAAATTTTCTATAGAATATGACAAAATTTTGTATAGGAGTAAAATATTGATAAAAAATTTTTTCTCAAGTAATAACTTTTTTGTCAATCATTTCTTTAGTAATAAAATTTTGACAAAATTTTCTATGGAAATAAAATTTTGACAAAATTTTCTACGGAAATAAAATTTTGACAAAATTTTCTATGGAAATAAAATTTTGACAAATTTTCTGCAAAAAAAAATTGACATCATTTCCTATAAAAATAACATTTTGACAAATTTTTGTATAGAAGTAAAATTTTTGACTAAATTTTCTATAGAAATGAAATTGTTGACAAAAATTTCTATAGTCATAAAATTCTTGACTAAATTTTCTATAGAAATAAAATTTTTATAAAATTTTCGATAGAATAAAGTTTTGAAAAAAAAAATCTAAAGATATAAATTTTTATATGAAATAAAATTTTGACATTTTCTAAAATAATAAAATTTTTGAATAAGTTTTCTATAAAAAGAAAGTTTTGACAACATTTTTTAAATAAAGATTTTTTTATAAAGTTTTCTATAGTAAAGCAATTTTTGACAAAGTTTTCTATTAAAATAAAATTTTGAAAATTTTCTATAAAAACTAAATTTAGTAAATTAGAAAGAAAATGTTGACAAATTTTTCTATAGAAATAAAATTTTTAACAATATTTTCTATAGTAACAAAAATCTTCACTAAATTTTCAAAAGAAATAAAGTATTGACAGAATTTTCTATAGAAATAAAATGTTGAAAACATTTTCTATAGTAATAAAATTTTTGACTAAATTTTCTGTAGAAATAAAGTCTTGACAAAATTTTTTAACGAAATAAAATTTTGACAGAAATAAAATTTTGAGAAAATTTTCTATAGAAATAAAATGTTGGACAAAATTTCCTATAGGAAAAAAATTTCACAAAATTTTCTATAGAAATAAAATTTTGACTAAATTTTCTATAGAAATAAAATTTGGATAAAATTTTCTATTGAATAAAGTTTCGACAAAAGAAATAAAATTTTCACAAAATTTTCTATTGAAACAAATTTTCACAAAATTTTCTATAGAAATAAAATTTTGACTAAATTTTCTATAGAAATAAAATTTGGATAAAGTTTTCAATAGAATAAAGTTTTGACAAAAGAAATAAAATGTTCACAACATTTTCTAAATAAACTAAAGTTTTAACAGAATTTTCTAAAGAAATAACATTTCGACAGAAAATAATTAGAAATAAAGGCTTGACAAAATTTTCTAACGAAATAAAATTTTGACAGCACTCTATAGAAATAAAATTTTGAGAAAATTTTCTATAGAAATAAAATGTTGGACAAAATTTCCTATAGGAAAAAAATTTCAAAAAATTTTCTATAGAAATAAAATTTTGACTAATTTTTCTATAGAAATAAAATTTGGATAAAATTTTCTATAAAATAAAGTTTTGACAAAAGAAATAAAATTTTCACAAAATTTTCTATGGAAACAAATTTTAAACAAAATTTTCTAAAGAAATAACATTTTGACAGTCCTCTATACAAAAAAAATCGTTGACTAAATTTTCTATAGAAATAAAGTATTGACAAAATTTTCTAACGAAATAAAATTTTGACAGCACTCTATAGAAATAAAATTTTGAGAAAATTTTCTATAGAAATAAAACGTTGGACAAAATTTCCTATAGGATAAAAATTTCACAAAATTTTCTATAGAAATAAAATTTTGACTAAATTTTCCATAGAAATAAAATTTAGATACAATTTTCTGTAGAATAAAAATTTGACAAAAGAAATAAAATTATCACAAAATTTTCTATGGAAATAAAGTTTTAACAAAATTTTATAAAGAAATAAAATTTTGACAGCCTTCTATACCAATTTAATTTGTTACAAAATTTTCGATAGTAATAAAGTTTATGACAAAATTTGGTATAGAATTTGACAAAATTTTGTATAGAAGTAAAATTTTGAGAAACATTTTCTTAAGTAATACAATTTTGACAAAATTTTCTAAGGAAATAAAACTTTGACAAAATTTTCTATAAAATACACTTTTGAAATCATTTTCTATAGCAATAAAATTGTGACAAAATTTTGTATTCTATAGAAATAACATTTTGATAAAATTTTCTGTAGAATAAAGTTTTGACAAAATTTTCTATGAAATAAATTTTTTGATTAAATTTTCTATAGAAAGAAAATGTTGACAAAATTTTCTACAGTGTAAAGTTTTGACCAAATGTTCTAAAGAAATAAAATTTTCACAAAATTTTCTATGAAATGTTGACAACATTTTCTATGGTAATAAAATTTTTCACAAAGTTTTTTATAGAACTAAAGTTTTTTACAACATTTTCTATAGTAATAAAATTTTTGAAAAAATTTTCTATAGAAATAAAATTTTGACAAAATTGTCCATTGTTTCTTGAAACAATTGGCTTTAGTTTACCAGTGCGATGTTTGCGTCAATTTGAGTTCTTTAATATACCTTTGCATAGGAGTAACTATGCCAATCATGAACCAATCTGGAACGCACTTAAAGAGTTCAATAAATTGAGTAGCTTGCATGATTTGGACTTTGCAATGTCCTTAAATAAGTTTAACTCTACTTTAGATTTAATTTACTTTTAATTCTGGATTGTAATTCATAGACTTGATAAATAAATAAATAAATAGATAAGTAAATAAATAAATAATTAAACAAACAAATAAATAAATAAATAAATAAATAAATAAATAAATAAGTAAATAAATAAATAAGTAAATAAATAAAATGACAAATTTTTTTACAAAAATAAAACAAAATTTTCGATAGAAATAAAATTTTGGCAAAATTTTCTATACAAATAAAAATTTTACAAAAAATTTCTATAGTAATAAAATTTTTAAAAAATTTTCTATAGATATAAAAGTTTGACAATTTTTTTATAATAATAGAATATTGACTAAATTTTCTATGAAATAAAATGTTGACAGCATTTTCAATGGAAATGAAATTTTTGACAAAATATTGTATAAAAATTAAATTTATTTAATTAGAAAGAAAATTTGGCAAATTTTTCTCTAGAAATAAAATGTTTAACCAAATATTCTAAAGAAATAAATTTTCGACAAAATTTTCTATAGAAATAAAATTTTAACAGAATTTTCTATAGAAATAAAATTTTGACAAAATTTTCTGCAGAAATAAAATGTTGACAAAATGTTCTATAGTAATAAAATTGTTGCCTAAATTTTCTCTAGAAAAACAGTTTTAACAAAATTTTCCAAAGAAATAAAATTTTGGTAGCATTCGATAGAAGCAAAAATTTTGACAAAATTTTCTATAGAAATAAAATATTTGACAAAATTTTCTATAGAAGTAAAATTTTTACAATATTTTCTATAGAAATAAATTTTTTGATTAAATCTTCTATAGAAATAAAATTTTGAAAAATTTTTTTAAATAAAGAAATTTTGACAAAATTTACTATTGAAATAAAATTTTGACAAAATTTTCTATAAAAGTAAAATTTTGACACAATTTTGTATGGAAATAAAATTTCGACAAATTTTTCTATAAAAATAAAATTTTTACAAAATTTTCTATAGAAATAAAATTTTGACAAAATTTTCTATAGAAATAAAATATTTGACAAAATTTTGTATAGAAGTAACATTTTGAGAATATTTTCTATAGAAGTAAAATTTTTACAATATTTTCTATAGAAATAAATTTTTTGATTAAATTTTCTATAGAAATAAAATCTTGACAAATTTTTTAAATAGAGAAATTTTTTACAAAATTTCCTAAAGTAATAAAATGTTTGACAAAATTTTCTATAGAAATAAAATTTTGACAAAATTTTCTATAGAAATAAAATTTGACACAATTTCCTATGGAAATAAAACTTTGACACAATTTCCTATGGAAATAAAAATTTTACCAAATTTTCAATAGAAATATAATTTTGACAAAATTTTCTATAAAAATAAAATTTTGACAAAATTTTCTATAGATATAAAATTTTGGCAAAATTTTCTATAGAAATAAAATTTTTACAAAATTTTCTGTACAGCATCCGGCGAAAATGTCCCGAAAGGGGAAAAACTGTCCCATCGGCAGGAAAGGTAAATGTCACGACTGTACGAGATTTAAAACATTTCATTTAGATCGTCTACATGGAACAAACAATCACAGGGCTCATCTATACCCACCTATTAGTCCAACTAGGCTAATGGCTATCGCCATGATACAGAGAGGAAGCGACTCCTCTTTTTAATGTACCTAGTGGCAAACAGAATTGTAAATCGGTTTTACCATCTGAAATTTTTAGTTTCTGGTACAGAATACGCAAAACGCAAAAGGGTCAAAGCTACCAAACATTGTTGGAAAATAGCTCAGCTTGCAACATTTTATGCTGATCCCTGTCAGGATACAAAATACACATAATCTTCAAAAAAAAAAAGATGAAAATATATATGAAGGAAAATACAAACAAAATAAATTTCCATCCACATTGTTGTCCGGCAACAATAACACCATCAACACCAACAAGAACAAGTACAACAACATAACACCAGCAATAACATTGCGGTACCCATCACTAACCAGAATAACAAGAATTACAGCTAAAAGGACACCAATCTTCAGAGGCAACAATAGCAACAATACTGAAGGCAAGACCGACAACAGCCATCATCATCATCATCATCACCGTATAACAACAACAGCATTGCTCGCAAGGTATGCTATTGCTAGTGGATGATGCTACTGCATCTATGTATGCTACATTGCTAGATTCATTTTATTTTATGTTATTTTTTTTTTCTTCTTTTTGTTGGCAAGAAACATCAACCAATAATGCAGGCGCGATTATGTCCAAACAGGACACTAGTTACAACTTTAACCCTAACCCCATTCACAAACACACACGCACACTATGGCTCCGGGTGGTGTCCTAAAGCCAAGCCACAACTGTGCACCCATAAACCTCCGATTCTTTTGTTAAACATTCTTTTTATGATGTTGCTGTATACTGAAAGAAATAAATTGTTCGATATGAATTATTGAATTCATAAACTTTAGATGGAGTTTCTATGGTTGAACGTCATATGGGGAAGTCCTTGTTATTGAACTACAGAACGAGGTCTCATTGTTTGAAAAGTAGATCGAAATCTCGGTGTTTCATCGACACACCAAAATCTCAGTGATAGAGCATAGAGTGCTAGCTCAGTGCATTAACTGCAGGTCGAAGTCTCTGTGAATGAACTGCAGGCCAAAGACCTAAAGTGTGAATGGCGGACCGAATTATAAGTTAAAGCTATAGAGCGCTGTCATAGTGGATGAACTTCAGATCGAAGTCGTACACTGACTTTACAAAATATTAAGGACAAATTTCTTGAAAATAATGAAATTTTAATTAAAATAAAATTTATAATCTTTGCTTTAAATTTAGGACTCAAATTTTGGAAATTAGCATACCTCCGTTAAAGCCATATGTCTTTGAAATAAGGAAAGTTTTCCTAAAAATAATGAAACACAGTTATAATTTAAAGAAATCGTCCTTAAATTTACTGAAATATTGAATCTTGGATTCAAGTTAAAAACGCTTAAAATATAGGCTAAGTTTTATTTTGAGGATTTAGTATCTTTGGGTTAATTTTTTTTTTTTTTTTTTATGGGGGGATTAATTAAATTTTTTTTACTTTAAAGTATCCGTTATAATTTGAATTTTTAAATTGGCATTTGTTTGTACGTGAGTACCTTTATTAATTTGATAGATAAGATCTGTAACCATGGCACCTCGGTGGCTCCCATTATTATTACTATTATTATATATTAGGTAAACCAAGTTACTCCAGTCAGTAATTTTATAAAAGTTGCGAAAAGTATGCCACTTTTTAAAAATGAGTGTGCCACGAATGACACTTTTTATGCCACTTTCTGGCATTCTCAACGGCAACAATTCACTTTCAGTGAACGAAATTCGAGATTGAAAGGCAAACGAAAATATTCCAGCAAAAAAAATTGGAAGTTGTTCCACAAACATTTCTTTTAAAGCTCATCCCAGAATCCCCCATCGAGTTTTTTCAACTTCCGATGCAGTCCTTTTGGACAAGTCCACAAAACATTTCTTCTAAAGCGGATTGTGGGATCCCCCAATAATTTTTTTCCACTTCCGACGCAGTCCTTTTGGACAAGTGCACAAACATTTCTTCTAAAGCGCATCTTGGGATCCTCCAATGATTTTTTTACTTCCGATGCAGTCCTTGTGGACAAGTATTAGAAAGAACGCAATCAGGCTATTTTAAGTGCAAATTTTGTACAATTAAATTTTACAAAAAAATAGAAAGCTAATAAAAAAACAAAAAATAGAAATTAATAAAAAAGTAAAAAATAGTAGTAAAAAAAAAAATCATCCCCGCTGGGATTTGAACCTGTGCCGTTTGACTTTTTCGCTTCCATGGAAGTTCTTTTGAGAAGATTTTGCAAATTACGAGAATTTTTAATTTTTTGTTGATTTTTAATGGCAAAATATATTTATACGAAAATATATGCCGAAAATAAAATATATGACATAAAAAAAAACATTTTTTAGTACAATATTTGATCAAAAAATTGCCGCTGGTGAGATTTGAACCTGCGTTTCTTATTTTTTCGTTCATACTAATAAAGAACATTTTGAGAAGCAATTAGGATGTTATTCCTTGGTGTCGTATTACGATCATATCACAAACATTTGAATAGACCTTTCGACGCATTATATTCAATGGCGTTTGTGGCTGAGTGTGCTAAGGCGTTCTGTTATGGTGCCATCAAACCCAAGTTCAACCCCTGGTCGGAGCGAAAAAGTTTTTCAAATTGTAACAAGTATATACGGCCGTAAGTTCGGCCAGGCCGAAGCTTATGTACTCTCCATCATGGATTTCGTAGAAACTTCTTCTAAACACTGCCATCCACAATCGATTTACTTAAGTGTCGGTAACGCTTGCCGATGGCAAGGTATCTTAACACCTCCTAACACCATCTTCAAAATTGTATGTAAGTCCATATGTGGTATATATTAAATCCAAAAAGATCGATCCAATACGTATGTAATTCAGTTTGACAAAGTAGACATAAAATTTTGACAAAATTTTCTACAGAAATAAAATTTTAACAAAATTTTCTATAGAAATAAAATTTTCACAAAATTTTCTATAGAAATAAAAATTTTGACAAAATATTCAATAGAAAGAAAATTTTGAGAACAATTTCTACAGAAATAAAATTTTAACAAAATTTTCTATGGAAATAAACTTTTGACAAAATTTTCTATAGAAATAAAATCTTGGTAGATTATTTGTGGCTCGAGTGGCAACCATGATTATGAACCGATATGGACCAATTTTTGTGTGATCGGACCAATTTTGGTATGGTTGTTAGCGACCATATACTAACACCACGTTCCTAATTTGAACCGGATCGGATGAATTTTGCTCCTCCAAGAGGCTCCGGAGGTCAAATCTGGAGAACGTTTTATATGGGGGCTATATATAATTATGGACCGATATGGACCAATTCGGGCACGGTTGTTAAGGATCATATACTAACACCATGTTCCAAATTACAACCGGCTTGGATGAAATTTGCTTCTCTTGGAGACTTCGCAAGCCAAATCTGGGGTTCGGTTTATATGGGGGCTATATATAATTATGAACCGACGTGGACCAATTTTTGTATGGTTGTTAGAGACCATATACCAACATCATGTACGAAATTTCAGCCGGATCGGATGAAATTTGCTTCTCTTTGAGGCTCCGCAAGCCAAATCTGGGGATCGGTTTATATGGGGGTTATATATAATTATGGACCGATGTGAACCAATTTTTGCATGATTGTTAGAGACCATATACCAACACCATGTACCAAATTTCAGCCGGATCGGATGAAATATGCTTCTCTTAGAGGCTCCACAAGCCAAATCTGGGGATCGGTTTATATGGGGGCTATATATAATTAAGGACCGATATGGACCAATTTTTGCATGGTTGTTAGAGACCATATACCAATATCATGTACCAAATTTCAGCCGGATCGGATGAAACTTTCTTCTCTTTGAGGTTCCGCTAGCCAAATCTGGGGATCGGTTTATATGGGGGCTATATATAATTATGGACCGATGTGGACCAATTTTTGCATGGTTGTTAGAGACCATATACCAACACCGTGTACCAAATTTCAGCCGGATCGGATGAAACTTTCTTCTCTTTGAGGTTCCGCTAGCCAAATCTGGGGATCGGTTTATATGGGGGCTATATATAATTATGGACCGATGTGGACCAATTTTTGCATGGTTGTTAGAGACCATATACCAACACCATGTACCAAATTTCAGCCGGATCGGATGAAATATGCTTCTGTTAGAGGCTCCACAAGCCAAATCTGAGGGTCCCTTTATATGGGGGCTATACGTAAAAGTGGACCGATATGGCCACAGACGGACGGACGGACATGCTTAGATCGACTCAGAATTTCACCACGACCCAGAATATATATACTTTATGGGGTCTTAGAGCAATATTTCGATGTGTTACAAACGGAATGACAAAGTTAATATACCCCCATCCTATGATGGAGGGTATACAAATTAGATAATAGGAAAATAATTGTGTAATAAAACATATGGATGAAAAAAAGTGAAATTGGTTGAAAAAAAAATTGTTTTTTTTTTCGCTTTTTAAACTTCTTCATTCAAATTAACTTCCAGGGCACAACTTCTAAAGCAATGCAAAGGATCCACAAAGGGAGTACTTCCGTCCTATGACAAGCCCATGTAAAATTCATTGGAGATGATCCAAGTTTGCACTATTTCCGGATCACAGATTGAGGATCCAAACTACTTTTTTGGAAGCTCTTTTTTTGCTGGGTATCGTTGTCTTTAAAAATCAATGTGCCACCTTTTATTTTGAATGACACTTTGTATGCAACTCTTTCGAAATTCTCAATTGCAACATTGGTCTCAGCGATCGAATGCAGCCTTTGAGGTTGAAACGCAAACGAAAGTCTCAAGGATTAAATGGGAGATCGATATATCCACGGACAGAAGTTCAGACTAAAAATTGTTGGTTTGGAAACTCAGCAAAAAAAATTGAAAGTTGTTCTAAAGGTGCAAGTTTAGAAACACTTAGAGGAGCAAATTTCATCGGAGCCAGTTGAAATTCGTCGTATTAACATAGGGCTTCTAACATCCACGCGAAAATTGATTGAAATCGGTCCATAATTATTATTTTTATAACCTCCACCATAGGATGGGCGGTATGTTAACTTTGTCATTACGTTTGTACCACATCGAAATATTGCTGTAAGACCCCATAAAGTATATATATTCTGGGTCGTAAATTATATATATCTGGGTCGTAAATTCGTAAATTCTGAGTCGATCTAAGCCTGTCCGTCCGTCCGTCTTTTGAAATCACGCTATCTTCCGAACGAAACACGCTATCGACTTGAAACTTGGCACAAGTAGTTGTTATTGATGTAGGTCGGATGGTATTGCAAATGGGCCATATCGGTCCATTTTTACGTATAACCCCATATAAACTGACCCTCAGATTTGGATTGCGGAGCCTCTAAAAGAAGCATATTTCATCCGATCCAGCTGAAATTTGGTACATGGTGTTAGTATATAGTCTCTAACAACCATGCAAAAATTGGTCCACATCGGTCCATAATTATATATAGCCCCCATATAAACCGATCCCCATATTTAACCTCCAGAGCCACTTGAAGGAGCCAATTTTATCCGATCTGGTTGAAATTTGGTTCATGGTATTTATACATGGTTCTAACATCCATGCAAAACGTGGTCCAAATCGGTCAATATTTATATATAGTCCCCATAGGTTAGGTTAGGTTATGTGGCAGCCCGATGTATCAAGCTCACTTAGACTATTCAGTCCATTGTGATACCACAGTGGTGAACTTCTCTCTTATCACTGAGTGCTGCCCGATTCCATGTTAAGCTCAATGACAAGGGACCTCCTTTTTATAGCCGAGTCCGAACGGCGTTCCACATTCCAGTGAAACCACTTGGAGAAGCTTTGAAACCCTCAGAAATGTCACCAGCATTACTGAGGTGGGAAAATCCACCGCTGAAAAGCTTTTTGGTGTTCGGTCGTAGCAGGAATCGAACCAACGACCTTGTGTATGCAAGGCGGGCATGCTAACCATTGCACCACGGTGGCTCCCATATAGTCCCCATATAAACCGATCCTCACATTTAACCTCCAGAGCCTCAATCCAGGGTAGAGGGTACATAGGATTCGGCCTGACCGAACTTACGTCCGTATATTCTTGTTATACGCAGAGCCACACTGTGGAACATGGTATTATAAGTTAGTGCATACGCTTGCAACACCCATAAGGAGACAAACAAAGACATGGTGTCTTTAGCAATAATACTCAGGGTGGGTCCCTGAGTCGATCTAGCCATGTCCGTCCGTCTGTCTGTGAATACATTTTTGTGATCAAAGTCTAGGTCGCAGTTTTAGGCCATTTGACTTCAAATTTGTCACACGTTTCAGTTTTGGCTCAGAATAGAACCTATTGATTTTGGAAGAAATCGGTTTAGATTTAGATATAGCTCCCAGATATATCTTTCGCCCGATATGCAATTATATGGCCCCAGAAGCCAGAGTTTTACCCTTATTTGCTTGAAATTTTGAGCAAACATATCACTTGGTTGTGTAGTCACGTGTGCTAAATTCGACTGAAATCGGTTCAGATTTAGATATAGCTCCCATATATATCTTTCGTCCGATATGGACTTATATGGCCCCAGAAGCCAGAGTTTTAACCCAATTTGGTTGAACTTTTGCACTAGGAGTACAATTAGTAGTGTAGTCAAGTGTGCCAAATTCGATTGAAATCGGATCAGATTGCTAATTCTACTCCCTGTGCAAAATTTCAATTAAATCGGAGTAAAATATTGGCCACTGTGGTCATATGAGTGTAAATCGGGCGAAAGCTATATATGGGAGCTATATCTAAATCTGAACCGATTTCAATCAAAATTGGCACACTTGACTATAGTACTAATTGTTCTTCTTGTGCAAAATTTTAAACAAATTAGGGTAAAATTCTGGCTTTTGGGGCCATATAAGGCCATATCGGGCGAAATATATATGGGAGCTATATCTAAATCTGAACCGATTTCTTCCAAAATCAATAGGGTACTATTTTGAGCCAAAACACATACTTGTGCCAAATTTGAAGTCGATTGGACTAAAACTGCGACCTAGACTTTTATTACAAAAATGTGTTCACGGACAGACGGACATGGCTATATCGACTCAGGGGCCCACCCTGAGCATTTTTGCCAAAGACACCATGTGTCTATCTCGTCTCCTTCGGGGTGTTGCAAACATATGCACTAACTTATAATACCCTGTTCCACAGTGTGGCGCAGGGTATAAACATTTTTGAAGCAAGGATTATAAACTTTCTTTTAATTAAAATGTCACGATTTTAAAGAATTTTGTCCTTAACAAAGACCTAAAATTTAAGTTGCATAATCTTCCATATTAGGTCAATATTTTTTCAGTGCAGAGAGTAGAATTAAGGTTCTGGATATGCTAGTCAACGTTGGTTGAAATCGATTCAGATTTAGATATAGTTCCCATATATGACCACCCGTCATATGACCACAGAGGTAAAAGTTGTTGTCCAATTTACGTGAAATTTTGACCAGGGAGAAGGCTTAACATAGTAACTATGCACGTCAATTTTGATTGAAATCGGTTCAGATTTCAATATTGCTTCCATATATATGTATATCTATCAACCGATAAATCATAAATACGCCTTTGCGAAGTTGCCTCAAAATTGGTTTAGATTTAAATGTTTTTGTGTTCCACCCCAGGGCATTAGCCGACTTAAAGTTAAAGTCTATAAATTTTGTAAAACTCTAAAAAATTTTTGTCCAGGTCGGGTCAGATTTCAATATATATGTGTATGGGAACATAAACCTTTATATATAGCACCCAACATATTGGTCGGATTTGGTATGCTATTGAAAATGCGGATCAACAAAGTTGAGCAGGGTATAATAGTCGGCCCCGCCCGATTGTAGACTTTCCTTACTAGTTTTATATGAACGATATGTGTCATTAAAATTCAGGCAACGAAACAAATTTGTAAATACGACAATAATTTTGATTATTATAACGAATTTTCTAAATTTATTTCAGAATATTTTCATACTTTTATTGCAAATATTTCGCCCTTAATAAAATTTCCTTTTTTGTGTATATCGGTGCTATATTCATTAATGGCTAAAGTGTCTACAGCAATTTTTTCTTCTTAGTGTATAAGCTATCTGAAAATATAGATATGTGTGGATATTGTATATAATATAAAATAAAAAATTTTAAAAATAAACAAAACAAAATAATAAAATATTATATTTGTTTACCCTGTATCAAGTTTGAGAAGAAACCAAAAAAAAATACCAGGGCATTTGCGCAAAAAGGACATCATGGCCATCATCATTGTCGTCGCTATGTTGAAATAAGCAAACCTTTGTTGTTTGCTTGCTTGTTTCAACATCAGCACAAGTAGCAACTGAAAAACGCATATAAATTTCAAAATAAACAACATCATGGCATGGGACAAACAATCATCGCATGTCCTTTTGTGTGTGAGATGCAAACAAAAAAAAAAAAAACACCAGAGCACAACAACACAGCCAAATCACCTTCCAAAGACAAGAGACAACCTACCTTTTTACGGATTGGTGTTAGTCAAAGGCGTTACAGACAAGCCGGTGATCCTTTTTCTTTAGTCCACTTCTACATATATTGGGTCTACGTTTGGGTCATCGTCAACATAGTCGCATATTTAGATTGTTAAGGACCCTCTGATTTATGGCTAAGTTTATTAAGAATAATAGAAGAGATCAAATTTAAGGAGTGCCAATAAACATTGGACTAAAAACGTTTTTTATAGCCACAAAATAATGTGGCTTGCATTCGATTTAACCATAAATCCAACATTTAAATCATAATCAATCCACCTAATAATTTAATTAAACTGAAAAATATCGCCTCCATGTTTTTTTTTTTTTACTTGGATCCAAAGATTTTTACCTTCCTTTAAGGATTCTGACCCAAAGACGCGGCTTCTTTAAAATAAATACAGTTTATCGCGACTTATGAGTACACCGGAAAAAAAGTAATCTAAAAGTAAAGTAGAAAATCATTGGCGCCAAATCATGACCATTTTAACCATACAGTAGTTCATTCTTACTATTTGTAAGAATCGTACGAAAATCTTCTTTTGCTGTACATATTGAACATATGTGTGCGGTCCTTGAACTTTATACTCAAGGTTAGTTCATAAATTTTTTGAGACATACTTAAAAAAAGTAAGATTTCATTAAGCTGTGGAAAATTTCGATAAAAATAATAAAATTTAACTAAAAGCAAATATATTTATTCCAACAAATTAAGTTAAATTTAGCGTTAGTTTAACTACGGAAATTTTTTTCTGTGCACTGTTTGGTAGGTTGGTAAAATTTTTCACGTTTTAGTAGATCTTGCAAAATATTCCTCTTCACAAATTTTTTATAGAAATAAAATACTGACAACATTTTCCTTGGAAATAAAATTCTGGCAACATTTTCTGTAGAAACAAAATTTTGATAAAATATTCTGTAGAAATAGAATTTTGACAAAATTTTCTATAGAAATAGAATTTTGACAAAATTTTCTATAGAAATAACAATTTTGGCAACAAATTTTATAGAAATAAAATATCGACAAAATATTCTATATAAATAACATTTTGACAAATTTTTTTGTATAAATATGTTAAAATTAAAAAAAAAAATCTATAGTAACAAAATTTTAACAAAATTTTCTATAGAAACAAAATTTTGACAAAATTTTCTATAGCAATAAAATTTTGACAAAATTTTCTATACAAATAAAATATTAAGAAAATTTTCTATACAAATACAATTTTGACAAAATTTTCTTAATAAAATCGCCATCTTTAATAAAATCCCATTTTTCTTCACTGAAACTGAAACTTGCCTTTTGCTATCTTCTCTTTTTCTTTCAATACAACCCTTTACAATTCTGAGAGCTAAAAAACAAATTACAGACCACTCAAGGAATCCTCTCTTGGATATGTACATTGACAAAATTTTGAATAGATATAAAATGTTGATAAAATTTTTGATATAAACAAAATTTTGACAAAATTTTCTATAGAAATGAAAAATTGAAAAAAAATTATATAGAAATGAAATGTTGACAAAATTTTATATAGAAATGAAATGTTGACAAAATTTTCAATAGAAATGAAACATTGAAAAAATTTTATATAGAAATGAAATGTTGACAAAATCTATTTATATATATAACTAGCGTAACCCTGCCCGCTTCGCTGCGCCTTCCGAAGCGTATTTGGAGGAACATTTTGCGTTAACTTAGTCAACTATATCCTTCGTGCTGAAAACAAATTCGAAAAGATTTGAATTCTTTTAAACAAATCGGACTACTTGATTTTTCGTTTATAGGTACAAATACGGCGGGAGAGGGTGTACCTTCTTCTATATTTCTTGTGAATTTTAAGTGTGGTTTGTCAAGGAAAGGTATCCTTCTCCTCAACATTTCTGAAAATTAAGCATTATATTATAATAACTTACAAAGAATTACTGTTTCCCATCCAATAAATCGGAAAAGGCAAAAGTAGTAAAAAATTTTACCACATTAACATTTGCTAAAATGTTGGAAAATAATGCACCCTCTACGTTGGCTGCCAATTTCATGTAAATTTAAGTTCTTTACTAAAAAGAAGTCTGGCAGAAGCCTGTGCAAAAATCATAAAATTATGTACCGAGTTCCCATTTACGGACAACCCTCTACTTTCAACTTAAGAAAAAAAAAAACGGACAAAAGGGAACCCTCTCTTTACTAATAAAAAGTCTGGAAGAAAGAAGCCTGTGCAAAAATCATAAAATTATATACCGAGTTCCCATTTACGGACAACCCTCCACTTTCAATTTAAGAGAAAAAAACCGACAAAAGGGAACTCTCTCCCACCTTCGCTCCACTCTGACCTGATATCGGACTATCACGTACCCTATATTAATTTCGCAACTACTCAATGGTCCCTATAAATTCTATCGAAGTAAATCGACAAAGTTTCTTTCAATTTTTCCCCTTCCCCAACCAGATATCGCAAAATTAATATATCAATTTAAAAATCATGTATAAATTTCATCACCTCCTCCCACGTTCCCTGTAAATTTCAATCGATCAAGATCAAGATCGGAGATGTTTAATTTTTGCTCTATTGTTTTAAAGGGACGTCACTTTCCCCGATATAATATCGACAAACACCGTAGTGAATAGCACCCCTAACCTTCCCTGAAAATTCTTGAAACTTTCCTTCAAGTGTGGGGCAATGAAGGTTGCCTCTTCATTTATAACCTTTTCCCCCGTTTCCTTTGTAAATTTCAAGAAAACTTAAATTTTTTTATATATATAATAGCCTGAGACCGAAACAGGCAATTGACGTCCAAATGCATTATATCTAATTATACAATTATTTTTCGAGCTTTATGGACAGATATAGATTAAGGAACATGGTTAATAGAGCTATTTTTTTGCAGTTTTAGAGGAGGACCTTTTGTAAACGTCCCAGAAAATGTCAAGCAAATTATAAGCCTAAAGGGGCGGCCTCTCTTCCGTCCAAAAATCAGGTATCAACTATTACGGTTGACAGAGGTTACGATCTCTCCCCAGTCCTCTGTAAATTTCAAGTAACTCGGTAAAGTTTAATTGTTTCTCTGTATGTACTTAAGAGAAGCGGATGTCTCCCTATGCCCTTTTATTTTTATTAAAAAATCAGGAACCTGATATAAATTTCATAACCTCACCCATTTTTCCGTAAAATTTCAGTCGGGGGAGTTTAGTTTTGTTTTCACTGTACTTTAAAAAAAAGTCGGGCAAAGGGGTGGCCCCCTCCCCGACCAAATATCGAAAAATAATGTAGCGGATTTTTGTCTAGATGCCAACCCCAACATTCAATGAAAATTTCATGCAAATCGCATAATTTTGTTCCAAGTTTCAAAAAGTAAGGCAAGGGGGAGGTCCCCCTCCCCGTCCGCATATGAAATCATCAGGTACCCGATATTAATTCCATAACCTCACCGCATGTTCTCTTTAAATCTCAGATAATTTAAAGAATTTTAGTTTTTTCACTGTACTTTAAAAAAAGTCGAACAAAGGGGAGGTCCCCCTCCGCCACCAAATATCAAAATATATAGTAACGGATCTTTGTCTAGTTGCCAACCCCAACCTTCAATGAAAATTTCAAGCAAATCGGTCAACTTTGGTCCAATTTTCAAAAAGTCCGACAAAGGGGAGGTCCCCCTCCGCGACCAGGTGTCAAAAAATGAGGTACCCTATTTTCACCACATGAACGTCCCCTATGATCTCTGAAAGTTTCAAGTAAATCGGTTCAGCCGTTTGGGAGCCAACTCGGTTCATACAAACAAACAAATAAACAAACATAGATTGAATTTTATATATATAGAAATTCAATCTATGTTTGTTTATTTGTTTGTTTGCATGTTCCGAGTTGGCTCCGAAACGGCTGAACCGATTTACTTGAAACTTTCAGAGATCGTAGGGGGCATTCATGTGGTGATAATAGGGTACCTCATTTTTTGACACCTGGTCGCGGAGGGGGACCTCCCCTTTGTCGGACTTCTTGAAAAATGGACCAAAGTTGGCCGATTTGCTTGAAATTTTCATTGAAGGTTGGGGTTGGCATCTAGACAAATATCCGCTACTTTATATTTCAATATTTGGTGGCGGAGGGGGGCCTCCCTTTGTTCGACTTTTTTTTAAGTACAGTGAAAAAACTAAAATTCTCTAAATTATCTGAGATTTATAGAGAACATGCGGGGAGGTTATGGAATGAATATGGGGTACTAGATGATTTCATATGTGGGTGGGGAGGGGACCTCCCACTTTGCCTTACTTTTTGAAACTTGGAACAAAATTATGCGATTTGCTTGAAATTTTCATTGAATGTTGGGGTTGGCATCTAGCCAAAAATTCGCTACATTATTTTTCGATATTTGGTCGGGGAGGGGGACAACCCGACTTTTTTTTTTAAGTACAGTGAAAACAAAACTAAACTCCCCCGACTGAAATTTTACGGAAAAAATGGATAGGTTATGAAATTTCTGATTTTTTAATAAAAATAAAAGGGCATAGGGAGATATCCGCTTCTCTTAAGTACATACAGAGAAACAATTAAACTTTACCGAGTTACTTGAAATATACAGGGGTCAGGGGAGAGGTTACGATATTAATAGTTGATATCTGATTTTGTGATATTTGGACGAAAGAGAGGCCGCCCCTTTAGGCTTAAAATTTGCTTGACATTTTCTGGAACGTTTACAAAAGATACGCTACATCACTTTTCGATATTTGGTCAGGGAGGAGGTCCTCCTCTAAAACTGCAAAAACAATATTCTTAAGTTTTCTTGAAATTTACAAAGGCAGCGGGGGAAGGTTATGAACGAAGAGGCAACCTTCCTTGCCCCACACTTTAAGGAAAGTATCAAGAATTTTCAGGGAAGGTTAGGGGTGCTATTCACTACGGTGTTTCTCGATATTGTATCGGGGAAAGTGACGTCCCTTTAAAACAATAGAGCAAAATTTAAACATCGCCGATCTACTTGAAATTTACAGGGAACGTGGGAGGAGGTGATTAAATTTATACATGATTTTTAAATTAGTATATGATTTTTCGATATCTGGTTGGGGAAGGGGTTAAATTGAAATAAACTTTGTCGATTTACTTCGATAGAATTTATAGGGACCATTGAGTAGTTGCGAAATTAATATAGGGTACGTGACAGCCCGATATCAGGGCAGGGAGGAGCGAGGGTGGGGAGAAGTTTCCCTTTTGTCCGTTTTTTTTTTTTTTTCTTAGATTGAAAGTAGAGGGTTGTCCGTCAATGGGAACTCGGTACATAATTTTATGATTTCTGCACAGGCTTCTGCCAGACTTCTTTTTAGTAAAGAACTTAAATTTACATGCGTTTGGCAACGTAGAGGGTGCATCATTTTCCAACATTTTAGCAAATGCTAAAGTGGTAAAATTTTTTACTACATTAGCTTTTTCCGATTTTTTGGATGGGAAACAGCAATTCTTTGTATGTTATTATAATATAGTGCTTAATTTCACAAGAAATATAGAAGATTGTCCAACTACTTGAATACAGAACATTATTTAAAAAATTTGGAGAAAAGGGTACACCCTCTACCCGACATTTTTTAAGACGAACCGTTTTACATATGCATATCCGCCGTATTTGTACCTATAAACGAAAAAGCAAGTAGTCAGATTTGTTTAAAAAAAATCAAACCTTTTCGAATTTGTTGTCTGCACGAAGGATATGGTTGACTAAGTTAGCGCAAAATGTTCCTACAAATACGCTTCGGAAGGCGTCGCGAAGCGGGCCGGGTTACGCTAGTTTTCTATACAAATAAAATTTTGAGAAAATTTTCTATAAAAATAATATGTTGACAAAATTTCCTATAGAAACAAAATGTTGACAATATTTTCTATTGAAATAAAATGTTGATAAAATTTTCTACAGAAATAAAATTTTGAGAAAATTTTCTATAGAAATAAAATTTTGAGAAAATTTTATATATAAATAAATATTTTTTTCAGTGTATGAACCGTATAGAGACCCGATTTGTCTTTTTGAACTTCTAGATTCCAAAGTTGTTATTCAATACCAATGGACTCGGAATTTCTTCCGTCCGTCCATCTTTCTATATTTTTATACCTTCCATCATAGGATGGGGGTATATTAACTTTGTCATTCCGTTTGTAACACATCGAAATATTGCTCTAAGACCCCATAAAGTATATATATTCTGGGTCGTGGTGAAATTCTGAGTCGATCTAAGCATGTCCGTCCGTCCGTCCGTCCGTCCGTCCGTCCATCCGTTTGTTGAAATCACGCTAACTTCCGAACGAAACAAGCTATCGACTTGAAACTTGGCACAAGTAGTTGTTATCGATGTAGGTCGGATGGTATTGAAAACCGATCCCCAGATTTGGCTTGCGGAGCCTAAAAGCAGGGCTGTGGAGCCGGAGTCGGAGTCGGAGTCTTGGAGTCGGAGTCTGAAGATTTTGCTGGAGTCAGAGTCGGAGTCGTAAAAATTTTGCTCGACTCCGACTCCGGCTAAACCAAATTTTTTAAAACACTTCACATTTTTGTAACTAAGCAAGTTTTTACGCAAATTAGTTTCCATTGCGTTATTCATTCGATCACTGTACAGCATGATTGTAAATGAAAATCAACTTCCAATTACGGCTATATTTTTATGTTTCCTAGAATGTTAGACTAGCGGATGGGCTGGATCGATCCATTTTAATGCCCATATCAATTTATTTGAAATATTTCGAACAATCGAAATTAGTTTTTTTTAAATTTTATTTTAAGGCCACATACATATGTGGAATATTGACAGAAAATTTTTGCAAAGTTGTTTTTTTTATAGAAAATTTTGTCAAAATGTTATTTCTATAAAAAGTGTTGTCAAAATTTTATTTCTATAGCAAATTTTCTCAAAATTTTATTTCTATGCAAAATTTATTCAAAATTTTATTACTATAGAAATATTTTTTTCTATAGAAAATTTAGTCAAAGTTTTATTTCTATAGAAAATTGAGTTAAAATTTTGTTTCTATAGAATATTTGGCAAAATTTTATTTCTATAGAAAATTTTGAAAATTTTGTTTGTTACACAAAAATTTTTTCAAAATTTTATTTCTACTGATAATTTTTTTTCTATAAAAATTTAAGTCAAAATTTTATTTCTATAGAAAATTTAGTAAAAATTTTGTTTCTGTAGAATATTTTGCAGAATTTTATTTACTACACAAAAATTTTTCTAAAATTGTATTTTTATTGATAATTTTTTTTCAAAATTTTATTTCTATAAGAAAAAATTGTCAAATTTTTTTACTGATTTTTTTTACTGATGCTCACTGGTACTCACTGCTATAAAAAATGTATTCAAAATTTTATTACTATAGGAATATTTTTTTATATAAAATTTAGTCAAAATTGTATTTCTATAGAAAATGTAGTCAAAATTTTGTTTCTATAGAATATTTTGCAAATTTTATTTCTATAGAAAATTTAGCAAAATTTGGTTTGCTACACAATTTTTTTAACTGTATTTCTATTGTTAATTTTTTCAAACTTTTATTTCTAGAAAAAATTTTGCCAAATTTTATTTCTATAAAAATTTTATTTCTATATATTTGGTCAATTTGGTTTCTATACAAAATTTTGCCAAAATTTTATTTCTATAGAAAATTTAGTCAACATTTTGTTTCTGTAGAAAATTTTATTTCTATATAAAATTTTGCAAAATTTTATTTACTAGACAAAATTTTTTCCAAAATTTTATGCTCACTGTTACTCACTGCTAAGTCGAAAACTTGTAGAAATGACTCAAATTTTCAAATTTTTCAATGAATGAATCATAAATGCATTTTTGCGAAATTGTCTAAACAATTATAAATATTTCCCAAGTATTGCCCGAGATTTTGTAGAAACCTGATTTGAGATTTTATCAAAATGTAGACCTAAATACAAAGTTGTGCAGAGTATATTATAATCGGCTCGCCCGACTTTAGACTTTCAAACATTTTTATTTTTTGTTAAAATTGTGTTACGTCCCATAACGTTAGATGTAAATTTTAAGTACATAGATTTTGTAGAAGTATATACAATTTTGTCTAAATCGATTCAGATTCAGATTCAAATTCATGCGTATGGGAATATAAACCTTTATATAGCTCGCAACAAATTTAAAGGATTTGAGATAGTATCAATAATTTTGATCCACAAATACATATACTGTTGGTATCTTCTCATATTATGATGGGTATTTATATCATTATTTTATTTATTAAACGTTGCCCTAAATTTGAAATATAGAGTTCAATTGGCATCTAATGGGAAATTAAGACCTTTTTTTGCACACATAATACGATACTTTATATCGATCCACTTACGGTACCCCCACAATAGAACTACAAATTAGTGGTATTAAAATGAGATTTAGTTATATTACCCGGAGTCGACTCCGGAGTCGGAGTCGGAGTCGAGCTGATGAAAAATGCTGGAGTCGGAGTCGGAGTCGAGCAAAATTGGCTCGACTCCACAGCCCTGCCTAAAAGAGAAGCAAATTTCATCCGATCGATCATTAATTATATATAGCCTCCATATAAACCGATCCCCAGATTTGGCTTGTGGAGCCTCTAAGAGAAGCATATTTCATCCGATCCGGCTCAAATTTGGTACATGGTGTTGGTATATGGTCTCTAACTACCATGCAAAAATTGGTCCACATCGGTTCATAGCTCCCATATAAACCGATCCCCAGAGAAGCAAATTTCATCCAAGCCGGTTGTAATTTGGAACATGGTGTTAGTATATGATCTTTAACAACCGTGCCAGAATTGGTCCATATCGGTCCATAATTATATATAGCCCCCTTATAAAACATTCTCCAGATTTTACCTCCGGAGCCTCTTGGAGGAGCAAAATTCATCCGATACGGTTCAAATTAGGAACGTGGTGTTAGTATATGGTCGCTAACAACCATACCAAAATTGGTCCAATCACACAAAAATTGGTCCATATCGGTTCATAATCATGGTTGCCACTAGAGCCAAAAATAATCTACCAAAATTTTATTTCTATATAAAATGTTGTCAAAATTTTATTTCAAAATTTTATTTCTATAGAAAATTTTGTCAAAATTTTATTTCTAGAGAAAATTTTGTTAAAATTTTATTCGGTTCATAATAAAATTTTCATAATTTTCAAAATTTTATTTCTATAGAAAATTTTGTCAAAATTTTATTTCTATAGGAAATTTTGGCAAAATTTTATTTCTATAGGAAATTTTGGCAAAATTTTATTTCTATAGAAAATTTTGTTCAAATTTTATTCGGTTCATAATCATGGTTGCCACTCGAGCTACAAATAATCTACCAAGATTTTATTTCTATAGAAAATTTTGTCAAATGTTTAGTTCTATAGAAAATTTTGTTAAAATTTTATTTCTGTAGAAATTTTTGTCAAAATTTTCTTTCTATAGAATATTTTGTCAAAATTTTTATTTCTATAGAAAATTTTGTGAAAATTTTATATCTATAGAAAATTTTGTTAAAATTTTATTTCTGTAGAAAATTTTGTCAAAATTTTATGTCTACTTTGTCAAACTGAATTATATAACTATTGGATCGATTTTTTTTGATTTAATATATACCACGTATGGACTTACATACAATTTAGAAGATGGAGTTAGTAGGTTTTAAGATACCTTGCCATCGGCAAGCGTTACCGCAACTTAAGTAATTCGATTGTGGATGGCAGTGTTTAGAAGAAGTTTCTACGCAATCCATGATGGAGGGTACATAAGCTTCGGCCTGGCCGAACTTACGGCCGTATATACTTGTTGTTATTCGCAAGTTTCATCAGTTCTCTATTATGAAGCGATATGCACTGAAAAAAATATTGATGTGATGTTAAAGATATCATGTCCTTTAAATCCGAATACGAATTCTGCTTAGCATAAAAGATATATTTCTCTGATATAAAATATATTTCCTTGTCCAAAATTCGATAAACTTCCCAATCAAGTCGTTTTGTCTTTATGGTTAAATGATTTGATTTAAAATTGGGTGTCCTAAAATGAAAGAACATTTTTATCACTATGGTTAACGTGACTTTCATAATTGTGGAAAATTAATGAAATAATTTTTAAATTCGTTGATTTTTTGCGTCATGACTACATAGTAAAAAAGCGTTTAAAAATAAGATATTTTTTTAAACACTTTATTTTAAAGGCTTTTTTACCTGAAACAAAGAATAATTTCTATATATTATCGAAAAAATATCCTAAAGACAGTATTGAAGTCCTATGCGCACAAACATTTTGGTCACTCCAATAGGACTCAGCAACATCGCACTCACCATGTGTCAGCAAAGAATGGGTTAAAAAGAAGCTCCTCGTTTCATTTCTTTTGCAGAATGGCCATCAAAATCTCCGGATCTCAATCCATTGAAATTTTTTGTTTAACATAGGTTAGAGTAAAGTTGGCACTTAACAATACTAAAAGATAAGTATCTACCATATCAAGATGGCGATTTGTTGGGAATTGGTCAAAATACCGCAGAGCTACCTTCCTTTAATGTGTGATTGTTTTGTCGACCGTTTGAAGACCATTTTTCTAAAGGTAGTCAATTCGACCATACATAAACTTCTTTTAAAATTTGATATTATTTCCAATATTTTGTTTGTTGTATTTTTGACCTTTTTGGTTGCATTACATGTCAGCCACCATGTATATCTAATTTAGTTTTTATCGGCCTATGATGGTATAGTAAATTCCACATACAGGCCGATCTCTATACTGTATATATCTGAGCCACCGTGGTGCAATGGTTAGCTTGCCCGCTTTGCATACATAGAGTCGTGGGTTCAATTCCAGTATTGATCGAACATCAAAAAGGTTTTCAGCGGTGGATTATCCCACCTCAGTAATGCTGGTGACATTTCTGAGGGTTTCAAAGCTTCTCTAAGTGGTTTCACTGCAATGTGGAACGCCGTTCGAACTCGGCTATAAAAAGGAGGTCCCTTGCCATTGAGCTTAACATTGAATCAGGCAGCACTCAGTGATAAGAGAAAAGTTCACCACTGTGGTACTAAATAGTCAAAGTGAGCCTGAAATATCGGACTGTCAATATACCTAACTTTGGGCTTCGGTACCATCCGATTTATCTGTGATTATAAAATAGGTCTGCCGTATGTGGTGTATATAGCTCCTTCTTTAGGCATAGCCCCTATATATAACCATACTTCTTGATCTTCTAGAAATCGTAATCTCCAATTTTCCTAAAATAGTATTTAACTACAAAGCCAAGTTCACTTAAAAAAAATACAAAATTCTTTTGTACTATTTCAAGTACTTGAAGCCAAATTCAACTGCAAATGAAGTGAATCATAAAAGCGGACATAAATTAAAAATCATAAACACAAATACACGACAAAAAATATATTTTATATAGAAATCCTTGAAATCTTCTCTTCAGTTTTTTTTTTTTTTTTGCGTTTGGATAAATTATTAACCTACGTTAGAGAAGATGCAGTGCAATGGACACATAGAACAGGATGGGAGCCGAAAATAAACTGAGCATTCACACACACGCATACAAACACACACACACACACTTGCGATGTAAATATATATTTGAAAGTGGTAAGAGGTAAGGGCAAATGGGCCTCTTAAAAGGCCTTTATATAAGCTGAACTTTCAATGTCATATACATACAAAGAAAATTTCATTAAAATTCAGCCAATGGAGATTTTTCACTGATGTAAACATTTTCAATAAAAAAAACTTTTATACATAGGAAAATCGTTAAAACGATATGATATGTATTTATGAAATTGGTACATTCGCATGAACCAATTTTCGTGCGGTAATTAGGAGGCCAAATTTCAAGCAGAGCGGATAAAATTTGCACCTGCACGGGAAATCAAATCAAAGGATCGGTTCGATTTGGGATAATTTTTGCATAGTTATTAAAGGGCATATATTAAAACCACATACCACATTTGAACTTGATTTGATGAATTTTTGCTTTACCTAGAGGATCCTTAGGCCTATGTGGGCATTGGTTTATATGGGAGCTACATATAAATATGGGCCGATATGAACAAATTTTGGCTTGGTAGTTAGATGCCGTTGTGTAAGTCAACGTTCCACGTTCTAAATTTAAATCGGATCTGGTGAAATTTTCTCCCCCAAGAGCCTCCGCAAAACGGGTGTCACTAGTGTCAAAAATAATATACCAAAATTTGAATAAAATTTTAAGAAAAATTAACCAAATTAAAACAAGTAAGGAAAGTCTAAAGTCGGGCGGGGCCGACTATATTATACCCTGCACCACTTTGTAGATGTAAATTTTCGATACCATATCACATCCGTCAAATGTGTTGGGGGCTATATATAAAGGTTTGTCCCAAATATATACATTTAAATATCACTCGATCTGGACAGAATGTTGGTCGAAATCAGAAAAACATATATATGGGAGCTAAATCTAAATCTGAACCGATGTCAACCAAATTTGGCACGCATAGCTACAATGTCAATTCTACTCCTTGTGCAAAATTTCAACTAAATCGGAGTTAAAAATTGGCCTCTGTGGTCATATGAGTGTAAATCGGGCGAAAGCTATATATGGGAGATATATCTAAATCTGAACCGATTTCAACCAAATTTGGCACGTAAAGCTACAATACTAATTCTACTCCCTGTGCAAAATTTCAACTAAATCGGAGTTAAAAATTGGTCTCTATGGTCATATGAGTGTAAATCGGGCGAAAGTTATATATGGGAGCTATATACAAATCTGAACCGATTTCAACCAAATTTGGCACGCATAGCTACAATGCTAATTATACTCCCTGTGCAAAATTTCAACTAAATCGGAGCAAAAAATTGGCCTCTGTGGTCATTTGAGCGTAAATCGGGCGAAAGCTATATATGGGAGCTATATCTAAATCTGAACCGATTTCAACCAAATTTGACACGCATAGCTACAATGCTAATTCTACTCCCTGTGCAAAATTTCAACTAAATCGGAGCAAAAAATTGGCCTCTGTGGGCAAATGAGTGTAAATCGGGCGAAAGCTATATATCGGAGCTATATCTAAATCTGAACCGATTTGGCTGATATTTCGCAAGCTTTTCGAGACTCATAAAATATTCGGATGTACGGAATTTGAGGAAGATCTGTAGATATACACGCCAATTATGACCAGATCGGTGAAAAATATATATGGCAGCTATATCTAAATCTGAACCGATTTTTTCCAAAATCAATAGGGATCGTCTTTGAGCCGAAACAGGACCCTATACCAAATTTTAGGACAATCGGACTAAAACTGCGAGCTGTACTTTGCACACAAAAATACATCAACAGACAGACAGACGGACCGACAGACAGACGGACATCGCTAAATCGACTCAGAATTTAATTCTAAGCCGATCCGTATACTAAAAGGTTGGTCTATGATTACTCCTTCTTGGCGTTACATACAAATGCACAAACTTATTATACCCTGTACCACAGTAGTGGTGAAGGGTATAAAAATCTTATATTGCAGCAATTGCTGAAACAAAAATTTTTGGGCAGTACGACCTAACACAAAAATTAAAATTTTTAAAGATATTTAAGTTATAAAAACTGTTGTAAAAATTTTATTTTTATAGAAAATTTTGTAAAAATTTTATTTCTATAGAAAATTTTGCCAAAATTTTATAGATATTTAAGTTATAAAAACTACTGTCAAAATTTTATTTTTAAAGAAAATTTTGTCAACATTTTATTTCTATAGATAATTTTTTCAATATTAAGTTCTATAGAAAATTTTGTCGAAATTGTTGTCAAAATTTTATTTATATTGAAAATTTTGTCAACATTTTTTTAAGTTCAAAATTGTATTTCTATAGAAAATTTTGTCAAAATTGTATTTCTATAGAAAATTTTGTCAAAATTTTATTTCTATAGAAAATTTTGTCAAAATCATATTTCTGTAGAAAATTTTGTTAAAATTTTATTTTTATAGAAAATTTTGCCAAAATTTTAAAGATATTTAAGTTATAAAAACTATTGTAAAAATTTTATTTCTAAAGAAAATTTTGTCAACATTTTATTTCTATAAAAAAATTTGTCAAAATTTTATTATTTTTATAGAAAATTTATTTATAGAATATTTTGTCAAAATTTTATTTCTATAGAAAATTATGTCAAAATTTTATTTCCATAGAAAATTTTGTCAAAATTTTATTTCTATAGAAAATTTTGTCAAAATTTTATTTCTTTTAGAAATTTTGTCAAAATTTTATTTCTATTAAAATTTTTGCCAAGATTTTAAAGATATTTAAGTTATATAAACTATTATAAACTTTTTATTTCTATAGTAAATTTTGTCAACATTTTATTTCTATAGTAAATTTTGCCAAAATTTTATTTCTATAGAAAATTTTGTTAAAATTTTCTTTCTATAGATAATTTTGTCAAAATTTTATTTTTATAGAAAATTTTGTCAAATTTTATTTCTATTGAAAATTTTGTCAAAATTTTATTTTTATGGAAAATTTTGTCAATATTTTATTTCTATAGAAAATTTTTTCAATATTTAGTTTTATAGAAAATTTTGTCAAAAATTTTGTCAAAATTTTATTTCTATTGAAAATTTTTTCAAATTTTTTTTTCAGTTCGAAATTGTATTTCTATAGAAAATTTTGTCAAAATTTTATTTCTATAGAAAATTTTGTCAAAATTTTATTTCTATAGAAAATTTTGCCAAAATTTTAAAGATATTTAAGTTATAAAGACTATTGTAAAAATATCATTTCTAAAGTAAATTTTGTGAACATTTTATTTCTATAAAAATTTTTGTTAAAATGTTATTTCTATAGAAAATTTTATCAACATTTGCTTTCTATAGATAAAATTTTTATTTCTATAGAAAATGTTGTCAAAATTTTATTTCTATAGAAAATTGTATCAGAATTTTATTTCTATAGAAATAATATGATATGTATTTATGAAATTGGTACATTCGCATGAACCAATTTTCGTGTGGTACTTAGGAAGCCAAATTTCAAGCAGAGCCGATAAAATTTGCACCTGCACGGGAAATCAAATCAAAGGATCCGTTTATGTCGTCGTTATATATATTTATAGACCGATTTGGAGTAATTTTTGCATAGTTATTAAAGGGCATATATTAACACCACATACCATGATTTGATGAATTTTTGCTTTACATAGAGGATCTTTAGGCCTATCTGGGGATTGGTTAATATGGGAGCTACATATAAATATGGGCCGATATGAACGAATTTTGGCTTGGTAGTTAGATGTCGTTGTGTAAGTCAACGTTCCACGTTCTAAATTTAAATCGGATCTGATGAAATTTTCTCCTCCAAGAGCCTCCGCAAACGGTTGTCACTTGTGTCAAAAATAATCTACCAAAATTTTAATATAATTTTTGTGCAGTATGACCTAAAACAAAAATTAAAATTTTTAAAGATATTTAAAGTTATAAAAACTATTGTAAAAATTTTATTTCTAAAGAAAATTTTGTCAA
The DNA here is from genome assembly GCF_050003625.1 of Haematobia irritans. Lineage (NCBI taxonomy): Eukaryota > Metazoa > Arthropoda > Insecta > Diptera > Muscidae > Haematobia > Haematobia irritans. The sequence continues at coordinate 33,734,673 of NC_134398.1, forward strand.
ATTTTCTTTCTATAGAAAATTTTGTTAAAATTTTCATTCTATAGATAATATTGTCAAAATTTTATTTTTATAGAAAATTTTGTGAAAATTTTATTTCTTTAGAAAATTTTGTCAAAAATTTATTTTTATAAAAAAATTTGTCAATATTTTATTTCTATAGAAAATTTTTTTCAATATTTAGTTCTATAGAAAATTTTGTCAAAAATTTATTTCTATTAAAAATTTCGTCAAAATTTTTTTCAGTTCAAAATTTTATTTCTATAGAAAATTTTGTCAAAACTTTATTTCTATAGAAAATTTTGCCAAAATTTTAAAGATATTTAAGTTATAAAAACTATTGTAAAAATTTTACTTCTAAAGAAAATTTTGTCAATATTTTATTTCTATAAAAAATTTTGTCAAAATTTTATTATTTTTATTTAAAGTTTATTTATAGAAAATTTTGTCAAAATTTTATTTCCATAGAAAATTTTGTCAAAATGGTATTTCTATAGAAAATTTTGTCAAAAGTTTATTTCTATAGAAAATTTTGTCAAAATTTCATTTCTATTAAAATTTTTGCCAAGATTTTAAAGATATTTAAGTTATAAAAACTATTGTAAACTTTTTATTTCTAAAGAAAATTTTGTCAATATTTTATTTCTATAAAAAATTTTGTCAACATTTATTTCTATAGAAAATTTTGTTAAAATTTTCTTTCTATAGATAATTTTGTCAAAATTTTATTTTTATAAAAAATTTTGTCAAAATTTAATTTCTATAGAAAATTTTGTAAATATTTTATTTTTATAGAAAATTTTGTCAATATTTTATTTCTATAGAAAATTTTTTCAATATTTAGTTCTATAAAAAATTTTGTCAAAATTTAATTTCTATAGAAAATTTTGTCAATATACTATTTTTAAAGAAAATTTTGTCAATATTTTAGTTCTATAGATAATTTTTTCAATATTTAGTTCTATAGAAAATTTTGTCGAAATTTTTGTCAAAATTTTATTTATATTGAAAATTTTGTCAACATTTTTTTTCAGTTCGAAATTGTATTTCTATAGAAAATTTTGTCAAAATTGTATTTCTATAGAAAATTTTGTCAAAATTTTATTTCTATAGAAAATTTTGTAAAAATTTTATTTCTATAGAAAATTTTGTCAAAATTTTATTTCTTTTAGAAATTTTGTCAAAATTTTATTTCTATAGAAAATTTTGCCAAAATTTTTAAGATATTTAAGTTATAAAGACTATTGTAAGAATGTCATTTCAAAAGTTTATTTCTATAGAAAATTTTGTCAAAATTTTATTTCTATTAAATTTTTTGCCAAGATTTTAAAGATATTCAAGTTATAAAAACTATTGTAAACTTTTTATTTCTATAATAAATTTTGTCAACATTTTATTTCTAAAAAAAAAATTTTGCAAAAATTTTATTTCTATAGAAAATTTTGTTAAAAATATATTTTTATGGAAAATTTTGTCAATATTTTATTTCTATATTCTACTATATTTAATTCTATAGAAAATTTTGTCGAAAATTTTGTCAAAATTTTATTTCTATTGAAAATTTTGTCAATTTTTTTTTTTCAGTTCAAAATTGTATTTCTATAGAAAATTTTGTCAAAATTTTATTTCTATAGAAAATTGTGTCAAAATTTTATTTCTATAGACAATTTTGCCAAAAATTTGAAGATATTTAAGTTATAAAAACTATTGTAAAAATTTTATTTCTAAAGAAAATTTTGTCAACATTTTATTTCTATAAAAAATTTTGTCAAAATTTTATTTCTATAGAAAATTTTGTCGACATTTTCTTTCTGTAGATAATTTTGTCAAAATTTTATTTTTATAAAGAATTTTGTCAAAATTTTATTTCTATAGACAATTTTGTCAAAATTTTATTACTATAGCAAACTTTGCCAAAATTTTAAAGATATTTAAGTTATAGACACTATTGTTATAATTTTATTTCTAAAGAAAATTTTGTCAACATTTTATTTCTATAAAAATTTTTGTCAAAATTTTATTTCTATAGAAAATTTTGTCAACATTTTATATTATAGAGAATTTTGTCAAAATTTTATTTTTATAGAAAATTTTGTCAAAATTTTATTTCTATTGAAAATTTTGTCAAAATTGTGTTTCTACAGAAAGTTTTGTCAAAATTTTATTTCTATAGAAAATTTTGTCAAAATGTTATTTCTATAGAAAAATTTGTCAAAATTTTATTTCTGTAGATAATTTTGTCAAAATTTTATTTCTATAGAAATTTTTGCCAAGATTATAAAAATATTTAAGTTATAAAAACTATTGTAAACTTTTTATTTCTAATGAAAATTTTGTAAACATTTTATTTCAATAAAAAATTTTGTCAAAATTTTATTTCTATAGAAAATTTAGTCAACATTTTCTTTCTATAGATAATTTTGTCAAAATTTTATTTTTATAGAAAATTTTGTCAAAATTTTATTTCTATAGAAAATTTTGCGAAAATTTTAAAGATATTTAAGTTATAAAAACTATTGTAAAATTTTTATTTCTAACGAAAATTTTGTCAACATTTTATTTGCATAAAATTTTTTGTCAAAATTTTATTTCTATAGAAAATTTTGTCAAAATTTTATTTCTATAGAAAATTTTTTCAAAATTTTATTTTTATAGAAAACTTTGTCAATATTTTACTTCTATCGAAATTTTTTCAATATTGATTTATATAGAAAATTTTTTCGAAAATGTTGTCAACATTTTATTTCTATTGAAAATTTTGTCAAAATTGTGTTTCTATAGAAAATTTTGTCAAAACTTTATTTCTATAGAAAATTTTTGCCAAGATTATAAAGATATTTAAGTTATAAAAACTATTGTAAACGTTTTATTTCTAATGAAAATTTTGTAAACATTTTATTTCAATAAAAAATGTTGTCAAAATTTTATTTTTATAGAAAATTTAGTCAACATTTTCTTTCTATAGATAATTTTGTCAAAATTTTATTATTATAGAAAATTTTGTCAAAATTTTATTTCTATAGAAATTTTTGCCAATATTTTATTTGGTCAAAATTTTATTTCTAAAGAAAATTTTGTCAAAATATTATTTATATAGAAAATTTTGTCAAAATTTTATTTCTATAGAAAATTTTGTCAAAAATTTATTTCTTTAAAAAATTTTGTCAAAAATTTATTTCTGTGGAAAATTTTGTCAAAATTTTTATTTCTATAGAAAATTTTGTCAAAATTTTATTTCTATAGAAAATTTTGTTAAAAATGTTTCTGCTATAGAAAACTTTGTCAATATCGTATCTCTTCAAAATTGTTGTCAAAATTTTATTGAAGATGAGTGAAAAACCTACCAAAACATTACAAATTCTACCAATCTACAAAAAAGTAAACAATCTACAATTTTTGGTATAATTCTATTAGATGAATATCATTGTATTCTATTAGAGGAATAGCATCTCCTCTGACACAACCACAACCTTCCTTAAATTAGGCCCCATTGTTATAAACCTCGATTACCCCCCATATGGGTCCTTATAGCGGTAAATCAAAGTGGCAGTGGCGGCGGCATCACTAGTGCAGTTACTGGTCCTTCGGTCACTTGTTTTAGGACGCAATAAGAACCGTATATACTACAATGCTCTGCGATAGACCCCAACACTCCATAGAGAGGATCAGAATTTTAGGGTTCTTCTTCAGTTTTTGTTTCTGTTTTTTTTTTTGCCATCGCAATTTCGTCCTTTGGTTTGTTTCTCTAGCTGTGGTCTTTTTTTGGACTTTAGGTTTAAAGTAAACATTAAAATAAATAAATGACTTGACAGCGACAGTGCTAAAAATTCTTTGCGTTTTATATATTTTACAACGACAACAACTACAACAAAAGCAAAGAGATATAGCTACGCGTCCATATAATAAACGGACAGAAAAGAAGTGAAAATGCCACACCAGGAAAAACCAAAAACATGGACAAGAGCATATCAACTCTTGAAGCTACTTGCCTGTCGCCTATACCAGCGACATAACCAAAATATATGGGACAAAAACAAAGAAAAAAAGCAGAGTGAGCACGTGGACATGTTGATATGACCTCTTCTCCACAGATGTGGACAAATTGCAAACCGAAGTTTAGGGTATAATACAAGATAATGGTGGGTCTAATAGGCGACGTACCATAAGGTCATATGTAACGAATACATCCCGGCCTGTGCAATGATTCATAGATGCTCGACTTGTATACATTTTATAGCCAAGGAGCTATAAAATGCTTACTAACATTTGATTTTGACAAAATTTTCTACACAAATAAAATGTTGCAATACTTTTCTATAAAAATAAAATTTTGACAAAATTTTCTTTACAAATAAAATTTTGACAAAAATCTCTATAGATATAAAATTTTGCTAAAATTTTCTGTAGAAATAAAATTTTGTTAAAATTGTCCATAAAAAATAAAAATTTGATTAAACCTTCTATAGAAATAAATTTTTGCAAAAATTTTCTATGGGAATAAAATTTTGCAAAAATTTTGCATACAAATAAAGCTTTGACAAAGTTGTCTATAGAAATAACATTTTGATGAAATTTCCCTATAGAAATAAACTTTTGACAAAATTTTCTATAGAAAAAGAATTTTGACAACATTTCTTGTAAAAATAAAATTTTGACCAAATTTTCTATAGAAATAAAATTTTGACAAATTTTTCTATAGAAATAAAGATTTGACAAAATTTTCTATATAACAAAAACTTTGACAAAATTTTCTATAGAAATAACATTTCGACGAAATTTTCTATAGAAATAAAATTTTGACAATATTTTCTATAGTATATAATTTTGACAAAATTTTCTATAAAAAAACATTTTTTTTGAGAAAATTTACCTATAGAAATAAAATTTTGTGAAAATTTTCGATAGAAATAAGATTTTGACGAAATTTCCTTATAGAAATAAAATTTTGACGAAATTATCTATAGAAATAAAATTTTGATAACATTTTGACAAAATTTTTTATAAAAGAAAATTTAGGAATAAAATTTTGACAAAATTTTCCTACACGAATAAAATTACGACAACATTTTCCTATAGAAATAAAATTTTCCTATAGAAATTAGATTTTGATAATATTTTCTATAGTATATAATTTTGACAAAATTTTCTATAATTTTTTTTTTTTTTTTTTTTGAGAAAATTTACCTATAGAAATAAAATTTTGTGAAAATTTTCGATAGAAATAAGATTTTTTGAAATAAAATTTTAACGAATTTATCTATAGAAATAAAATTATCCTATAGAAATAAGATTTTAACAATATTTACTATAGAAATAAAATTTTGAGAAAATTTTCCTATAGAAATAAAATTTTGAGAAAATCTTCCTATTGAAAAAAAAATTTGACAGATTTAACGAGCCATTTGCTCGTCCATATTGTTCCTTTCCATTTAATTTAATTTCCCCATTTTCCACCTTCGTACCACTGCACCCACTTACTTGCGTTGCATCACTGTACGCATTGCAACAGTTGTCATTTGTGGATCCTTAAAGTACGAGTGGTATCGAAGGGAAGTTACTTTCACCACTCAACGTTGGTGAATTATACGTTGATAATTCCCATTTGGTTGGTTTCACTACCGACTTAAGACTGTGGGTTTGTCGGACGATGGCATGAATCAACCGAGGCTTGACAAGTAGTAAAGCGATTTATCTTAATGCCATTCGTTCACATTCCGATTGTAGTTAACGCGATTCGTTCGCATCCTATCCTTGTATTTAACCACCACTCCCCACTACCTTCTCCTATTTTCCTTTTCTCCCTAAGGCTATACTAGAACCACCCCCTAACGCGGTTCGTCCGCTTACGCAGTTCGGCTGCTTACGCGGTTCGTTCGCTTACGCGATTCGTTCGCTTACGCAGTTCGGCTGTTTACGCGATTCATCCGCTTACGCAGTTCGACTGCTTACGCCGTTCGTACACTTACGCGATACGTTCGCTTACGCAGTTCGACTGCTTTCGTTGTTCGTCCGTTTACGCGATTCGTTCGCTTACGCAGTTCGTCAGTCAGGTGCTAGCATAGCCGAATCCTTTCCTGTCCCTCTTTTCGTTACAGAAAGCCGACACGAGCACCACCGACACGCCACCATCGTCATACCCGTACACGAACACCGTCTGCCCGACACCATCGTCATCTCTGCACACGAGCACCACCGACACGCCACCATCGTCATACCCGTACACGAACACCGTCGGCCCGACACCATTGTCATCTCTGCACACGAACAGCGTAGGCCCGTCAACATCGTCATCCCCGTACACGAACACCGTCGGTCCGACACCATCGTCACCTTTGCACACGAACACCGTTGGCCCCACATCATCGTCATCCCCATACACGAACACCATCTGCCCGACACCATTGTCATCTCCGTACACGAACTCCGTCGGCTCGACGCCATCGTCATCTCCGCACACGAACACCATCGGCCCGACATCTACATACACGATCACTGTCTCCAGTCAACATCGCATATTTCTTCACCAACGACACCGTTCATCACCGTCTCCAGTCAACCTTGCACCGTTCTCACCAACGACACCGTTCATCACCGCCGCTTCTTCGTCGACACCAGCCGATACCGCACTATTCACCACCGACACTACTTGGCATCACCCCGCACTATCACCGACACCGTTTCATCATCGTCACCAGCCAGCACCGTCCATTCATCGTCGTCGCCAGTTAGCAGTGCACTAGTCCTTGCCATCGTCCAACCCAGCGCAACACCACGGTTCGCCATCGTCGAAACCCCACAAGTCGTCGCAGTCCCTTCGGACCACTCACTACCCACATTTTTATTGTAAATATAATAAAAATTGTTAATAAAAAAACGGCAAAGGCATAAAAGTAGTGTGTTATTATTTAAGGTTTGTGGATCCTTAAAAGGTAATCCTGGACGGCCTACCTCAGCTCACGAAGAAAACCACGTTACACAGTATTTTCTATAGAAATACAATTTTGCGAAATTTTCTATGGTAATCAAATGTTGGTACTCCTGGACGGCCACTGGCCTACCTCAGCCCACGAAGACAACCACGTTACACAGTATTTTCTGTAGAAATAAAATTTTGCGAAAATCTATGGAAATAAAATTTTGCAAAAAGTTTCTATAAAAATAAAATTTTGCAAAAACTTCCTATAGAAATAAAAGCTTGTTAAAGTTTTCAATAAAAATAAATGTTTGTTAAAATTTTCTATAGAAATAAAATTTGACAAAATTTTCTATAGAAATAAAATTTTGCAAAAATTTTCTATAGAAATAAAATTTGACAAAATTTTCTATAGAAATGAAATTTGACAACATTTTCTATAGAAATAAAATATTTTATATAAATAAAATGTTGCTAAAATATAATATAAACAAGTATATACGGCCGTAAGTTCGGCCAGGCCGAATCTTATGTACCCTCCACCATGGATTGCGTAGGAACTTCTACTAAAGGCTGTCATCCACAATCGAATTACTTGGGTTGCGATAACACTTGCCGATGGCAAGGTATCGTAAACTTTTTAACACTGTCTTCTAAATTGTAAGTTAGCCCATACGGGGTATATATTAAACAAAAAAAAAGGCGATTAAATACGTATATAATCTAGTTTGACAAAATTTTCTATAGAAATAAAATTTTGACAAACATTTCTATAGAAATAAACTTTTGACAAAACTTTCTATAGAAATGAAATTTTAACAAAACTTTCCAAATTTCAACTGGATCGGATGAATTTTGCTCTTCCAAGAGGCTCCGGAGGTCAAATCTGGGGATCGGTTTATATGGGGGCTATATATAATTATGGACCGATATAGACCAATTTTTGCATGGTTATTAGAGGCCGTAAACTAACATCAGGTACCAAATTTCAACCGGATCGGATGAATTTTGCCCCTCCAAGAGGCTCCGGAGGTCAAATCTGGGGATCGGTTTATATGGGGGCTATATATAATTATGGACCGATATGGACCAATTTTTGCATGGTTGTTAAAAACCGTATACTAAGACCACGTACTAAATTTCAACCGGATCGGAAGAATTTTGCTCCTCCAAGAGGCTCCGGTGGTCAAATCTGGGGATCGGTTTATATGGGAGCTATATATAATTATGGACCGATATGGACCAATTTTTGCATGGTTGTTAGAGACCGTATACTAAGACCACGTACCAAATTTCAACCGGATCGGATGAATTTTGCTGCTCCGGGAGGCTCCCCAAGCCAAATTTGGGGATCGGTTTATATGGGGGCTATACGTAAAAGTGGTCCAAATTGGCCCATTTTCAATACCATCCGACCTACATCAATAACAACTACTTGTGCCAAGTTTCAAGTCGATAGCTTGTTTCGTTCGGAAGTTAGCGTGATTTCCACAGACGGACGGACAGCCGGACAGACGGACAGACGGACAGACGGACAGACGGACGGACGGACGGACATGCTTAGATCGACTCAGAATTTCACCACGACCCAGAATATATATACTTTATGGGGTCTTAGAGCAATATTTCGATGTGTTACAAACGGAATGACAAAGTTAATATACCCCCATCCTATGGTGGAGGGTATAAAAATATTTTGGTTTTTGTTAAAGTTTTCAATAAAAAAAAAGGTTTGGTAAAATTTTCTGTAGAAATAAAATTTTGACAAAATTTTCTATTGAAATAAAATTTTGACAAAATTTTCTATTGAAATAAAATTTTGAAAATATTTTCTATAGAAATAAAAATTTGACAAAATTTTTTTATGGAAATAAAATTTTGCTACAATATTTCATAAAAATAAAATTCTGACAAAATTTTCTACAGAAATAAAATTTTGACAAAATTTTCTATAGAAATTAAATTTTTCCATAGAAATAAAATTTGTATACAACTTTCTATGGAAAGCAAATGTCGACAAAATTGTCTATAGAAATAAACGTTTGTTAAAATTTGCTGTAGAAATAAAATTTTGCAAACATTTTTACAAAATTTTCTATAGAAATAAAATTTTGACAAAATTTTCTGTTGAAGTAAAATTTTGACAAAATTTTCTATAGAAATAAAATTTTGAAAAAAGTTTCTATAGCAATAAAATTTTGCAAAAATTTTCTATAAAAATAATATTTTACAAAATTTTCTATAGAAATGAAATGTTGACAAAATATTTTATATAAATAAAATGTTGTTAAAATTTTCTATATAAAAACCATCTTGCTTTTTGTTAAAGTATTCAATAAAAATAAAGGTTTGTTAATATTTTCTGTAGAAATAAAATGTTGACAAAATTTTCTATGGAAGTAAAATTTTGACAAAAATTTCTATTGAAATAAAATTTTGACAACGTTTTCTATAGAAATAAAAATTTGACCAAATTTTCTATGGAAGTAAAATTTTGCTAAAATTTTTCATAAAAAACAAATTCTGACAACATTTTCTATAGAAATAAAATTTTGACATATTGAAATTTTTCCATAGAAATAAAATTTGTATACAAATTTCTATGGAAAGAAAATGTTGACAAAATTTTGTATTAAATAAAATTTTGCAAAAATTTTTACAAAATTTTCTATAGAAATAAAATATTGACAACATTTTCTATAGAAATGACATTTTGCAAAAAGTTTCCATAGAAATAAAATTTTGCAAAATTTTTCTATAGAAATAAAAGTTTGTTAAAGTTTTCAATAGAAATAAAAGTTAGTTAAAATTTTCTATAGAAATAAAATTTTGACAAAATTTCCTATAGAAATAAAATTTTGTAAAAAGTTTCTATAGAAATAAAATTTTGCAAAAATTTTCTATAAAAATAATATTTTACAAAATTTTCTATAGAAATAAAATTTTGCAAAAAATTTCTATGAGAATAAAATTTTGCAAAAAGAAATAAAATTTTGACAAAATGTTCTATAGAAATAAAATTTTGACAAAATTTTCTATAGAAATAAAATTTTGACAAAATTTTCTATAGAATTGAAATTTTTCCATAGAAATAAAATTTTGGCAAAATTTTCCAATAAAATAAAAGTTTGCAAAAACTTTTTATGGGAATAAAATTTTGCAAAAATTTTCTGTATAAATAAAATTGTGCAAAAAGTTTCTATAGGAATAATATTTTGCAAATATTTTCTATAGAAATTAAAGTTTGCTAAAGTTTTCTATAGAAATAAAAGTTTGTTACAATTTTGTATAGAAATAAAATTTTGACAAAATTTTTTATAGAAATAAAATGTTGACAAAATTTTCTTTGGAAGTAAAATTTTGACAAAATTTTCTATAGAAATAAAATTTTGCAAAAATTTTCTATATAAATACAAATTTGCAAATATTTTCTACAGAAATAAAAGTGTGCAAAAAGTTTAAAAGTTTTTATTTTGCAAAAATTTTCTATAGAGATAAAAGTTTGTTAAAGTTTTCAATAGAAATAAAAGTTTGTTAAAATTTTCTGTAGAAATAAAATGTTGACAAAATTTTCTACAGAAATAAAATTTTGACAACATTTTCTATAGAAATAATATTTTGAAAAAATTTTCTATAGAAATTAAAGTTTGTTAAAGTTTTCTATAGAAAAAAAAATTTGTTAAAGTTTTCTATAGAAATAAAAATTTGTTACAATTTTCTACAGAAAAAAAAAAATTTGTCAACAACTACCCATTCCCACCCTGTTGTTGGGGGATAAAAATCTCATATTTTAATATTGAAACTTTTTTCTTCGATTGAATCAAATCAACTTTATTCAAAAACAAAGTCCTAACTAAGGGATGATACTAGCTCTCACTCATGTATTGGATTACAAAATTTTACCAATGATTTCCTTGATGTCTTCTATACAATACAATTTATTCTATGATGTCTTACACCTTTTGATCTATGGTGGTCTATGGCATGTGAACCACTACTTCCACACAACTAAGGTCCTACTTCCTCTGCCATTGTTGAAATGCAGCTGGAAAATCGCAACCAATGCCATTTGCACTATACTATGGGGTTACATTCCTTCTTTCTTGACTGGTTGCCACAATTTATGGCAATTTCTTTGGAGTTTCTTCTTTGTCATCATCTTCGGATGCTCGGTAGCTAGAACCATGTTTGGGCCAATGCCATTATAGCTATACTCTTGACTGTTTTGTGTTACTACTGCTCCGCCTGGTGATGGTTTGGTTGGTATTTCTGTTCATTCTTTTTTGTTGTTTAGTTTTTGTCTTTCACTGTCGCTGTTCTTGTTGTTATTTTGTTGTGATATTTATGGATTTTCATTGGAACCTCCATCTATTCTAGAATATCCTTGCAAATGGTTACATATCACACGACTTTCATATAATATGAAAAAAAAGAGTGAACAATTTCTTGGTTGTAGAGAGAAATTGGAGGTGTTTTATGAAGATACCAAGAGCAAAGGAGAGCATTGAAGATGAAGCGGCGCTATAGTGTCAAAACGCAAATGATTTATTGAACTGACAGTCAGGAGAATATTTTTTGTTGAGTCGACACGACTGAAACTAAAAGATGAAAGTTGAAAGACCAAAGGTTTATTACGGGACGAAAATACCCTACTTTCTAAAAACATCAGATTTTAAGAAGGATTCCCCTGACTGTTTCAATGTTTAGTCTACAAAACCATAGGCTCTAAGTATAAAAAAAAAAACATAACATTACTGAAAAATCACCCTACAGTTAGCTCCCACTATTTCCACATTTTTCGTTATGTCAATGGCTTTCATCAGAAATTTTCTTCAAATTTCCTACAATTCACTCTCTGGGTTATACCTTCCTTAGCACTGCCACATATTCTCTGGGATGTTACCATTATAAGTGAGAATATGTGTACGTATTTGTGTGTGTGTGTACGCCTGATATTTATGTTGTTGCACAGCCCAGTGCAAGGATATGTTTATATGTATGCAGTGTGAAGGAGAAGAGTGTAGTGTAGTGAATTTGTTGGTGGGGATAAAAATGGCACCAATGTGAAATGAAGTTTTGATTTAGTTCAAAAAATGTTTTATCAAAGAAATGTTGCTACTGCTTTTGCACGAGCAATAGTCATCCTTCTTCATGTTATTGCACAACACAACTACGACACATATCTTGCAGTCTTCTTTTTGGTATTGGGCTGTTGGTAGTCAAAAGGTGTACACTTAAAAAAAAATGTTTGTACTGAAATTACTCTTACCACTCGTGCCATGAATAATCTGGCAAAATTTGAAGAAAACTTTATAGAAAAATGTGTCAAAATGTTATTTCTATAGAAAATTTGGTCAAACTTTTATTAATATAGATAATTTTGTCAACATTTTATTCTATAGAAAAATTTGTCAACATTTTATTTCTATAGAAAAATTTGTCAAAATTTTATTTCCACCGAAAATTTTGTCAACACTTTATTTCTATAGAAAATTTTGTAAATGTTCTATAGAAATTTCTATCTAAATTTTATCTCTATTGAAAATTTTGTCAAAACTTTATTTCTATAGAAATTGTTGTCAACTTTAATTTCTATAGAAAAACTTGCCAAAATTTTATATCTATAGACAATTTTGTCAAAATTTTATTTCTATAAAAAATTTTGTAAAATTTGTATTTCTATAGAAAATTTTGTCAAAATTTTATTTCTAAAGAAAATTTTTTCAAAATTTTATTTCTGTAGAAAATTTTGTCACAATTTTATTTCTATAGAAAATTTTGTCAACATTTTATTTCTATAGAATATTTTAACAAAATTTTGTCAACATGTTATTTCTATAGAAAATTTTTTCAAAATTTTATTTCCATAGAAAATTTTGTCAAAATTTTATTTCTGTATATAATTTCTTGAAAAATTTATTTCTAACGGAAATTTTGCAATATTTTAGTTCTATATAAAATTTTATAAAAATTGTATTTCTGTAGAACATTTTCTATAGGACATTTTAATTTCTATAGAAAAGTTTGTCAAAATTTCGTTTCTATTGAAAATGTTGTCACAATTTTATTTCTATAGAAAATTTTGTCCAATTTTTATTTCTATAGAAAATTTTGTGAAAATTTTATTTCTATAGAACATTTTCTCAACATTTAATTTCAATAGAAAATTTTGTCAAAATTTTATTTCCATAGAAAATTTTGTCAAAATTTTATTTCTGTAGAAAATTTTGTCACAATTTTATTTCTATAGAAAATTTTGTCAACATTTTATTTCTATAGAAAATTTTATTTCTACATAAAATTTCGTGAAAAATGTATTTCTAAAGGAAATTTTGCCAAAATTTTATTTCTATAGAAAATTTTGTAAAAATTGTATTTCTATAGAAAATTTTCTCAACACTTAATTTCTATAGAAAATTTGTCAAAATTTTATTTCTATTGAAAATGTTGTCAAAATTTTATTTCTATAGAAAAATTTTTTCAACATTTTATTTCTGTGGAAAATTTTGTCAATTTTTTTTTCTATAGAAAATTTTGTCAAAAGTTCATTTCTATAGAAAATTTTGTAAAAATTTTATTTCTATAGAAAATTCTGTCAAAATTGTATTTCTATAGAAAATTTAGTTAACATTTTATTTTTATAGAAAATTTTGTTCACAAAATTTTATTTTTATTGAAAATTTTCTAAAAATTTTAGTTGTATAGAAAATTTTCTCAAAATTTTATTTCAATAAAAATGTTGTCCAAATCTTTTTTCTATAGAAAATTTTGTCCGAATTTTATTTCTGCAGATAATTTTGTCACAATATTATTTCTATTAAGAAATTTTGTCAAAATTTTATTTCTATAGAAAATTTTATTTCTATAGAAAATTTCTTGAAAAAAATTTTTTTTAAAGGAAATTTTGCCAAAATTTCATTTCTATAGAAAATTTTGTAAAAATTGTATTTCTATAGAATATTTTCTCAACATTTTATTTCTATTGAAAATGTGGTAAACATTTTATTTCTATAGAAAATGTTGTCAACAATTTATTTTTATAAAAAATTTTATCAAAATGATATTTCTATAGAAATCTTTATTTCTATATAAAATTTCGTGAAAATTTTATTTCTAAAGGAAATTTTGCCAACATTTTATTTCTATATAAAATTTTGTAAAAATTGTATTCCTATAGAAAATTTTGTCAAAATTTAATTTCTATAGAAAATTTTGTAAAAATTTAATTTCTATAGAAACTTTGGTCAAAATTTTATGTCTATAGAAAACTTGGTCAACATTTTATTCCTATAGAAAATTTCGTGAAAATTTTATTTCTAAAGGAAATTTTGCCAAAATTTTAGTTCTATAGAAAATTTTGTATTTCTATAGAACATTTTCTCAACATTTTATTTCTATTGAAAATGATGTCAAAATGTTATTTCTATAGAAAATTTTGTCACAATTTTATTTCTATGGAAAATTTTTTCAAAATTTTATGTCAATAGCAAATTTTGTAAAAAATGTTATTTCTATAGAAAATTTGGTCAAATATTGTTCGTATAGAAAATTTGGTTAACATTTTATTTTTATTTTTTTCGTCAGAAAATTTTGTAAAAATTTTATGTCTACAGAAATTTTATTTCTATAGAAAATTTTGGTCAACATTTTATTTCTATAGAAAATTTGGTTAACATTTTATTTTTATAGAAAATTTTGTCGAAATTTTATTTCTATCGAAAATTTTGTCAAAATTTTTTCTACAGAAACTCACTATGTTGTCTAGAATTTGTAGGTCCTAATTTTTAGATCATTCTTATTTCTCTCAATGTAATTGCTTAGTTTTTTATTTTTTTTCTGACAACTTTGGAAAATTTTGACAATTTGGAAAATTTTGTCAAAATGTTATTTCTATAGAAAATTTTGTCTAAATGTTTTTTCTGTAGAAAATTTTGTCAAAATTGTATGTATTTAGAAAAATTTTTAAAACTTTTATTTCTATAGAAAATCTTGTCAATTTTTTTTTTCTATAGAAAATTTTGTCAAAATTGTATGTCTATAGAAAAATTTTTAAAAATTTTATATCAAAAGAAAATTTTGGTCAAAATTTTATTTCTATAGAAAATATGGTTAACATTTTATTTTTATAGAAAATTTTGACAAAATTTTATTCCTTGTCAAAATGTTTTCTATAGAAGCTCACTATGTTTTATAAAATTTGTAGGTCCTTATTTTTAGATCATTCTTATTTCTCTCAATGTAATTGCTTAGTGTTTTTTTTATTTTTGTGCTGACTTATTTTCACTCTTCAATAAATCACGGCATGGGATGTCTTTGATACGATGAACGTTCAGAAAAATGTCCTTGCACTTTGAAGAAATCGTAGAAGAAGAAAGGAGAGCGAGCATGCACGCTCTACATTTCCCTTCAGAGAAAATAGGAATGCCTCTATGATGATGTACAGCAAGTGAAATGGCAATCCAAATCGATATTTCGCTTTTGCTATAATTTTTGCTACACCAACCGATGATAAGAGGATGCAGATGATAGTTTATTCTTTCGCTCAATGTGGAAAATGGAAGAGTTTTCTCGACTCGAACACCATGATTCTTGATTTTGTTGTGGTTCATCCTTTTCTTCATCGTGTTCGATGTAATGGAAATTTTGATTTATGTTTCGTTTGCCTGTATGATGTTTTTTTCTTCTTCTTCATCTCGTTTTTTTTTTGCGATTTTGCAACTCGTTTCGATATCGCTTTCCTTAACTATCTCTGTTCATGAAGTTCTAATGTAAAAGTTCACACCACCAGCAATGGCAGATGATATGATGTTCCTTTAGTAAATCAAAGAAGAAATGTGAAATTTATGTGAAGTTAAAATAAGATTTCAGTTCCATAGTCACTTGATTTCATTCGACAAAAAAAAAAGAAGCAGAATACAATACAGTATAGGTTTTTGTTTAAGTAATATCTATTTCAGTATTAAATTAATTTTATTATCAAAATAAACTGCGGAATCGGTGTAGCCACGAATGTCCCTTGGTCAGTCCGTCAGCCGATCCAAACGTTCTTTACTAATTCGAGGTCGCTATATCATCTGCATGGAAGGAGTGGAGGGAAAACTGGATCACAGTGTTGTGATCCCTCACCTATAGAATGGCTGAAATGTATTGCAATCAAATACTGACTTCTGACAAATTTATTCCAGGAGTCTGGTCAACTCCCAATATTCCCAGATGTTTCAGCATTAGCATAGAAATTCCATCAGGGCCAAGCGTCTTTGATTGTTTTGTGCTGTTGATGACTTAGGTAATTGCGGCAATAGTAAATTGGGGATTGTCGCTGGCTCAGAGTCCACGGATGCGGCGAATGGCTCCCTTTTTCGCTTTAAAACTCTCGTGATGCTCAAACAAACTTCCAATTGAAACAACACGTGCATCTTTAAAGATCAGTCATCATCACATCGCCAAATGTGACTAAGATCCCATCATCCACTGTAGCAGCATCACGGTTGCCACTGGAGATAAAAATAATCTACCAATATTTGGAGAAAATTTTAGCAACAAACTACCAAACAAACAAAAATTATATCTGTAGAAAATTTTGTCCAAAGTTTATATCTATAAAAAATTTTGTCAAAATTTTATTTCTTATTGTTGGCTTCTCTTCAATCGTTATTGTTGTTTTTGATCTCAGCTTAAAGCCATGCATTGACTAAACTACTAGTGTAGCTTAACCAACAGAGGAAAAGTATGCTTGTCAAATGTATTTGGGCAAAGCCTTATAGACTGCAAGATGGTTGGATGTACAGCTGTTTCGGAATTACCACATTCCTCATCAGCATCCTCTACTTGCAGCAAAACTATCAACCAATTATCAGAATAAATTCGGGTAATTCACTCAACCCAAAGTGAACTGCACTTGAACCTTCCTTTAGATAACTTTCTCAAAATTTTATTTATATGGAAGATTTTGTAAAAATTTATTTCGTTAGAAAATTTTCTCAAAATTTTATTTCTATAGACAATTTTCCTAAAATTTTAGTTCTACAGAAAATTTTGTCAAAATTTTATTTCTATAAACAATTTTCTCAAAATTTTAATTCTATAGAAAATTCTGTCAAAATTTTATTTTTATAGAAAAATGTCTCAAAATTTTGCTTCTTTGCATAATTTTCTCAAAATTTTATTTATATAGAAAATTCTGTCAAAATTTTATTTCTATAGAAAATTCTGTCAAAATGTTATTTCTATGGAAAATTTTGTAAAAATTTTATTTCGTTAGAAAATTTTCTTAAAATTTTATTTCTATAGACAATTTTTCCAAAATTTATTTCTATAGAAAATGTTATCAATATTTTTTTTAAATATTTGTCAAAATTTTAATTTAGAAAATTTTGTAAAAATTTCATTTCTATAGAAAATTTTGTCAAAATTTTATTTCTGTGGAAAATTTTGTCAAAACTTTATTTCGTTAGAAAATTTTCTCAAAGTTTTATTTCTATAGACAATTTCCCAAAAATTTATTATATTAATGTTCTCAAAACTTTTTTTTCTAAAAAATATTTGTCAAAATTTGATTTCTATAGAAAAATTTTTCAAAATTTGATTTCTATAGAAGAGTTTGTCAAAATTTCCTTTCTATAATAAAATTTGTCAAAATTTTATTTGTATGGAAAATTGTGCCAAATTTTATTTCTATAGAAAATTTTGTCAAAATTTTATTCTTAATTTTCTTTTATAGAAAATTTAGTCAAAATGTTGGCTCTATAGACAATTTTATTAAAATTTTATTGCTATATCTATATATATTATATTTATTTCTATTTCTATATATATATATATATATATATATATATATATATATATATATATATATATATATATATATATATATATATATATATATATATATATATATATATATATATATATATATATATATATATATATATATATATATATATATATATATATATATATATATATATATATGTATATATATATATATATATATATATATATATATATATATATATATATATATATATATATATGTTCACATTTTATTCCTACAAAAAATTTTGTCAACATTTCATTTTTATAGGAAAATTTTGTTAAAATTGTAATACTTTAGGAATTTTGTGTCATAATTTTATTTCTATAGAAAATTTTTTCAAAAATTTATTTCTATAGAAAATTTTGTTAAAAATTTATTTCTATAGAAAATTTGGTCAAAAGTTCATTTCTATAGAATTTTTTTTTTCAAAATTTTAATTCTATAGAAAATTTTATTTTTACAGAAAATTTTCTCAAAATCTTATTTTTATAGAACATTTTATCAAAATTTTATTTCTATAGAAAATATGGTCAAAATTTTATTTCTATAGAAAATTTTGTCAAAATTATATTTCTATAGAAAACTTTATTTCTTTTTAAAAATTTTATTTCCTTAGAAAATTTTCTCAAAATTTTATTTCGTTAGAAAACTTTCTCAAAATTTTATTTCCATAGACAATTTTGTCAAAATTTATTTCTATAGAAAATTTTCTCAATATTTTATTTCTAAAAAATATTTGTCAAAATTTTATTTCTATAGACAATTTTCCTAAAATTTTATTTCTATAGAAAATTCTGTAAAAATTTTCTTTCTATAGAAAATTTTGCCAAAATTTTATTTCTATACAAAATTCTGTCAATTTTTTTTTCTATAGAAAATTCTGTCAAAATTTTATTTCTATAGAAAATTTTCTCAAACTTTTATGTCTTTAGATAATTTTCTCAAAATTTTATTTATATGGAAGATTTTGTAAAATTTATTTCGTTAGAAAATTTTCGCAAAATTTTATTTCTATTGACATTTTTCCCAAAATTTTATTTCTATGAAGGGTGATACGGTCAAAATTTGGTCAATATAAACTTGACGTATTTCTTTCAACTTTGCATTTAAAAAAATTTTATTTTTACAGAAAATTTTCTCAAAATCTTATTTTTATAGAACATTTTATCAAAATTTTATTTCTATAGAAAATATGGTCAAAACTTTATTTCTATAGAAAATTTTGTCAAAATTATATTTCTATAGAAAACTTTATTTCTTTGTAAAAATTTTATATCCTTAGAAAATTTTCTCAAAATTTTATTTCGTTAGAAAACTTTCTCAAAATTTTATTTCCATAGACAATTTTGTCAAAATTTATTTCTATAGAAAATTTTCTCAATATTTTATTTCTAAAAAATATTTGTCAAAATTTTATTTCTATAGACAATTTTCCTAAAATTTTATTTCTATAGAAAATTCTGTAAAAATTTTCTTTCTATAGAAAATTTTGCCAAAATTTTATTTCTATACAAAATTCTGTCAATTTTTTTTTTTCTATAGAAAATTCTGTCAAAATTTTATTTCTATAGAAAATTTTCTCAAACTTTTATTTCTTTAGATAATTTTCTCAAAAATTTATTTATATGGAAGATTTTGTAAAAATTTATTTCGTTAGAAAATTTTCACAAAATTTTATTTCTATTGACATTTTTCCCAAAATTTTATTTCTATAAAGGGTGATACGGTCAAAATTTGGTCAATATAAACTTGACGTATTTCTTTCAACTTTGCATTTAAAAAACCTGAACATCCCTCATTTTGAAGGTGTGTGTGTGTAGAACGTTGCTCCTGTTTTGATTTTGGAATTCACTCTTCAGTTATCAAAATGCCGTCCAAGCAAGAACAGCAGCGTATCAAAATTTTGCTCGCACATCGTGAAAATCCGAGCTACTCGCACGCAAAGCTGGCAAAATAGCTAAAAGTTGCCAAATTAACCGTTACAAATGTAATTAAAGTGTTTGGGGAACGTTTGTCGACAGCCAGGAAGTCTGGATCGGGGGAAATCGAAAACCGGAAGCCGCTGAGCCGACAAAGAGAGTTGCCGGTAGTCTCAAGCGAAACCCTAACCTCTCTCTCCGAGATGCCGCAAATAAACTGGGTGTATCGTCTACTACCGTGCATCGAGCCGGACTATCGACTTACAAGAAGGTAGTGACTCCAAATCGCGATGATAAACAAAATACGACGGCCAAAACGCGATCCCGGAGGCTGTACACGACGATGCTGACGAAGTTTGACTGCGTGGTAATGGACGACGAAACCTACGTCAAAGCCGACTACAAGCAGCTTCCGGTACAGGAGTTTTATACGGCAAAAGGAAGGGGAAAGGTAGCAGATATTTTCAAGCACATAAAACTGTCAAAGTTCGCAAAGAAATATCTGGTTTGGCAAGCCATATGTACCTGTGGCTTGAAAAGCAGCATTTTCATAGCTTCTGGGACTGTCAACCAAGAAATTTTCGTGAAAGAGTGTTTGAATAAACGTCTGCTGCCTTTCCTGAAGAAACACTGTTGTTCCGTACTGTTTTGGCCGGATTTGGCATCTTGCCATTACGGTAAAAAGGCCATGGAGTGGTACGCCGCCAACAACGTGCAGGTGGTTCCCAAGGACAAGAACCCTCCAAACACGCCAGAGCTCCGCCCAATTGAGAAATACTGGGCTATTGTCAGGCGGAACCTAAAGAAGACCAAAAAAACTGCTAAGGACGAGCAGCAGTTCAAGGCAAACTGGCTTTCTGCGGCGAAGAAGGTGGACAAGGTGGCTGTACAAAATCTGATGGCAGGTGTCAAGCGTGAGGCCCGGCAATTCGGATTTGGAAAAGCGAAAGCCTAACTGAATATTTTTCCTGAATTTTATACTAATTGAACTTGAAAAAGAAATTTAATTTGATTTTTTAAATAAACGATTTCACCGATTTACACGCGTTTTCCCTTGACCAAATTTTGACCGTATCACCATTTAGACAATTTGTGTCAAAATTTATTTCTATATTTTATTTCTAAAAAATATTTGTCAAAATTTTATTTCTATAGACAATTTTGTCAAAATTTTATTTCTATGGAAAATTTAGTAAAAATTGTATTTCGTTAGAAAATGTTCTCAAAATTTTATTTCTATAGACAATTTTGTCAAAATTTATTTCTATAGAAAATTTTGTCAATATTTTATTTCTAAAAAATATTTGTCAAAATTTTATTTCTATAGAATATTTTCTCAATATTTTATTTCTATAGAAAATTTTATTCCTATAAAAAATTTTGCCAAAATTTTATTTCTATAGAAAATTTTCTCAAAATTTTACTTCAATAGATAGTTTTCTCAATGTATTTCTATGGAAAATTTTGTCAAAATTTTTGTAAAAAGTATTATTTCTATAGACAATTTTCCCAAAATTTTATTTTTATAGAATATTTTCTCAATATTCTATTTATATAGAACATTTTGTCAAAATTTTATTTATATATGTTAGAAAATTATGTCAAAAATTTATTTCGTTACAAAATTTTCTCAAAGTTTTACTTCTATAGGAAATTTTGTCAAATTTTTTTTTCCATAGAAAATTTTGTCAAAATTTTATTTCTATAGAATATTTTCTCAATATTTTATTTCTATAGAAAATTTTGCCAAAATTTTATTTCTATAGAAAATTTTGTAAAATTTTTATTTCTATAGAAAATTGTTTGAAAATTTTATTTCAATAGGAAATTTTGTCAAATTTTTATTTCTATAGAAAATTTTGTCAAAATTTTATTTCTATAGAAAATAGTGTCAAAATTTTTTTTCCATAGAAAATTTTGTCAAAATTTTATTTCTTAGAATATTTTCTCAATATTTTATTTCTATAGAAAATTTTGCCAAAATTTTATTTCTATAGAAAATTTTTTAAAATTTTTATTTCTATAGAAAATTGTTTGAAAATTTTATTTCAATAGGAAATTTTGTCAAATTTTTATTTCTATAGAAAATTTTATCAACATTTTATTTCTATAGAAAATTTTGTCAAAATTTTATTTCTATAGAAAATTTACTCAAAATTTACCCCTTGCAAATGTTAATCACTCATTTGGATTGAAATTGAAACCTCAATTTTGAATGATACATTCAACACACATCCATTATTATAGCCTATGGCATGTTCATAGATTTGTGGTACATGCATGCAGTTTAGCGTTTAAGTTAGTTTAGTGCAATTTTCTGGTCATAATTTATAAATTAGTCTTAGTTATAGGCCATTAAATAGTGAATTGTTATTATGGCCAAATAAACATGTCCCATGTTATGTTGTCGATAATAATGATACATAAATACCGCAATGATCATAAAATATACATTTACAGTTCTCTGAGTTTGTGGACACACAAACACACACACATATACACAGTCATAAACATCCAAATTGCAGTCATATGCAAAGAGATCCTTTAACAATTGGATATCCTAACTCATACATTAACACTTTAGAGATATGGAGATGATGATGGTGCTGCTGCTTATTGCCCACTACCACTACTACAACTGCGACTGCCGCCTATTGCTGTTTGTGTTTGAGAGAACATTCATGCGTTTTGCTTTGATTTGGACTTACATGCCTATCATCTTGTAAACTAATATTTGCCTAATAAATGAGTTAATTAAAGCTGAATTATGGTCGTGTTATTGCGTTGTGTAGACATCTACCGTGTGTGTTTGTTGATTCTGTAACATAAATGCTTCGCGTTTTCACGATACATGTGTGTGTGTGTGCGGATGTGAGTGTACTGCAATGTTACGTTACGGGCTGTTCATTTGAATCTATGGCCATAAATACTTGTGAGTTACGCTGATTTATGGCCAACTAAGGATTAAGATTCCTTAAATGTTTGATGTAGATGCCTGTGCATTTGTGCGTTGCATTATTGTAGATTTATTCTTCTATTATCTGTGCATTGTACGTCTTTCATATGACAAAGAAACGGTGCGAAAAGATGAAATTGTCCAAAATGAAAAAACAAAAATTTTAATATATACTAAATCACAGCGTATATACTATCTTTGATCTGTAAAAAAAATGGGCCTACCAGAAATGTAGGTCCCACAAAATATATATCGATCGGCTCATCTACTGAGTCGATCTAGCCTCTCGACGACCGTCCGTCTGTCCATGTATTTGTTGTTCGCATGATTCACTTAGTGAACAAAATGGGAAGATGTCCTTAAGAGCATCGCAGGATCTTCCAACCATTTTTATACCCTCCACCATAGGATGGGGGTATGTATATTAACTTTGTCATTCCGTTTGTAACACATCGGAATATTGCTCTAAGACCCCATAAAGTATATATATTCTGGGTCGTGGTGAAATTCTGAGTCGATCTGAGCATGTCCGTCCGTCCGTCTGTTGAAATCACGCTAACTTCCGAACGAAACAAGCTATCGACTTGAAACTTGGCACAAGTAGTTGTTATCGATGTAGGTCGGATGGTATTGAAAATGGGCCATATCGGTCCACTTTTACGTATAGTCCCCATATAAAGGGACCCTCAGATTTGGCTTGTGGAGCCTCTAACAGAAGCATATTTCATCCGATCCAGCTGAAATTTGGTACATGGTGTTGGTATATGGTCTCTAACAATCATGCAAAAATTGGTCCACATCGGTCCATAATTATATATAACCCCCATATAAACCGATCCCCAGATTTGGCTTGCGGAGCCTCAAAGAGAAGCAAATTTCATCCGATCCGGCTGAAATTTCGTACATGATGTTGGTATATGGTCTCTAACAACCATACAAAAATTGGTCCACGTCGGTTCATAATTATATATAGCCCCCATATAAACCGAACCCCAGATTTGGCTTGCGAAGTCTCCAAGAGAAGCAAATTTCATCCAAGCCGGTTGTAATTTGGAACATGGTGTTAGTATATGATCTTTAACAACCGTGCCCGAATTGGTCCATATCGGTCCATAATTATATATAGCCCCCATATAAAACGTTCTCCAGATTTGACCTCCGGAGCCTCTTGGAGGAGCAATATTCATCCAATCCGGTTCAAATTAGGAACGTGGTGTTAGTATATGGTCGCTAACAACCAAACCAACATTGGTCCAATCACACAAAAATTGGTCCATATCGGTTCATAATCATGGTTGCCACTCGAGCCACAAATAATCTACCAAGATTTTATTTCTATAGAAAATTTTGTCAAAAGTTTATTTCTATAGAAAATTTTGTTAAAATTTTATTTCTGTAGAAATTTTTGTCAAAATGTTCTTTCTATTGAATATTTTGTCAAAATTTTTATTTCTATAGAAAATTTTGTCAAAATTTTTATTTCTATAGAAAATTTTGTGAAAATTTTATTTTTGTAGAAAATTTTGTCAAAATTTTATGTCTACTCTGTCAAACTGAATTATATACGTATTGGATCGATCTTTTTTGATTTAATATATACCACGTATGGACTTACATACAATTTTGAAGATGGTGTTAGGAGGTTTTAAGATACCTTGCCATCGGCAAGCATTACCGCAACTTAAGTAATTCGATTGTGGATGGCAGTGTTTAGAAGAAGTTTCTACGCAATCCATGATGGAGGGTACATAAGCTTCGGCCTGGCCGAACTTACGGCCATATACTTGTTTTTTTTTGTATGTTTTTTACGGTATACTGCATTTTAATGCGGGTATGGTATTAAATTTTCCTGGTTTTAACAACGCTTTGTGAAAATCTGAAAATGTGCAGTACAATTTAGTTCAATTTTCGCACGAAATAATTCATTATTTCTAGAGATCAGTTTACTTTTTGTTGTATTGATATTAGAGGTGTGCACGTGAGTAATAGTTTACGCACGCTCACGCACACTCACGACTGAAAAATCATACTCACGCACACTCACGCACGAGATTTTTTGGTAGGACTCACACTCACGCACACTCACGAAAAGAAAATTTGTACTCACGCACACTCACGCACGAAAACGTCGTGACTCACGAAAAATACCGTGACTCACGAAAAATATCGTGACTCACGAATAATTTTATGATTAATTTACCATACCGAAGAGTCTGAAAACATGACAATTATTAAAATCGAGGGTGTTATTAAACTCTTAACACCCCAGGTGTCACTAAAATTATAATTGAATTTAACTCTTAAGCGTTTTATGTTGGTGAGCAGGAATATTTTCGTGAGTGTAATTCGTTACTCACGCACACTCACGAAGATATTATATTAGTGACTCACGCTCACGCACGACATTTTGGTTTGTTAATCACGCTCACGCATACTCACGCTGTTGTCATGAGCGTGACTCACGCACGAATCACGAAAATTTTCGTGAGTCACGACAAATTCGTTTCACGTGCACACCTCTAATTGATATGGCCAGAAATATTTCAGTAACTGTTTTATTAGATGAAACTAAGATTATTTCACACATTATTTTGCCCACACTTACACAAATGACTCCTTTCTCTCTAAAAACGAATAGTTTTGAATGTATTACATATACGTATATGTATGTATGTATGTATGTGGTCGTGTACCCGACCAACTAAAATAACTTAATTTTTTCATTGCCCAAGATTGGGAGTGTAAGGCAACCTTGTTACCATTAGCTTTGTTTGTCATTAGAGTTTTACTTTTGAATTTTCTCCATTTTCCCCATAACCCCTTTATAATCAAGCTTAACACTACCCACACACACACACACACATACACCTTTTTCTCTTGTACCCCCCTCCAATGTATGCTTTTTCACAACCATCACCCATATGTCTTGATGATGCTGATGGCAATTCGGTGTAGCCCAGCTCCGGCTCCAACTGCTTCTTCTGTTACTTGAGGTCCTCTTAATGAGATACAGAACACATAAATTCTCAAATGTGTCATGTATCGCACATTATGCTCTTTTTGTTGTAGTTGTTTTTGTTTGCGTTATTTCTTGCTTTTTGATAAGCTAAAAGAAAACTCTTTTTTTCCAACGGATGATGGCTGACGGTAAACACATGCATATGTGTGGCTTGTGTATGCATGCGTTATAAATATACATTGGATATGTGTAAGTGTATTTGTGATATCACATTCATATGTATCTTACTCTCGTAAATTGCTTAAGGCGATGACGGCGTAATCAAATTTATTAACAAAAATGTCATAATAAAAAATTAACAGTCGCTATGAAAATTGAGGATGATTTTTGTAAACGAAATCGATTAGCCCAAAAATATCATATCAAATTTAGATTATTATAACAATTTAATATAATTGCCAAAAGTATTCCATCTGCATGTGTTGGCAGCAAAAAAAAAGGATTTTTTTTCTATAAGCATAACTTCTTGAGAACATCCTGGAATCGTATATCCAAATTATCTATAGAAATAAAAATTTTGACAAAATTTTCCATAGAAATAAAATTGTGACAAAAATATTCTATAGAAATAAAATTTTGACAATATATTCTATAGAAAAATATTTTCCCAAAATTTTCCATAGAAATAAAATTTTGACAATATTTTCTATAAAAACAAGTAAGGAAAGTCTAAAGTCAGGCGGCACCGACTATATTATACCCTGCACTACTTTGTAGATGCACATTCTCGAGGTTCTGGGGATCGATTCCTGCTACGACGGAACATCAAAAAGTTTTTCAGCGGTGGATTGTGAAAAAAAAAAATTAAATTTTGACAAAATTTATTATAGAAATAAAATTTTGACAACATATTCTATAGAAATAAAATTTTGACAAATTTTCCTACATAAATAAATTTTTAATAAATTTTCTATAGAAATCAAATTTTGACAAAATTTTCTACAAAAATAAAATTTTGTTTACAATCTTCTATAGAAATAAATTGTTGACAAAACTTTTAATAGAAATACAATTTTGGCACAACTTTCTATAGAAATATAATGTTGACAACATTTTCTATAGGACTAAATTTTGACAAAGTTTTCTACAGAAGTAAAATTTTGACAAAATTTGCAAAAATTTACTATAGAAAGAAAATTTTGCACAAATTTTCTATAGAAATAAAATTTTTAAAAAATTTTCAACTGAAATACAATGTTGACCAAATTTTCTATAAAAATAAAATTTTGACAAAATTTTCTACAAAATAAATAAATTGTTGGCAAAACTTTCTATAGAAATAAAAATTTTGACACATTTTCTAGAAATAACATTTTTCAAAGTTTCTATAGAAAAAAAAATTTGCCAAAATTTACTATAGAGACAAAATTTTGATAAAATTTTCTATAGAAATAATATTTTGACAAAATTTTGTACAAAATTAAATCTTGACAAAGTTTTCTATAGAAATAAAATTTTGACAAAATTTTCTATAGAAATAAAATTTTGACAAAATTTCCTTTAAAAAAAATTGACAAGGATTTTTATAGTAATAAAATTTTTTATAAAATTTTCTTTAGAAATAAAATTGTAACAATTTTTTTTTTGAAAAAAGTATTTTTTTTTTTTATAAAAAAAAAACATTTTGACAAATTTTTGTAAAGAAATAAAATTTGGACAAAATTTTCTATGACAATAAAATGTTGACAAGATTTTTCTATAGAAATAATATTTTGACAAAATTTTCTATAAAAATTACATTTTGGCAAATTTTTCACTGAAAAAAAATTTTAAAAATTTTTTTAGAGAAATAAATTTTGACAAAATTTTGAATAGAAAAAAAATTTCGCAAATTTTCGATAGAATTAAAATTTCGATAAAATTTTGAAAAAATATGAAGTATAGTTTTAATAAAATGTTCTTTACAAATAAAATTTTGACACCATTTTATAAAGAAATAAAATTTTGATACAATTAAAAAAAGTTTTTTTGACAAAATGTTCTATAGAAGTAAAATTTTGACAAAATTTCCTTTAAAAAATTGACAAGGATTTTTATAGTAATAAAATGTTGATAAAATTTTCTTTAGAAATAAAATTGTAACAAATTTTTTTTGAAAAAATTAATTTTTTTTATAAAAAAAAAACATTTTGACAAATTTTTGTAAAGAAATAAAATTTTGACAACATTTTCTATGACAATAAAATGTTGACAAGATTTTTCTATAGAAATAATATTTTGACAAAATTTTCTATAAAAATTACATTTTGGCACATTTTTTACTGAAAAAAATTTTAAAAATTTTTTAGAGAAATAAAATTTGACAAAATTTTGAATAGAAAAAAATTTTCGCAAATTTTCGATAGAATTAAAATTTCGATAAAATATTCTAAAGAAATAAAATTTTGAAAAAATAAGAAGTAAAGGTTTGATAAAATGTTCTTTACAAATAAAATTTTGACACAATTTTATAAAGAAATAAAATTTTGATAAAATTAAAAAAAGTTTTTTTTACAAAATTATCTATAGAAATAAAATTTTGACAAAACTTTCTTTAAAAAAAATTGACAAGGATTTGTATAGTAATAAAATTTTGATAAAATTTTCTTTAGAAATAAAATTGTCACAAATTTTTTTTTTTTAATTAAATTTTTTTTTATAAAAAAAACATTTTGAAAAATTTTTGTAAAGAAATAAAATTTTGACAAAATTTTCTATGGCAATAAAATTTTGACAAGACTTTTCTATAGAAATAAAATTTTTACAAAATTTTTGGTAGAAATTACATTTTGGTAAATTTCTTACTGAAAAAAATGTTTACAAATTTTTTTAGAGAAATAAATTTTGACAAAATTTTGAATAGAAACAAAATTGTCACAAATTTTCGATAGAATTAAAATGTCGATAAAATTTTCTATAGAAATAAAATTTTGAAAAAATATGAAGTAGGTTAGGTTAGGTTAGGTGCAGCCCGATGCATCAGGCTCACTTAGACTATTCAGTCCATTGTAATACCACAGTGGTGAACTTCTCTCTTATCACTGAGTGCTGCCCGATTCCATGTTAAGGTCAATGATAAGGGACCTCCTTTTTATAGCCGAGTCCGAACGGCGTTCCACATTGCAGCGAAACCACTTAGAGAAGCTTTGAAACCCTCAGAAATGTCACCAGCATTACTGAGGTGGGATAATCCACCGCTGAAAAACTTTTTGGTGTTCGGTCGAAGCAGGAATCGAACCCACGACCTTGTGTATGCAAGGCGGGCATGCTAACCATTGCACCACGGTAAATATGAAGTAAAATTTTGATAAAATGGTCTTTACAAATAAAATTTTGACACAATTTTATAAAGAAATTAAATTTTGACAAAATTTTATATAGAAATAAAATTTCGATAAAATTAAAAAAAAAAAAACAAGTATATACAGCAGTAAGTTCGGCCGGGCCGAATCTTAAATACCCACCACCATGAACAAAATATTAGGGTTTCCTTTGAAATTTCAGGAGGGCTTGAGGACTTGAGGACACTACCCGAAGATAAATTTAAAGATTTCACCTATGAGGACTATATCAGATTCTCAAGTCCTCAAGCCCTCCTTTGAAATTTCAGGAGGGCTTGAGGACTTGAGGACACTACCCGAAGATAAATTTAAAGATTTCACCTATGAGGACTATATCAGATTCTGGATTTATAAGAACCATTTTTGTTTGAGGTTTTTAACATCTCTTGTAAGTGTGCAAGAAAATTATAAAATAACATCTTGATTTGAAATCTTAAATCTGTAGAAGTAAAATCTGGAAATTTTACATTGAGTTTCAAGCAATTTTCATGATCAGTGCGCCTTCTACACCCTCAAGAAGTGAAGTCGGTCTATATGGAGGCATTACCAAATGGACCGATAAAAACTTAATCCGATACACGTTTTTGTGAGCCTAAAATACCAGAATATTTACAATTTCAGGCATATCAGATAAAAACTACGGTTTCTAGAAACCCAAGGAGTTAAATCGGGAGATCGTTCTTATGGGGGCTATACTAAAATATGGACCGATACTCACCATTTTCGGCACACCTCTTTGTGACCCGAAAATACCTCTAGATTTCCAATTTCAGGCAAATAGGATAAAAACTTCGGATTCTAGAAGCCCAAGAAGTAAAATTGGGAAATCGGTCTATATGGGGGCTATACCAAAATATGGACCGATACTCACCATTTTCGGCACACCTCTTTATGGTCCTAAAATACCTCTAGATTTCCAATTTCAGACAAATTGGATAAAAACTACGGTTTCTATAAGCCCAAGACCCCAAATCGGGAGATCGGTCTATATGGGGGCTATACCAAAATATGGACCGATACTCACAATTTTTGGCACATGTATTTGTGGTCCCACAATTCCTCTAGATTTCCAATTTCAGGTAAATTGAAAAAAAACTGCGGTTTCTATAAGCCCAAGAAGTAAAATCGGGAGATCGGTCTATATGGGGGCTATACCAAAATATGGACCGATACTCACAATTTTTGGCACACATATTTGTGGTCCTACAATACCTCTAGATTTTCAATTTCAGATAAATTGAATAAAAACTGCGGTTTCTATAAGCCCAAGAAGTAAAATCGGGAGATCGGTCTATATGGGGGTTATACCAAAATATGGACCGATACTCACAATTTTTGGCACACGTATTTGTGGTCCTACAATACCTCTAGATTTCCAATTTCAGGTAAATTGAATAAAAACTGCGTTTTCTATAAGCCCAAGACCCCAAATCGGGAGATCGGTCTATATGGGGGCTATACCAAAATATGGACCGATACTCACAATTTTTGGCACACGTATTTGTGGTCCTAGAATACATCTAGATTTTCAATTTCAGGTAAATTGAATAAAAACTGCGGTTTCTATAAGCCCAAGAAATAAAATCGGGAGATCGGTCTATATGGGGGTTATACCAAAATATGGACCGATACTCACAATTTTTGGCACACGTATTTGTGGTCCTACAATACATCTAGATTTTCAATTTCAGGTAAATTGAAGAAAAACTGCGGTTTCTATAAGCCCAAGAAGTAAAATCGGGAGATCGGTCTATATGGGGGCTATACCAAAACGTGGACCGATACTCACCATTTTTGGCACACCTCTTTATGGTCATAAAATACCTCCAGATTTCAAATTTCAGGCAAATTGGATAAAAACTACGATTTCTATAAGCCCAAGACCCCTAATCAGGAGGTCGGTTTATATGGGGACTATATCAAAACCTGGACCGATATAGCCCATCTTCGAACTTGACCTGCCTGCAGACAAAAGACGAGCTTGTGCAAAATTTCAGCACGAGTGCTTCATTATTGAAGACTGTAGCGTGATTACAACAGACAGACAGACGGACAGACGGACATCGTTATATCGTCTTAGAATTTCTCCCTGATCAAGAATATATATACTTTATATAGTCGGAAATCGATATTTCGATGTGTTACAAACGGAATGACAAACTTATTATACCCCCGTCACCATTCTATGGTGGTGGGTATAAAAAAATTACAAAATTTTCTATATAAATAAAATTTTGACAAAATTTTCAATTGAAATAAAATTTGGACAAAATTTTCTTTAAAAGAAAATTGACAAGGATATTTATAGTAATAAGATTTTGATAAAATTTTCTTTAGAAATAAAATTGTTAAATTTTTATTAGAAAAAATTAAAATTTTTTTTATAAAAGAACATTTTGACAAATTTTTGTAAAGAAATAAAATTTTGACAAAATTTTCTATGGCAATAAATTTTTGACAAGACTTTTGTATAGAAATAAAATTTTGACAAAATTTTCTATAGAAATTATATTTTGGCAAACTTTTTACTGAAAAAAATTTTTTAGAGAAATAAGTTTGGACTAAATTTTGAATAGAAACAAAATTTTCTTAAATTTTCGATAGAATTAAAATGTCGATAAAATTTTCTATAGAAATAAAATTTTGAAAAAATATGAAGTAAAATTTTGATAAAAAGTTCTTTACAAATAAAATTTGACACAATTTTATAAAGAAATTAAATTTTGACAAAATTTTATAAAGAAATAAAACTTTTAAAAATTAAATAAAAAAATTTACAAAATTTTATAAAGAAATAAAACTTTTAAAAATTAAATAAAAAAAATTTACAAAATTTTCTATAGAAATAAAATTTTTAAAAATTAAATAAAAAAATTTACAAAATTTTCTATAGAAATAAAATTTTGACAAAATTTTCAATAGAAATAAAATTTGGACAAAAATTTTCATTTAAAAAAAAAATTGACAAGGATATTTATAGTAATAAAATTTTGATAAAATTTTCTGTAGACAAAATTTTGAATAGAAACAAAATTCTAAAATTTTCTATAGAAATAAAATTTTGAAAAAATATGAAGTAAAATTTTGACAAAATTTTATATAGAAATAAAATTTTGATAAAATAAAAAAAATTGACAAAATTTTCTATAGAAATAAATTTTTGACAAAATTTTCTATAGAAATAAAATTTTGTCAAAATTTTCTATAGAAATTTCATTTTGGCTAAAATTTCTATAGAAATGTTGAATAAATTTTCTATAGAAATTAATTTTTGACAATTTGTCCTGATTATAATCCGTATCGCAGATACTGCCATATTTGATCACCACTGTTGAAACGCATACACCCACAAATCATTGATGTGTCATAGTAGCTGTGAGTTCTTGTATTACAAAATAATGAAATGGGTTAAACATATTTTTAAAAATAACCGACAGCTAAAAACACAACAACCAGCCAACCAAATAGCGACATCAATGATAACCATATACTCTCGTGCATTTTACCAACCAACCCCCTTCACCCGCCCTACCATCTACATATGAAACAACCTTAAAAACAAAACAGGTCATAATTCATTTTGTTTAGAACGCAAATGACAAACAGATAAAAGTTACAAACGACATATTCCACGCACACATACAAACAGACGACAAATGAACACTTCTAACACTCACACACTCTCACACGCTTTTCCACTTTTCCACTTTTCAGATATGAATGTGAAGATAAAAGGTGGGACGGTCGTTGTCCTTCAATGGTTTCAAATTAGCGCTAAATTATTTGAGATTTAGAAAGAGGTTTACCTAGATGAAAATATTCAAGCTTTCTTAGTAAAGCTTAAATATTTTCATTGCCATGAATTGATAACCAACACTGAAAAGAAATATTTACGTTATGCTAAAGATTGCGCAACCAAAATTTTTAACTTAAAAAAAGACTTTCCAATTCAGTTAATAAACACTTAAAGTTAATAAACACTTGTTTGATTTAAATAAATAGTCCTTAAATTAACTGAAATATTGCTTCCTTAGATTTAAGATAAAAATGCTTCAAATATATCGGAATAAAAAAATATTTTTGACTTTGAAGTATCCGTTATAATTTGGATTTTTAAACTGGCATTTGCTTATACGTGAATACACACAAAAAATTTATTTTGTCTTCAATCACGAAAAAAAATGATCCAAATAATTTTTAATTGAAATGTCTTCAATCACAGAAATGATAGTATCAATTAAAAAAATTAATTGAAAGCCAATTAAAAAATTACTTGATCCAATTAAAATATTAATTGATGTGATTGATTTTTGTTTCAATTAAAAAAAATTGTTCAATCAATTAAATTTTTAATTGAATCTTTTTCAAAATTCAATTAAAATTGTAATTGGAAATATTTTTGTGAACATTTTTTCTGTGCAGATTTATTAATATACAGCAAAAAGTGAATGAAAATTTGATATATGAGATCTGCACCCTAATTTCAATTTGATTGTTCAAAAATTTATAGCCCTATATGGTCGCTAAAACATGTCATGTCACTGAATGCTGCCTGTTTCTATGTTTAGTTCAATGAATGTTAGGTTAGGTGGCAGTCCGATGTATCAAGCTCACTTTGAATATTCAGTCCATTGTGATACTACATTGGTGAACTTCTCCCTTATCACTGAATGCTGCCCGATTCCATATTAAGCTCAATGACAAGGGACCTCATTTTTGTAGCCGCGTCCGAACGGCGTTCCACATTGCAGAAGCTTTGAAAACCTCAGAAATGTCACCAGCATTGCTGAGGTGGGATAATCCAACGCTGAAAAACTTTTTGGTGTTCGGTCAAAACAGGAATCGAACCTACGACCTATGTTTAGTTCAATGAAAGTTAGGTTAGGTGGCAGCCCGATGTATCAAGCTCACTTTGATTATTCAGTCCATTGTGATACCACATTGGTGAACTTTCCACATTGCAGAGGCTTTGAAAACCTCAGAAATGTCACCAGCATTACTGAGGTGGGATAATCCAACGCTGAAAAACTTTTTGGTGTTCGGTCAAAGCTGGAATCGAACCCACGACCTTGTGTATCCAAGCGTTCCACACTACAGTGAAACACTAAGAAAAGTTTTAGTGAACGTGGATAATTCCATGGTTGCCACTGGTGATAAAAATAATTTACCTAAAATCTATCAAATTAAAAAAAAATTAGTTAGTATGAAAAAATTTGCTTTTCTTTTTCTTATAGAAGGTTTTATTGTAGAAGGTTTTTCTCCAGTATATATTATGACACTTTTAATTAGTGACAATTTAAATATCCTTTGAAAGAATTAACGATTTTAGCTTTCACCAAAAGGACAAACTTACTACTTCTTCAAATAGGAAGAACTTACACACAATGGACTTTGGTAGTAGACCTAATACGAAAATTGAATTTTTTACGATATTGAATTTATAGCAATCTTTGTCAAAATTGCATTTCTATAGAAACATTTCTCAAAATTTTATTCCTATAGAAAATGTCCTAAAAATGTCATTTCTTTAGAAAATTTTTTATTGAATTGATTTCAGATTAAAACCATGCGTTGATTAAACACAAAAGTAGCTTAACCAACGGAAGAAAAGTATGACAAATTAATTTGGGCAAAGCCGGAATTTTGTCATAATTTTGTTTCTATTTAAAAAAATTTTCTCAAAATGTTATTTCTACAGAAAATTTTCTCAGAATTTTGTCAGAATTTTATTTATGTCAGAATTTTATTTCCATAGAAATAATTATTTTTGCAAATAATTATTTTTGTTGTCAAAATTCTATGTCTATAGGAAATTTTGTCAACATTTTATTTCTATAGAAAATTTTGTCAAAATTTTATTTTTATAGGCGATTTTGTCAAAATTTTTTTTTTCTATGGAAAATTTTGTCAAAATTTTATTTTTATAGAAAATTTTGTCAAAAATTTTATTTTTATAGAGAATTTTGTCAAAATTTTATTTCTATTGAAAATTTTGTCAAAAATTTATTTCTATAGAAAATTTTGTCAAAATTGTATTTCTATAGAAAATTTTGTAAAAATGTTATTTCTATAGAGAATTATGCCAAAATTTTATTTCTATAGAAATTTTTGCCAAAATTTTATTTTTATAGAAAATTTTGTGAAAATTTTATTTTTATAGAAAATTTTGTGAAAATTTTATTTCTATAGAAAATTTTGTAAAATGTTATTTCTATAGAAAATTTTGTGAAAATTTTATTTCTATGAAAATTTTGTGAAAATTTTATTTCTATAGAAAATTTTGTGAAAATTTTATTCCTATAGAAAATTTTGTGAAAATTTTATTTCTATAGAAAATGTTGTCAAAATTTTATTTCTAAAGAAAATCTTGTCAAAATTCTATTTTCATAGACAATTTTGTCAAAATCCTATTTCTATAGAAAATTCTGTCAAAATTTTATTTCTATAGAAAATTTTGTAAAAATGTTATTTCTATAGAGAATTATGCCAAAATTTTATTTCTATAGAAATTTTTGCCAAAATTTTATTTTTATAGAAAATTTTGTGAAAATTTTATTTTTATAGAAAATTTTGTGAAAATTTTATTTCTATAGAAAATTTTGTAAAATGTTATTTCTATAGAAAATTTTGTGAAAATTTTATTTCTATGAAAATTTTGTGAAAATTTTATTTCTATAGAAAATTTTGTGAAAATTTTATTTCTATAGAAAATTTTGTGAAAATTTTATTTCTATAGAAAATTTTGTAAAATGTTATTTCTATAGAAAATTTTGTCAAAATTTTATTTCTAAAGAAAATCTTGTCAAAATTCTATTTTCATAGACAATTTTGTCAAAATTCTATTTTCATAGACAATTTTGTCAAAATCCTATTTCTATAGAAAATTTTGTCAAAATTTTATTTCTATAGAAAATTTTGTCAAAATTGTATTTCTAAAGAAAATTTTCTCAAAATTGTATTTCTGTAGAAAATTTTGTCAAAATTTTATTTCTATAGAAAATTTTGTCAAAATTTTATTTCTATCGAAAATATGTAAAATATCAAAATATAATATTTTGAATATATTAAACAAAGAATTCTTATCCCTATGATACCAAAGAAAAATAATTTTTTTTCAAAATATAAATATGAACCAAGAAGAGATCTCACAAGAAGTGAATAATATCTATGTAAGGCTGAGGATATCTGTATGCATTTGTTTGTAGAATGCATTGGTAAATTTTCTTCTTCTTAGTTACCTCATGTATTTGTGTGTTTGTTTGTATTGATATGTCTGTTATCCTTGAAACTTACAGGAATGACATTTTTCTAGGTTGTGTTTTGTATATGAGGGTATGTGCGGGCGAGTATATAGCTTACAATAGTGTACGAGTATATGTGTATGTATATATTATGGCTTGATCATTTACGTTTGTAGGTGTTTGCTTGCATTATGAGACAAACGACCACCAAGATGGATGTGATATGTAAAATGTATGATGCATGGCGTGCGCATAAACTAGGGCGGTAAGAACAATACATGTTAGAACACTAAACACCGACACACACACATACACACACACTTTCATACACATAGAAATACACCATATCGCTATTATATTCTATTGCATCTATATGGGAATAAACTTGAAGGACAAATACCATTCCACTGATGTTACACACACACATTGTTTTTTTCCCCGGCATTTTTAGGAAAGAATTGCCGAACTATATTCGAGGGAAGGGTTACAATTGTTGCTTCGTTCTATAGTTTGGTTATTGTGAAGGAACATTTTTATTAGAGAGAAAATTATTATTAATATTGAAGAAATATTGCAAACTATGCAAAACATAATTTTCACTCAAAAAAAAACGGGGCGCTAATGCCAACTAAAATTTATTTTTGTTCATGAAGATTAGTGGATTTTAGTTAAATTAAATTTAGTTTAGTTAAATTTAATGACAAGAAATAATCTACCAAATAAAATTTTATAATAATTTATATAATTTTATAAATTTGTATGTGTTTTATTTAAATTTCAGCCAGCTTTTATGTGAGCATTTGTTTTTTATTTGAATAATTTTTTGCTATCTTTAACGACGTGAACTTAATATAAGAAAAAAGTTGTATACAAATATAGCGCAAAATTTACTAAAACTCAAATAGTTTCATATTTTCCTCAAATGGGAGAAGTTTGTTTAAATTGAGTTCATAACTCTCTCAAATGAGTTAATTTTAATCAACATCCCAGCAAAAAACAAGTAAGGAAATTCTAAAGTCGGGCGGGGCCGACTATATTATACCCTGCACCACTTTGAAGATCTAAATTTTCGATACCATATCCGTCAAATGTGTTGGTAGCTATATATAAAGGTTTGTCCCAAATACATACATTTAAATATCACTCGATTTGGACAGAATTTGATAGACTTTTACAAAATCTATAGACTCAAAATTTAAATTGTGTTCCACCCTAATGCACTAGGGTGAAACACAATTTTAGTAAAAAAAATATGGGAAACATTTAAATCTGAAGCAATTTTAAGGAAACTTCGCAAAAGTTTATTTATGATTTATCGCTCGATATATATGTATTAGAAGTTTAAGAAAATTAGAGTCATTTTTACAACTATATATGGAAGCTATATCTAAATCTGAACCGATTTGGCTGATATTTCGCAAGTTTTTCGAGACTCATAAAATATTCGGATATACGGAATTTGAGGAAGATCGGTTGATATACACGCCAATTATGACCAGATCGGCGAAAACTATATATGGCAGCAATATCTAAATCTGAACCGATCAATAGGGATCGTCTTTGAGCCGAAACAGGACCCTATACCAAATTTTAGGACAATCGGACTAAAACTGCGAGCTGTACTGTGCACACAAAAATACATCAACAGACAGACGGACAGACAGACGGACATCGCTAAATCGACTCAGAATTTAATTCTAAGCCGATCCGTATACTAAAAGGTTGGTCTATGATTACTCCTTCTTGGCGTTACATACAAATGCACAAACTTATTATACCCTGTACCACAGTAGTGGTGAAGGGTATAAAGAGCTTCAAAAAAAGTGGTGGCAATCTTAAATCATCTCCAATGAATTTTACATGGGCTTGTCATACGACGGAAGTACTCCATTTTTGGATCCTCTGCATTGCTTTAGAAGTTGTGCCTTGGAAGTTCATTTGGATGAAGGAATTAAAAAAAAGAAGAAACTTAATTTTTTTCCAATTTCACTTTTTATTATACCCTCCACCATAGGATGGGGGTATATTAAGTTTCTCATTCCGTTTGTAACACATCGAAATATTGCTCTAAGATCCCGTAAAGTATATATATTCTGGGTCGTGGTGAAATTCTGAGTCCATCTGAGCATGTCCGTCCGTCCGTCCGTCCGTCTGTTGAAATCACGCAAACTTCCGAACGAAACAAGCCATCGACTTGAAACTTGGCACAAGTAGTTGTTATTGATGTAGGTCGGATGGTATTGCAAATGGGCCATATCGGTCCACTTTTACGTATAGCCCCCATATAAACGGACCCCCAAATTTGGCTTGCGATTGCTCTAAGAGAAGCAAATTTCATCCGATCCGGCTGAAATTTGGTACATGGTGTTAGTATATGGTCTCTAACAACCATGCAAAAATCGGTCCATATCGGTCCATAATTACATATAGCCCCCATATAAACCGATCCCCCGATTTGGCTTGCGGAGCCTCTAAGAAAACCAAATTTTATCCGATCCGGCTGAAATTTGGTACATGTTTTTAGTATATGGTCTCTAACCACCATGCAAAAATTGGTCCACATCGGTCCATAATTATATATAGCCTTCATATAAACCGATCCCCCGATTTGGCTTGCGGAGCCTCTAAGAGAAGCAAATTTCATCCGATCCGGCTGAAATTTGGTACATGGTGTTGGTATATGTTCTCTAATGGCCATGCAAAAATTGGTCCACATCGGCCCATAATTACATATAGCCCCCATATAAACTCAGATTTGACCTCCAGAGCCTCTTACAACCATGCCAAAATTGGTCCATATCGATCCATAAATATATATAGCCCCCATAAGCCGATCCCCAGATTTTGCTTGCGGAGGCTCTAAGAGAAGCAAATTTCATCCGATCCGGATGAAATTTGGTACGTGGTGTCAGCATATGATATCGGTTCATAATCATGGTTGCCACTCGAGCCAAAAAAATCTACCAAAATTTTATATTTATAGAAAACATTGTCAAAATGTTATTTCTATAGAAAAATTTGTCAAAATTTTATTTCTATAGAAACTTTTGTCAACATTTTGTTTCTATAGACAATTTTGTCAAAATTTTATTTCTATAAAAAATTTTGTCAAAATTGTATTTCTATAGAAAATTTTGTCAAAATTTTATTTCTGTAGAAAATTTTTTCCAAAATTTTATTTCCATAGATTTTTTTCCAAATTTTACTTCTATAGAAAATGTTGTCAAAATTTTATTTCTATAGAAACTTTAAACTTAATTATATACGTATTTAATCGGCCTTTTTTAGTTTAATATATACCACGTATGTACTATGTGGTATATATTACGGTGTTAGGATGTTTTAAGATACCTTGCCATCGGCAAGTAGTTAGATCTAACCAATATCCTTTTAAATCGCCACTGCCAAGTAGTACAAATTGTAAAAATTATCAAATTGTTCTATATCTCGAATACATATATATCACCCGATAAATCATAAATGCACTTTTGTACACGCAGAAAAGAAACATGATTATCACAATCAAAAATTACGGTTTCTATAAGATCAAAAAGTAAAATCGGAAGATCGGGCTATACTAAAACACTGACCGATACTCACCATTTTCGGAGCGCCTCTTTATAGCCCTAAAATACATCCAGATTTCCAATTTCAGGCAAATTGGATCAAAACTACGGTTTCTATAACCCCAAGAAGTAACATCGGGAGATCGGTCTATATGGGGGCTATACGAAAACATCGACCGATACTCACCATTTTTGGCACACCTTTTAATGGTCCTAAAACACCGCTAGAACTTGACCTGCTTGCAGACAAAAGACGAGTTTGTGCAAATTTTCAGCATGATTGCTTCATTACAACAGACAGACAGACGGACGTGGTTATATCGTCTTAGAATTTCTCCCTGATCAAAAAATATATATGCTTTATATGGTCGGAAATCAATATTTCGATGTGTTACAAACTTATTATACCCCCGTCACCATTCTATGGTGGTGGGCATAATTAATTAGAAATTTAATTGATTCAAATAAAAATTTATTTTTTAAATTGTATCCTATTTGCTTTTATTCAAAAAGACAACTTTCAAAAACTCTATACAATTTCTTACATCAACCTCGTACCACATCCACCAAAGACAACGAAAAAGTCCACCAAAAAAAAAATATGTGCGAAACAACAGAAAACTGACAAACGTAAAAAATAATGTTGCCATAGTTATTTGGTGTAGTCTTCTTTTTTTATTTTATTTTTTAGTTTTATTCAGCGTTGCCACTACACAATTTTATTTTGGACCAAAATTTTTCCAAAATCGGACCAAAATTCCCTCCAGCGGACCAAATTTCCAACTTCTAGGAAAAAATGCTTTAAAAAGTCTTTTATTGTTGCACATAGTGATTTTATTAAAAAAGTAAAGTAAATAAGAAAAAACTGATATAATTTAGCGGTTGACATCAAAACGTCGACTTTTCAACTTTTTTTAAATTTGAAAAAAATTGACTGTTTGAAAAGGTCGAATTTTAAAGTCAATTTTGGTTGACATCAACGCGAAATATTCGATTTTCTGTGATTGAAATGATATCTAATCCCACACTGAAAAAAAGCAAAGATTTTGATTGTGGTATTGATTCCAATCCAAAGAAGCAGAGACTAGACGTGAGGAGAAATTTACGTCACAATTCTTTTTTAAATTTGTGTTTTGCGTACTTGATTCTAGGAAACAAATTCTAATGTATTAATTTGTTTTTCTGCATGTTCCATCAAAGTCCATTGGAAACGTCTGAACGACTACTTAAATTTCCAAATTCAGACTCGACTACAACTGAGAATTATTATATGTTTCAAGTAAAAAACGACTTTAAAATAAAGTTTTAAAAAATATCTCCTATTTTTAAACGCTTTTTAGTTTTATAGTCGAGATGCAAAAAGTCAACACTATTAAAGACGATTTCATTAATTTTGAAATTATTTTCAGAAGTATTAAGGTCATTTTGACTTTAGTACAACGAAATTTTCTTTCATTTTGGGATACCCAATTTAAGTCGAGTCACTTAACTATAAGGACAAACCGACTTCATTGAGAAGTTTATAGTCGTTTGGACAAGGGAAAAAATGTTATTTTAGAGAAATACGTCTTCTATGCTAAGCAAAATTCGCATTCGTATTTTAAGCACATGAAATCTTTGGCCTCACGTCAATATTTTTTTCACTGCACATATACTATGTGATAGAAATTTTAAATTCTAGGAAAAAATTATAAATTTGGCCAAATTTATGAAAATGGACCAAAATGGACCAAATTTCGTTTGGTCCGACCATCGGGCCAAATTTAAAAATTAGAAATCTTTTGGACCAATTTTGGTCCGATCGGACCAAAACGGCAACGCTGGTTTTATTCAATGCTAGAAGGAACACCACATCGTCAACGGTAACATAAGACACTGCTGATACAGAGATGCAAGAACAGCAGAAACAGAATTACGAGTCCTGAGGAACACCACTACGTATAACAATCTCATCATCATACATTACTCATACGCCCAGTCGGTCGTCAGTGCCATATGAAATATGCTCATTTCAGTTAGGAAGGCAAACACACGAGAGAAAGTGGGTGTATATGAAAGATAGTTTATATATAGATATACATGTGTGTGTGTGTGGGTCTATAGGAAAAATGTTCGTACATGCATATAAACTATCTACAACCCTTGCAGTGCTTATACCTAACCCTCCACCTCCTCCGCCCACCCTCCACGTTTCCACCATATCATAATCATCGTCATCATCCTCGTCATTCGTTGTGATTCTCCTGATGGTGTTGCTGCTGCACACAAATGAAACAGACAACAGCAGCTGCAACAGCAACACCAACAGTAGAACAAAAAACAAGACGAACTTCCAGCAGCAGTACATCCTGCTCGAATCTTGTCTACAATAAATCAAATTTTATTACACTTTTCTTTATTCATGCCATTGGATACTGGATGTGTATTTATGAGCATGTGTCGGTGTTGTTGTTGTATCCTTCTCGAGGTGTTTGTGTCGATGCGTTTGTGTATGCACCAACGACGGAGATTGTTGGTTTGATGTTGTTTTATTTTGGTCTCACTGGTTTGTTTTCCTTTTGTTGCACTCATCCACCCACACACGCACACATACTCTCATATCTATTCAAAAAACAATATTTCCCTCTCTATGTGTTCGTATAGGTGTTCTCCATGAGTTTGGTTCTCTGGGATTTGTAATTAGTGATGCTGATGGTAGTTACTACAAAAACTACAACTTCAGGCCCTACAAAAAAATACAAAAAACAAGTAACAGAGACCCAGGTATAAGATCGTGTAAGCAGAGAGCAACATAAAAACACTATTTTAAATAAAATCCTTTACCCTTAGCATTCATTGGATGGAACAGCATTGTCATAGGTGGACATATGGATGGATAAGACAACAACACTAAAAAAAAAAAGAATGGAAGACTATGCAAGCTGAGATTACTTTTGAATTTGTATTTGCTCATAAATTCAAAACAAAGATTTACGGATTTAAACTTGAGATATGTTACAATATCTTGTTTATTTATTCGCTCTGTTTTTTTTACCATAAAATGGTGAAACAGGTTTTGTTAGAATTTCTTTAAAAGAAGCAAATAAAACAAAACAAGTAAGTAAAGTCTAAAGTCGAGCGGGGCCGACTATATTATACCCTTCACCACTATGTAGACACAAATTAGTGTTACCATCCCAACTCCTTAAAAAATTCGTTGGGAGTTATTATAAAGGTTTCTATTCCCATATACAAATATTTATATCTTAACCGATTTGGAAACAATTTTTTATACT
Source organism: Haematobia irritans (assembly GCF_050003625.1). Lineage (NCBI taxonomy): Eukaryota > Metazoa > Arthropoda > Insecta > Diptera > Muscidae > Haematobia > Haematobia irritans. The sequence goes on from NC_134398.1 coordinate 33,777,695, forward strand.
TCTACAAAATCTCTCAAAATTTAAATCGGCTAACGTCCTGGGATGAAACGCGATGTTAGTAAAAACAAGTATATACGGCCGTAAGTTCGGCCAGGCCGAAGCTTATGTACCCTCCATCATGGATTGCGTAGAAACTTCTTCTAAACACTGACATCCAGAATCGAATTACTTAAGTTGCGGTAACGCTTGCCGATGGCAAGGTACCTTAAAACCTCCTAACACCATCTTCTAAATTGTATGTAAGTCCATACATGGTATATTAAATCAAAAAAGTATATACAGCAGTAAGTTCGGCCGGGCCGAATCTTAAATACCCACCACCATGAACCAAATATTAGGGGTTCCTTTGAAATTTCAGGAGGGCTTGAGGACTTGAGGACACTTCCCGAAGATAAATTTAAAGATTTCACCTATGAGGACTATATCAGATTCTGGATTTATAAGAACCATTTTTGTTTGAGTTTTAGAGGAATCATTAACATCTCTTGTAAGTGTGCAAGAAAATTATAAAATAACGTTTTGATTTGAAATCTTAAATCTGTAGAAGTAAAATCTGGAAAATTTACATTGAGTTTCAAGCAATATTCATGATCAGTGCGCTTTCTACACCCTCAAGAAGTGAAGTCGGTCCATATGGAGGCATGGACCGATAAAAACTTAATCCGATACACGTTTTTGTGAGCCTAAAATACCAGAATATTTGCAATTTAAGGCAAATCAGATAAAAACTACGGTTTCTAGAAACCCAAGGAGTTAAATCGGGAGATCGTTCTTATGGGGGCTATACTAAAATATGGACCGATACTCATCGTTTTCGGCATACCTCTTTATGAACCGAAAATACCTCTAGATTTCCAATTTCAGGCAAATAGGATAAAAACTTCGGATTCTAAAAGCCCAAGAAGTAAAACCGGGAGATCGGTCTATATGGGGGCTATACCAAAATATGGACCGATATTCACCATTTTTGGCACACCTCTTTATGGTCATAAAATACCTCTAGATTTCAAATTTCAGGCAAATTGGATAAAAACTACGATTTCTATAAGCCCAAGAAGTAAAATCGGGGGATCGGTCTATATGGGGGCTATACCAAAATAGGCACCGATACTCACAATTTTTGGCACACATAATTGTGGTCCTACAATACCTCTAGATTTCCAATTTCAAGTAAATTGAATAAAAACTGCGGTTTCTATAAGCCCAAGAAGTAAAATCGGGAGATAGGTCTATATGGGGGCTATACCAAAATATGGACCGATACTCACAATTTTTGGCACACGTATATGTGGTCCTACAATACCTCTAGATTTCCATTTTCAGGTAAATTGACTAAAAACTGCGGTTTCTATAAGCCCAAGAAGTAAAACCGGGAGATCGGTCTATATGGGGGCTATACCAAAACATGGACCGATACTCACTATTTTTGGCACAGCTCTTTATGGTCATAAAATACCTCTAGATTTCAAATTTCAAATTGGATAAAACTATTGGATAAAAAAAAATTGGATAAAAACTACGATTTCTATAAGCCCAAGACCCCAAATCAGGAGGTCGGTTTATATGGGGACTATATCAAAACCTGAACCGATATAGCCCATCTTCGGACTTGACCTGCCTGCAGACAAAAGACGAGTTTGTGCAAAATTTCAGCACGATTGCTTCATTATTGAAGACTGTAGCGTGATTACAACAGACAGACAGACAGACAGACAGACAGACAGACAGACAGACAGACAGACGGACAGACGGACATCGTTATATCGTCTTAGTATTTCTCCCTGATCAAGAATATATATAGTTTATATAGTCGGAAATCGATATTTCGATGTGTTACAAACGGAATGACAAACTTATTATACCCCCGTCACCATTCTATGGTGGTGGGTATAAAAAGATCGATCCAATACGTATATAATTCAGTTTGACAAAGTAGACATAAAATTTTGACAAAATTTTCTACAGAAATAAAATTTTAACAAAATTTTCTATAGAAATAAAATTTTCACAAAATTTTCTACAGAAATAAAATTTTAACAAAATTTTCTATAGAAAGAAAATTTTGACAAAAATTTTTACAGAAATAAAATTTTAACAAAATTTTCTATAGAAATAAACTTTTGACAAATTTTCTATAGAAATAAAATCTTGGTAGATTATTTTTGGCTCGAGTGGCAACCATGATTATGAACCGAATAAAATTTGAACAAAATTTTCTATAGAAATAGAATTTTGACAAAATTTTCTATAGAAATAAAATTTTGACAATGATAAAATTTTATTATGAACCGAATAAAATTTGAACAAAATTTTCTCTAGAAATAAAATTTTGACAAAATTTTCTATAGAAATAAAATTTTGGTGGATTATTTTTGGCTCTAGTGGCAACAATGATTATGAACCGATATGGACCAATTTTTGTGTGATTGGACCAATTTTGGTATGGTTGTTAGCGACCATATACTAACACCACGTTCCTAATTTGAACCGGATCGGATAAATTTTGCTCCTCCAAGAGGCTCCGGAGTTCAAATCTGGAGAACGTTTTCTATGGGGGCTATATATAATTATTGACCGATATGGACCATTTCTGGCACGGTTGTTAAAGATCATATACTAACACCATGTTCCAAATTACAACCGGATTGGATGAAATTTGCTTCTCTTGGAGACTTCGCAAGCCAAATCTGGGGATCGGTTTATATGGGCGCTATATATAATTATGGACCGATGTGGACCAATTTTTGCATGGTTGTTAGAGACCATATACCAACATCATGTACTAAATTTCAGCCGGATCGGATGAAATTTGCATCTCTCTGAGGCTCCGCAAGCCAAATCTGGGGATCGGTTTATATGGGGGCTATATATAATTATGGACCGATGTGGACCAGTTTTTGCATGGTTGTTAGAGACTATATACCAACACCATGTACAAAATTTCAGCCGGATCGGATGAAATATGCTTCTGTTAGAGGCTCCACAAGCCAAATCTGAGGGTCCCTTTATATGGGGGCTATACGTAAAAGTGGACCGATATGGCCCATTTTCAATACCATCCGACCTACATCGATAACAACTACTTGTGCCAAGTTTCAAGTCGATAGCTTGTTTCGTTCGGAAGTTAGCGTGATTTCAACAGACGGACGGACGGACGGACATACTTAGATCGACTCAGAATTTCACCACGACCCAGAATATATATATACTTCATGGGGTCTTAGAGCAATATTTCGATGTGTTACAAACGGAATGACAAAGTTAATATACCCCCATCCTACGATGGAGGGTATAACAAGTAAGGAAAGTCTAAAGTCGGGCGGGGCCGACTATACGTATTATACCCTTCACCACTATGTATACCAACACCTTCAAATTTGTTAGGAACTATATATTCCCATATACAAATATTTAAGTATGAACCGAATTGGACAATTTTTTTTAAACTTTCACAAAATGTCTAGACTCAAAATTTAAATTAGTTAATGACCGGGATGGACCACATATTGGAAATATAAAATTTCGCAAATCTTCATTTATGATTTATAGGTCGATATATCTGTGTTCACAACCCATAACAGCCTAAGTCTGTTTTTCAGTACAGGAGTTTAAAGTTTTGAATCTTCACTGAAAATCAGGAGAAGGTGTTTTTTGGATCAGGATTAATTGCCTTCCTAGAAGAGTTACAAACATGAAAAATTTAGAGCAAATAATTTTAGATACGCAGAATACGATGGTGCTAATAACACAATTGTGTTCTAACTCGAGTTAGGCTGTTAAGGGTTGTGACCACAGATATACGAGTTAGAATATAGGTATATTCGAATCATTTTTGCGAGTTTTCGACTTATTTTGTCCATATTTGCTAAAATCGGAAGAACATATATATGGGGGCTTTGTCTAATTCTGAGCCGATTTTGATAATATTTGGCACACATTGCTAAAAATTTAATTGAACTCTCAGTGCTATATCTAAATCTGAACCGATTTCAACCATATTCGGTATGCATATTTATAAAGTTAGTTCTACTCCTTGTGCAAAATTTTACATAACTCGGGGTAAAACTTTGGCCTCTGGGGTCATAGGAGTGTAAATCGGGCGAAAGCATATTTATAATGTTAGTTCTACTCCCTGTGCACAATTTCAACTAAATCGGAGTAAAAAGTTGGCCTCTGTGGTCATATGAGCGTAAATCGGGCTAAAGCTATATATGGAAGCTATATCTAAATCTGAACCGATTTCAACCAAATTTGGTACAGACAGTTGAAATGCTAATTCTACTTCCTGTGCAAAATATCAAGTAAATCGGAGTAAAAGATTTGCCACCTTGGTCATATGAGTGTAAATCGGGCGAACTATGTATATGGGAGCTATATCTAAATCTGAACCGATTTCAATAAAATTTGGCATACTACTAATTGTACTCCTAGTGCAAAATTTCAACCAAATTCAACCGAACAAAGCTTTTTGCCATTTTTGGATTGGAAATTTTTAAAACTTTAGACAATTTTAGCCTTAACTTTTGATAGAAGTATCCAACAAATTCGAACTTTTGACAGGCTGCAATTCACATCAATCCGAATAAAAAACAGCGAACTCCATCAAGAAATGCTAAGTCGACTTAGCGTACTCTGGAAAAAGCACGTCGATATAACGACCCTAAAACGACCAACGTCTATAGGCCAGCCCGTGAACCCACTAGGGACCTATAAACCTGTAAACATAGAGGAAATCATCTCAACATTAGGGCTGTTTTCTTTTTGCACTGGATACCCTAAGCAGTCACGGACTAAAAGAAAACAGAGTACTCGTTTATCCAGGACTTCTCCAAAAAATATGCAACACTGCCATCAGCTGTTTAAAAACAATCACAGAAAACAAGTGAAATCTTAAATTTTTAATGTATGAAATGCTCAAATAGTTATTAATATGTACTGCTGCGATTATTCATGACACTGTATCACTTTGAATTTCATGATAATCGATAAATTTGTCACAATAAACTGCTATTGTGAATCTAAAAGGCGTCACTTTATCAAAATGCAATCTGGTAACACCGACTCGACTTGCACTGATGAGATGTTCTGGATAGAACACCAGTGCAACGATGTTCTGGATAGCTCATACAAATGTAGCATCCAGTGTTAAAAGAAAACAGCCCTATTATTTTCATATCTTAATCCATTCAAAAGTTCCAGAATTATTAACAAAAAACAAGTATATACGGCCGTAAGTTCGGCCAGGCCAAATCTTATGTACCCTCCACCATGGATAGCATAGAAACTTCTACTAAAGACTGTCATCCATAATCGACTAACTTGGATGCGGTAACACTTGCCGATGGCAAAGTATCTTAAAACTTCCTAACACCGTCTTCTAAATTGCAAGTTAGTCCATACGTGGTATATATTAAACTAAAAGAGGCCGCTGAAATACGTTTATATTAATTTAGTTTGACAAATTTTTTTATAGAAATAGAAATAAAATTTTGACTAAATAAAATGTTGACAACATTTTCTATAGAAGCATAATTTTGACAAAATGTTCTATAGAAATAAAATTTTGACAAAATTTTCTATAGAAATAAAATTTTGACAAAATTTTTTGTAGAAATGTAATTTTGACAAAATTTTCTATAGAAATGAAATTTTGACAAAGTTTTCTATAGAAATAAAATTTTGACAAAATTTTCTATAAAAATAAAATTTTGACAAAATTTTCTTTAGAAATAAAATTTTGACAAAATTTTTTATAGATATAAAAATTTTGACAAAATTTTCTATAGAAATAAAATTTTGACAAAATTTTCTATAAAAATAAAATTTTGACAAAATTTTCTTTAGAAATAAAATTTTGACAAAATTTTTTATAGATATAAAAATTTTGACAAAATTTTCTATAGAAATAAAATTTTGACAAAATTTTCTATAGAAACAAAATCTTGACAAAATTTTCTATAGAAATTGTTTTTTTATTTTTGGTGATCGGCTATATATACTATAGGCTGATATGGACCAATTTTGGCATGGTTGGTAGCGGCCATATACTAGCGCAATATATAAAATTTAACCACGTACCAAATTTCAAACGGATCGGATTAATTTTGCTCCACCAAGAGCTCCGGAGGTCAAATCTGGGGATCGGTTTATATGGGAGCTATATATAATTATAGACCAAAATGGACCAATTTTTGCATGGTTGTTAGGGAACAAATACTAACACCAATTACCAAATTTCAGCCAGATCGGATGAAATTTGCTTCTCTTAGAGGCTCCGCAAGCCAAATCGGGGGATCGGTTAATATGGGGACTATATATAATTATAGACCAATTTTTGCATGGTTGTTAGAGACTAACACCTTGTACCAAATTTCAACCGGATCGGATGACTTTTGCTTTTCCACGAGGCTCCGCAAGCCAAATCTGAGCGTCGGTTTATATGGGGGCTATATATAATTATGGACCAATTTTTGCACGGATGCTAGAGACCATATACTAACATCATGGACCAAATTTCAAACGGATCAGATGAAATTTGCTCTTCCAAGAGGCTCCGCAAACCAAATCTGAGCGTCGGTTTATATGGGGACTATTGCCCATTTGCAATACCATCCGACCAATATCGATAACAACTACTTGTGCCAAGTTTCAAGTCGATAGCTTATTTCGTTCGGAAGTTAGCGTGATTTCAACAGACGGACGGACAGACGGACATGCTTAGATCGACTCAGAATTTCACTACGACCCAGAATATACATATATAGTTTATGGGGTCTTAGAGCAATATTTCGAAGTGTTACCAACGGAGTGTCAAAGTTAATACACCCCCCAACCTACGGTAGAGGGTATAAACATATATTTATACAAAAATCTAAATACAATGTATAACATAAAGAAAATAATGTTTTAGAACGAAAAAAAAGACGACCATGCAAAAATTGGTCCACATCTGTTCATAATTATATATAGCCCCCATATAAACCGATCCCCAGATTTGGCTCGCGGAGCCTCAAAGAGATGCAAATTTCATCCGATCCGGCTGAAATTTGGTACATGGTGTTGGTATATGGCCTCTAACAACCATGCTAGAATTGGTCCACATCGGTCCATAATTATATATAGACCCCATATAAACCGATCCCCAGATGTGGCTTGCGGAGCCTCAAAGAGAAACAAATTTCATCCGATCCGGCAGAAATTTGGTACATGAAGTTGGTAATGGTCTCTAACACCCATGCAAAAATTGGTCCACATCTGTTCATAATTACATATATCCCCCATATAAACCGATCCCCAGATTTGGCTTGCGGAGCCTCAAAGAGATGCAAATTTCATCCGATCCGTCTGAAATTTTATACATGATGTTGGTATATGGTCTCTAACAACCATGCTAAAATTGGTCCACATCTGTTCATAATTACATATATCCCCCATATAAACCGATCCCCAGATTTGGCTCGCGGAGCCACTAAGAGAAGCAAATTTCATCCGATCCGGTTGAAATTTGGAACAGGGTGTAAGTAAAGGGTGATTCTTTTGAGGTTAGGATTTTCATGCATTAGTATTTGACAGATCACGTGGGATTTCAGACATGGTGTCAAAGAGAAAGATGCTCAGTATGCTTTGACATTTCATCATGAATAGACTTACTAACGAGCAACGCTTGCAAATCATTGAATTTTATTACCAAAATCAGTGTTCGGTTCGAAATGTGTTTATCGACAAATTTTGTTCAGCGATGAGGCTCATTTCTGGTTGAATGGCTACGTAAATAAGCAAAATTGCCGCATTTGGAGTGAAGAGCAACCAGAAGCCGTTCAAGAACTGCCCATGCATCCCGAAAAATGCACTGTTTGGTGTGGTTTGTACGCTGGTGGAATCATTGGACCGTATTTTTTCAAAGATGCTGTTGGACGCAACGTTACGGTGAATGGCGATCGCTATCGTTCGATGCTAACAAACTTTTTGTTGCCAAAAATGGAAGAACTGAACTTGGTTGACATGTGGTTTCAACAAGATGGCGCTACATGCCACACAGCTCGCGATTCTATGGCCATTTTGAGGGAAAACTTCGGAGAACAATTCATCTCAAGAAATGGACCGGTAAGTTGGCCACCAAGATCATGCGATTTGACGCCTTTAGACTATTTTTTGTGGGGCTACGTCAAGTCTAAAGTCTACAGAAATAAGCCAGCAACTATTCCAGCTTTGGAAGACAACATTTCCGAAGAAATTCGGGCTATTCCGGCCGAAATGCTCGAAAAAGTTGCCCAAAATTGGACTTTCCGAATGGACCACCTAAGACGCAGCCGCGGTCAACATTTAAATGAAATTATCTTCAAAAAGTAAATGTCATGGACCAATCTAACGTTTCAAATAAAGAACCGATGAGATTTTGCAAATTTTATGCGTTTTTTAAAAAAAAAAAGTTATCAAGCTCTTAACAAATCACCCTTTATATGGTATCTAACAACCATGCTAAAATTGATCCACATCGGTCCATAATTATATATAGCCCTCATATAAACCGATCCCCAGATTTGTCTTGCGGAGCCTCAAAGAGATGCAAATTTCATCCGATCCGACTGAAATTTGGTACATGGTGTCAGCATATGGTCTCTAACCACCATGCCAGAATTGGTACATATCAGTCCATAATTATATATAGCCTCCATATAAACCGTTCTTCAGATTTGACCTCCGGAGCCTCTTGGAGGAGCAAAATTCATCCGATCCGGTTCAAATTAGGAACGTGATGTTAGTATGTGGCCGCTAACAACCATACCAAAATTGGTCCATATCGGTTCATCACCACGATTGCCACTCGAGACAAAAATAATAAAATAAAATTGTATAATAAAATTTTTAAATAAAATTGTATTTCTATGGAAAATCTTGTTAAAATTTTATTTCTATAGAAATTTTTGTTAAAATGTTATTTCTATAGAAAATTTTGTTAAAATTTCATTTCTACAGAAAATTTTGTCAAAACTTTATTTCCACAGAAAATTTTGTCAAAATTTTATTTCTATGGAAAATTTTGTTAAAATTTTATTTCTATGGAAAATTTTGTTAAAATTTTATTTCCATAGAAAATTTTGTTAATTTAATAAAGGGTGATACGGTCAAAATTTGGTCAAGGGAAAACGCGTGTAAATCGGTGAAATCGTTTATTTAAAAAATCAAATTAAATTTATTTTTCAAGTTCAATTAGTATAAAATTCAGGAAAAATATTCAGTTAGGCTTTCGCTTTTCCAAATCCGAATTGCCGGGCCTCACGCTTGACACCTGCCATCAGATTTTGTACAGCCACCTTGTCCACCTTCTTCGCCGCAGAAAGCCAGTTTGCCTTGAACTGCTGCTCGTCCTTAGCAGTTTTTTTTTGTTGTCTTCTTTAGGTTCCGCTTGACAATAGCCCAGTATTTCTCAATTGGGCGGAGCTCTGGCGTGTTGGGAGGGTTCTTGTCCTTGGGAACCACCTGCACGTTGTTGGCAACGTACCACTCCATGGCCTTTTTACCGTAATGGCAAGATGCCAAATCCGGCCAAAACAGTACGGAACAACCGTGTTTCTTTAGGAAAGGCAGCAGACGTTTATTCAAACACTCTTTCATGTAAATTTCTTGGTTGACAGTCCCGGAAGCTATGAAAATGCTGCTTTTCAAGCCACAGGTTTAGATGGCTTGCCAAACCAGATATTACTTTGAGAGTTTTATGTGCTTGAAAATATCTGCTACCTTTCCCCTTCCTTTTGCCGTATAAAACTCCTGTCCCGGAAGCTGCTTGTAGTCGGCTTTGACGTAGGTTTCGTCGTCCATTACCACACAGTCAAACTTCGTCAGCATCGTCGTGTACAGCCTCCGGGATCACGCTTTGGCCGTCGTATTTTGTTTATCATCGCGATTTGGAGTCACTACCTTCTTGTAAGTCAATAGTCCGACTCGTTTTTTGGCTCGATGCACGGTTGTAGACGATACACCCAGCTTATTTGCGGCATCTCGGAGAGAGAGGTTAGGGTTTCGCTTGAAACTACCGGCAACTCTCTTTGTCGCCTCAGCGGCTTCCGGTTTTCGATTTCCCCCCGATCCAGACTTCCTGGCTGTCAACAAACGTTCCCCAAACACTTTAACAAGTAAGGAAAGTCTAAAGTCGGGCGGGGCCGACTATATTATACCCTGCACCACTTTGTAGATCTAAATTTTCGATACCATATCACATTACGTCAAATGTGTTGGGGGCTATATATAAATGTTTGTCCCAAATACATACATTTAACTATCACTCGATCTGGACAGAATTTGATAGACTTCCACAAAATCTATAGACTCAAAATTTAAGTCGGCTAAAGCCCTAAGGTGGAACACAATGTTAGTAAAAAAATATGGGATAAATTTAAATCTGAAACAATTTTAAGGAAACTTTGCAAAAATTTATTTATGATTTATCGCTCAATATATATGTAATAGAAGTTTAGGAAAATTAAAGTCATTTTAACAGCTTTTCGACTAAGCAGTGGCGATTTTACAAGGGAAATGTTGGTATTTTGACCATTTTTGTCGAAATCAGAAACGCATAGCTACAATGCTAATTCTACTCCCTGTGCAAAATTTCAACTAAATCAGAGCAACAAATTGGCCTCTGTGGTCATATGAGTGTAAATCGGGCGAAAGCTATATATGGGAGCTATATCTAAATCTGAACCGATTTCAATCAAATTTGGCGCGCATAGCTACAATGCTAATTCTACTCCCTGTGCAAAATTTAAACTAAATCGGAGCAAAAAATTGACCTCTGTGGTCATATGAGTGTAAATCGGGCGAAAGCTGTATATGGGAGATATATCTAAATCTGAACCGATTTCAACGAAATTTGGCACGCATAGCTACAATGCTAATTCTACTCCCTGTGCAAAATTTCAACTAAATCGGAGCAAAAAATTGGCCTCTGTGGTCATATGAGTGTAAATCGGGCGAAAGCTATATATGGGAGATATATCTAAATCTGAACCGATTTCAACCAAATTTGCCACGCATAGCTACAATGCTAATTCTACTCCCTGTGCAAAATTTCAGCTAAATCGGAGCAAAAAATTGGCCTCTGTGGTCATATGAGTGTAAATCGGGCGAAAGCTATATATGGGAGCTATATCTAAATCTGAACTGATTTCAACCAAATTTGGCATGCATAGCTATGATGCTAATTCTACTCCCTGTGCAAAATTTCAACTAAATCGGAGCGAAAAATTGGCCTCTGTGGTCATATGAGTGTAAATCGGGCGAACGATATATATGGGAGCTATATCTAAATCTGAACCGATTTCAATAAAATTTGGCACACTAGACTACACTACTAACTGAACTCCTAGTGCAAAATTTCACCCAAATTGGGGTAAAACTCCGGCTTCTGGGACCGTATTAGTCCATATCGGGCGAAACATATATATGGGAGCTATATCTAAATCTGAACCGATTTCTTCCAAAATCAATAGGTATCTATTCTGAGCCAAAACACATACTTGTGCCAATTTTGAAGTCGATTGGACTAAAACACGGACAGACGGACATGGCTATATCGACTCAGGAGTCCACCCTGAGCATTTTTGCCAAAGACACCATGTGTCTATCTCGTCTCCTTCTGCACTAACTTATAATACCCTGTTCCACAGTGTGGAGCAGGGTATAATTACATTTGTAACGGTTGATTTGGCAACATTTAGCGATTTTGCCAGCTTTGCGTGCGAGTAGCTCGGATTTTCGCGATGCGCGAGCAAAATTTTTAAACGCTGCTCTTCTTGCTTGGACGGCATTTTGACAACTGAAGAGTGAATTCCAAATTCAAAATAGGAACAACATTCTTCACACACACATCTTCAAAATGAGGGGTGTTCAGGTTTTTTAAATGCAAAATTGAAAGAAATACGTCAAGTTTATATTGACCAAATTTTGACCGTATCACCCTTTATATACCACGTATGGACTTACTTACAATTTAGAAGACGGTGTTAGGAGGGTTTAAGATACCTTGTCATCGGCAAGCGTTACCGCAACCCAAGTAATTCGATTGTGGATGGCAGTGTTTAGAAAAAGTTTCTACGCAATCCATGGTGGAGGATACATAAGCTTCGGCCTGGCCGAACTTACGGCCGTATATACTTGTTTCCATTTAAACTATGAGACAATTCTCATAATTTGCAAAACCTTCGCATGGTTGTCTTACTTTTTTTTATTGAAAATATAAAATTTTGACCAAAGGAGCAATTTCTAAGACTGAACCAAATAATTTCGTCGGAAGGGGAAAAAATGATGGGGGATCCCGGGACAGAAATGTTTATGGAACAAATTCTATTTTTTTTTGCTAGGGTTAAATTGCAGTAAGGAACAAGAAAATCGAAATCTGCCAAAGCAACCAAGGCAAGTTCATATTACATTTAATTGGAAGTAGACATGCCAGTCGTCTTGTTAATATCCATAGTCGAAAGAATCCTTTAGTGGAGTACTTACCACAATTTTTTTGGAGTAAGAGTTAAAAAGGGTCTACCACTCCAAAATCAAATATATAACTGATATATACAATAAAACACAGAATATTTTAATTTTTTTTTGTCAATATAATTTTGTTTTAAAACATACAATTTTATTTTTCATTATCAGAATTTGTGTTTCTGTTTTGTTTTTTTGTTTTTTCTTTGTTTCATATTATTATGGATTTAGTTGTAGGTATGTATTTTGAGCCTGGATTATAATTCAAGTGTTTTTTACGTTCTTCTTTCTGCACAATATTCAATTCAGTATGATTGGAATTCAAAGTGTTTGCCTATAAGTCAGTATAATAATTAATAATAATAATAATAATTTAAACAAAATATGATTTATTTGTGTATCATATAAACTACGATTTGTTTCACAACTACATGACTAAAAGTTTATTATTATATATGTATATAAATATATTTATATATGTATAGTAAGTGATAAATGTAAAGTAATAGTAAAGATACTATTTATAGATATTGATATTATATAAATATATTTTCTTAATTATAAAAAAAAAACTTTACAATATTATTTTTCTTGGTATTTTAATTTGCCTTTTTTTAAATTGCTATTTAAAAATAATATCACAAATAAAACAAATATTTTGAAAGATAAAAATTAATAGGAATTATTATTTATTATTAAATAATAGTCGAAGATAATATATTATAAGTAAAATATATTTTAATTGTATTTTTCAATGGATTGTATAAGAGTTTTCAATATGTTAAACATTTCATTGCCAATTGTATTCTTTATAAAGATGGTTTTAAATCATCATTTATAAACTATTTGTTTATATATAATATTTTATAATATTATTATTATTTAATGTTTTTCATGTTAAATTTATTTATATTTATGTAGATATTATTATTTTTTTAAGGTATATATTTATGGAAAATTGTCTATAACCTATAGGTAGTTTTAATTACTTTAGCGTATACTTCGTTTTCATTATGGAATTTCTAAGTGTTATAATAAAATTTTGATTTGTTTTCTGCTTTTCACAATTTCTTTTAAAGGACAATCATAGAGGGAGAATTTTTAAAATTTCCAATAACATCGAAAGTATGAAATATTCAATAAAAATGTTTTTGATATAAATATATTAAGTAATCTTATAAATTGGCTATCACTCGGTCATTTAGGAAGAAATTCAAAAAAAAAATAGTTTTATCATTACAAAGAATTAACTTTTGCTAAAAAAAAAACAATAAAATATAATAGCAATCAGTATGAATTTTAAATTTTTAATATTTCTTATTACATAAAAAATTAAGGAATATATTTTTGTTCTAAATTTGGTTTACTTATTATATTCCTTAATTTTTATTTTTAATGCATTTAGAAATCTTACAAAACAATCATCCAATAAGAACATCCAAAATAGTTATATTAAAAAAATTTTAGGAATTTATTTTTTCTAAATTTGGCTCACTGATTAATATAATCAGTGATTTAATTTTTCATTGTTGTATTTTTAATGCATTTAGAAATCTTACAAATCAATCAATAAGAACATCCAAAATAGTATCTATTATTAATAAAATTACCTTTTGTAACAAGAACAATAAAAAAAAAATATATATTTTTTTTGTAAAAGAGCAATCAATATGAATTTAAAACTTTTAGGATTTTTTATAAAATAACAATTTTAAGGAATAAATTTTTTTCGAATTTTCGTAATTGTTCTATTATTAGAAAAAAAATTCAACAAAAAACAAACAAATAATAATAATTTTTCATGGTAAAAAGTTATCAATATGAATGTAAGATTTTTAAGATTTATTATTAATATGAATATGAATATAAAACTTTTAGGATTTTTTATGAAACGAACATTTTAAGGAACAAATTATTTTCGTAATTGTTCTATTATTAGAAAAATATTTTTTTCAACAAAATTTTTTATGGTAAAAAGTTATCAATATGAATGTAAGATTTTTAAGATTTATTAATATATATAAAAATTTAATGATTTGTTTAAATATTATATATATTTTAAATGATTACATTTCTCAATTTTGTTATTAAAACAAAAAAAGAAAAAGACAAAAATATTAATTCCTTATGCCAAAAAAGCAATCAGTATGAAATTAAAATGTTTAAGATTTCTTATTAAAATTAAAAAAAATAGAAATATTTTTTTATTTTCGTTCTCTGATTATAATCTGTTATTACTTATTTATGATATATTACTTTATTTTTTATTTTATTTTATTTATTTATTTATTTTTTTTTTTTTTGTTATATTTAATTTAGTAAGACATTTTACAAATTTCTCATCCATCAGTAAGAAACACAAACATAGTTATATTATTAAAAACAACAAGAACAATAAAAAATAATAATTTCTTCAGAATGAATTTGAAATTTTTAAGATTTCTTATTAGATAAAAAATTTAAGAAATAAGTTTTTTTCTAATTAATAAAAATTACAAACTGATACTGATTGTTCTTTATGCACAACATAATGTTTTTTTTATTTTATTTACTTTTTTAATATTGTTCTGGGACATTCTCAGTGAAGTTGAAAATTTTAAAATTGTTTTTTAAATTAAAATTAATATATAGTATATTTCTAATATTTTTACAAAATCTTAAAAATTTTAAATTTCTCTTGATTATACCAAAAACAAACAATCAGTATCAATTTCAAATTTTTAAGAGTTCTTATTAAGAACAAAAAATTAAGGAATATTTTATTTTATTTTTTATACCCTCCATCATAGGATGGGGGGTATATTAACTTTGTCATTCCGTTTGTAACACATTGAAATATTGCTCTAAAACCCCATAAAGTATATATATTCTGGGTCGTGGTGAAATTCTGAGTCGATCTGAGCATGTCCGTCTGTTGAAATCACGCTAACTTCCGAACGAAACAAGCTATCGACTTGAAACTTGCTACAAGTAGTTGTTATTGATGTTGGATGGTATTGCAAATGGGCCATATCGAACCTCTTTTACGTATAGCCCCCATATAAACCGACGCTTATATTTGGCTTGCGGAGCCTCTTGGAGGAGCACAATTCATCCGATCTGGTTGAAGTTGGGTATATGGTCTCTAATAACCATGCCAAAATTGGTCCACATCGGTCCATAATTATATATAGGACCCATGTAAACCGATCCCCAGATTTGGCTTGCGGAGCCTCTAAGAGAAGCAAATTTCATCAAATTCAGCTGAAATTTGGTACACGGTGTAAGTATGTGGTCTCTAACAACCATGCAAAAATTTGTCCACATCGGTCCATAATTATATTTAGCCCCCATATAAACCGATCCCCAAATTTGGCTTGTGGAGCCTCTAAGAGAAGCATATTTCATCCGATCCGGCTGAAATTTGGTACATGGTGTTGGTATATGGTCTCTACCAATCATGCAAAAATTGGTCCACATCGGTCCATAATTATATATAGCCCCAATATAAACCGATCCCCAGATTTGGGTTGCGGAGCCTCAAAGAGAAGCAAATTTCATCCGATCCGCCTGAAATTTGGTACATGATATTGGTATATGGTCTCTAACAACCATGCAAAAATTGGTCCACATCGGTTCATAATTATATATAGGCCCCATATAAACCGATCCCCAGATTTGGGTTGCGAAGTCTCCAAGAGAAGCAAATTTCATCCAATCCGGTTGTAATTTGGAACATGGTGTTAGTATATGATCTTTAACAACCGTGCCAGAATTGGTCCATATCGGTCCATAATTATATATAGCCCCCATATAAAACGTTCTCCAGATTTGACCTCCGGAGCCTCTTGGAGGAGCAAAATTCATCCGATCCGGTTCAAATTAGGAACGTGGTGTTAGTATATGGTCGCTAACAACCGTACAAAAATTGGTCCAATCACACAAAAATTGGTCCATATCGGTTCATAATCATGGTTGCCACTAGAGCCAAAAATAATCTACCAAAATTTTATTTCTATAGAAAATTTTGTCAAAATTTTATTTCTAGAGAAAATTTTGTTAAAATTTTATTCGGTTCATAATAAAATTTTCATCATTGTCAAAATTTTATTTCTATAGAAAATTTTGTCAAAATTTTATTTCTATAGAAAATTTTGTTCAAATTTTATTCGGTTCATAATCATGGTTGCCACTCGACCCAAAAATAATCTACCAAGATTTTATTTCTATAGAAAATTTTGTCAAAAGTTTATTTCTATAGAAAATTTTGTTAAAATTTTATTTCTGTAGAAATTTTTGTCAAAATTTTCTTTCTATAGAAAATTTTGTGAAAATTTTATTTCTATAGAAGATTTTGTTAAAATTTTATTTCTGTAGAAATTTTTGTCAAAATTTTATGTCTACTTTGTCAAACTGAATTATATAGGTATTGGATCGATCTTTTTTGATTTAATATATACCACGTATGGACTTACATACAATTTAGAAGATTATGTTAGGAGGTTTTAAGATACCTTGCCATCGGCAAGCGTTACCGCAACTTAAGTAATTCGATTCTGGATGGCAGTGTTTAGCAGAAGTTTCTACGCAATCGATGATGGAGGGTACATAAGCTTCGGCCTGGCCGAACTTACGGCCGTATATACTTGTTCTTAAATAAAAAATTAAGGAATATTTTTTTTTTTTCAAAATTACCTTAACTTAATATAACCATTTTCTAACTTTTTTCTATATAATAAGAAATCTTAAAAGTTTGAAATTCATACTGATCCTTTTTTTTAGCATAAGAAATTATTTCTTCATTTTGTTTAAATATATAATTTTTGTTTTAAACTTTATTGCAGGGTGAATAACTTAAATTGCTTATGAAATTAAATATAATAATTGAATGTACCTTTTTTATAACAAAATCTTAAAAAATTTAAATTTCCACTGATTATAGCAAAAATAGTATAAATTTTAAATATTTACTTATTTAATGTTTATTTTAATCATACAGTAAATGTATGATAAAAAAAAAGAAAAGTAGCATTGACTGCTAAGGCCATCGGCTATTAAATTTTAAACAATTTCTTATTAAATAAAAAAAAATTAAGAAATTTGTCTTTCCATAATATCATAATAAATTATTAGTACTGATAGGCTAATATATTAGCCATAACATTAGGATTTTTTATTCAAAATTTTGCTCAGTTTTTTAGTCCTTGAAAATTTTTCTATTTAATAAGAAATTTAAAAATAATTATTTCATTTATAGTTTTTAATTACAAAAATTTTCACTGGTTGTAGTATTTTAACAATAAATTATTATTGTTAAATGTTACAAATAATTTTAATACATTTTATTTTAACTTTGGTACGAGCATAATCAGTGAGTGTGTTAATCAGTAAAATTCTTAAATGAATTGAAAGAGTTAAATATTCTTTGAATGTATTTTATTTTTGTTTTTCATTTTTTTTTTAATCTTGAAATTTTCAAATTCCCTTGATTGTCCTATCTACACAAAAAAAAGTCATTTAATATTTTATATAATATTTTCAATATTTTTTTTATTTTTGGTATTACTACTTTTCATTATATTAAATTAAATAATATTTACAAAGTCTTATATTAAATGGAAAATAAAAAAAATCGAATACTATTCAAGTCTCAGTGACTTTAAAACTATAGAAGACTTCTTCGCTTTGTTGTTTTGGTTTTGTATTTGTAGATATAAAAAAAAAAATACAAATATTTGAATTTTGTTTATTTATTTACTCCAATATGTATTCCAAATTTTTTATATATGTATTGTTTTTATTTTTAACTTATTATATTTAATTTTCAAAATTTACGTATACTTCAATTTCGTACTTTAGTAAGTGATTGAGAATTTTAAAGGATTGCATGAGAAATAACCATGGGACAAGCTAACATATTAAAAGAGCGTAATGGAATCTGCACCTAAGCTGGATCCAATAGGTGATGAATATAACAAAAAAACCTTTTGTTCTTAAAAAAATATATATTTTCTAAGTTGTTTTTTATACGTTATCTACTGTCTGAAGAACCTTTTTCTCCATCGAAAAATCAACAAATATGGAATTCTTTTTTTTCGACCGCATGTCCGGCCCGAAGGAATTCTATATTATCTATGAAAATTTTAACATACTAATGTCACACGAACAAACTCATATCACATTTAAAATTGAGGTAAATAGGATAATTTTTTGCCTCTGTAAATCTCAAAAAGTGAGGTGAAGAGGTTATAGATTAATAAAAAACCGATGTGTATGTCAGCCGGTTATATACGCATTGAGAAATCACAGGGGCCCGGATCTCCGAAATGATTTCACATTCATATAGAAAAAAATTTTCCATTGTCATCATTAAATGATTACCTTTCGCTATTCCAATATATTAGCTTTGATCATAGCATTTCTTTCAGTTTATGTCTCTTTACGGTTGGGAGTGAAGATTTAAAATTTATTTTTGTTTTTTTAATTAATTTTGGTATACATAATATTTCAAATGTTGGCACCTTCATTTTCTTAATTTATTTCAAATGATTTTTTTTTATATATTCATATACACGTTTTTCCATATCAATTTCCATATATCTATAGAAATTGTCTAATTATTCCACTTTTTATGTTACTTAGATTTCAGAGATAAATCCTTTTATATTTAAATATGCTCGAAAGTTAACAGGTGGTTTGATTCCCTTATAACTAAATAGTGCCACAGTTGGTAGAATTCTTCAAAAAATGGTAGATTTTTTACTGTTCGGTAGATTGGTAGAATTCTTGATGTTTTGGTAGATTTTGCAAAACATTCCTGCTCAACAAGAGGCACTTCACAAAATTCCTCTGAAAGAAATATTTTGACAAAATTTTCTATAGAAAGAACAATTTTGACAAAATTTTCTACAGAAATAAAATTTGGACAAAATTTTCTATAGAAATAAAATTTTGACAAAATTGTCTATATAAATAAATAGAAATGAAATTTTGACAAAATTTTCTGTAGAAATTAAATTTTGACAAAATTATCTACAGAAATAAAATTTTAACAAAATTTTCTACAGAAAAAAAAATTGACAAAATTTTCTATAGAAAGAAAAATTTTGATAAAATTTTCTATTGAAATAAAATGTTGACAAAATTTTCTATAGAAATAAAATTAAAAAAAAATGTCTATATAAATAAATAGAAATGAAATTTTGACAAAATTTTCTATAGAAATGAAATTTTGACAAAATTTTCTACAGTAATAAAATTTTGACAAAATCTTCTACAGAAATAAAATTTTGACAAAACTTTCTATAGAAAGAAAAATTTTGACAAAATTTTCTACAGAAAGAAAATTTTTCACAAATTTTTCTCTAGAAATAAAATCTTGACAAAACTTTCTATAGAAAGAAATATTTTAATAAAATTTTCTATTGAAATAAAATTTTGACAAAATTTTCTATAGAAATAAAGTATTAATAAAACTTTCTATATAAATAAAATTTTGACAAAATTTTCTATAGAAAGAAAAATTTCAACAACATTTTCTATAGAAATAAAATTCGAAAAATTTTTCCCTAGCATTACAATTTTGACAGAATTTTCTTTAGAAATGAAATGTTGACAAAATTTTTTTCTAGAAATAAAATTCTAACAAATTTTTTTTTCTGGAAATAAAATTTTGACAAAATTGTTTTCTAGAAATAAAATTTTGACGAAATTTTTTCTGGAAATAAAATATTGACAAAAAAAGAAATAAAATTTCGACAAAATTTTCTATAGAAACAAAATTTTTACAAAATTTTCTATAGAAATAAAATTTAACAAAATTTTCTATAGAAATAAAATTTTGGCAAAATTTTCTATAGAAATAAAATTTTGACAAAATATTCTATAGAAATAAAATTTTGACAAAATATTCTATAGAAATAAAATTTTGAAAAATTTTCTGTAGAAAAAAAATGTTTACAAAATTTTCTATAGAAATAAAATTTCGACAAAATTTTCTATAGAAATAAAATTTCGACAAATTTTCTATAGAAATAAAATTTTGACAAAATTTCTTTAGAAACAAAATTTTGACAAAATTTTCTATAGAAATAAAATTTAACAAAATTTTCTATAGAAATAAAATTTTGGCAAAGTTTTCTATAGAAATAAAATTTTGAACAAATATTCTATAGAAATAAAATTTTGAAAAATTTTCTGTAGAAAAAAAATGTTTACAAAATTTTCTATAGAAATAAAATTCAACAAATTTTTCCCTGGAAATAAAATGTTGACAAAATTTTCTATAGAAATAAAATTTTGCTAAAAGTTCCTATAAAAAGAAAAAAGAATGACAAAATTTTCTATAGAAATAAAATTTTGGCAAAATTTTCTATAGGAAGAAAAATTTGACAATCAATAAAATTTTGATATTTTCTATTGAAAGCAAAACTTAGACAAAATTTTCTATAGAAATATAGTTTTGACAAAATTTTCTATAGAAATAAAATTTTGACAAAATTCTCTCTAGAAATAAAATTTTCACAAAATTTTCTATAGAAATAAAGTTTCGACAAATATTTGATTGAAAGAAAAATGTTGGCAAAATTTTCTCTAGAAATAAAATTTTGACAAAAATTTTCTATAGAAAGAAAAATGTTGACAAAAATTTTCTAAAGAAATAAAATTTTGACAAAATTCGCTCTAGAAATAAAATTTTCATAAAATTTTCTATAAAATAAAATGTTGAAAATTTTTTTTCTATAGAAATAAAATGTTGACAAAATTTTCTCTAGAAAGAAAACTTTGACAAAATTTTTTATAAAAAGAAAAATTTTTACAAAATTTTCTATAGAAAGAAAAATGTGGACAAAATTTTTTCTAGAAATAAAATTTTTACAAAAGTTTCTACGGAAATAAAATTTTGACAAATATTCTTTAGAAAGAAAAATTTTGACAAAATTTTCTCTAGAAATAAAATTTTGACAAAAATTTTTATAGAAAGAAAATTTTGACAAAATTCACTCTAGAAATAAAATTTTGACAAAAATTTTTATAGAAATAAACTTTTCACAAAATTTTCTATAGAAATAAAATGTTTGCAAAGTCTTTTACAGAAATAAAATTTTGACAAATATTCTATAGAAAAAATTTTCTCTAGAAATAAAATTTGACAAAATTTCTCTAGAAATAAAATTTTGACAAAAGTTTCTATAGAAATAAAATTTTGACAAAATTTTCTATTGAAATAAAATGTTGACAAAATTTTTTACAGAAATAAAATTTTGACAAAATTTTCTATTGAAATAAAATGTTGACAAAAATTTTTACAGATATAAAATTTTGACAAAATTTTCTATAGAAACACAATTTGTATAGAATTTTCCATAGAAATAAAATTCGAGAAATTTTTCCCTAGAAATAAAATGTTGACTAAATTTTCTAAAATAAAATTTAATAAAAATTTCTATAGAAATAAAATTTTGGCAAAATTTTCTATAGAAATAAAAATTTGACAAACTATTCTATAGAAATAAAATGTTGACAAAAGTTTCTATCGACATAAAATTTTGACAAAATTTTATATGGAAATAGAACTTTGACAAAATTTTCTATTGAAATAAAATGTTGACAAAAATTTTTACAGAAATAAAATTTTGACAAAATTTTCTATAGAAACAAAATTTGTATAAAATTTTCCATAGAAATAAAATTCGAGAAATTTTTCCCTAGAAATAAAATGTTGACTAAATTTTCTAAAGAAATAAAATTCAATAAAAATTTCTATAGAAATAAAATTTTGGCAAAAATTTCTATAGAAATAAAATTTTGACAAAGTATTCTATAGAAATAAAATTTTGAAAAAATTTCTGTAGAAATAAAATTTTTACAAAATTTTCTATAGAAATGAAATTGGACAAATTTTTCCCTAGAAATAAAATTTTGACAAAATTTTCTATAGAAATAAAATTTTGACCAAATTTTCTATATAAACAATTTTGTTAAAAATTTCCTATAGAAAGAAAAACTTTGACAAAAATTTTCTAAAGAAATAAAATTTTGACAAATTTCGCTCTAGAAATAAAATTTTCACAAAATTTTCTATAAAATAAAATGTTGACAAAATTTTTTCTAGAAAGAAAAATTTTGACAAAATTTTCTATAGAAAGAAAAATGTGGA
Organism: Haematobia irritans; assembly: GCF_050003625.1. Taxonomy (NCBI): domain Eukaryota; kingdom Metazoa; phylum Arthropoda; class Insecta; order Diptera; family Muscidae; genus Haematobia; species Haematobia irritans. The sequence goes on from NC_134398.1 coordinate 33,800,313, forward strand.
GAAAATTTTGTCTAGAAATAAAATTTTTACAAAAGTTTTAAAAAATTTTGACAAATATTCTATAGAAAGAAAAACTTTGACACAATTTTCTCAAGAAATAAAATTTTGACAAAATTGTAAAGAAAGAAATAAACTTTTCACAAAATTTTCTAAAGAAATAAAATGTTGACAAAATTTCGTCCAAAAATAAAATTTTGACAAATATTCTATAGAAAAAAATAAAATGTTGACAAAATTTTCTACAGAAATAAAATTTGACAAAATTTTTGATAGAAATAAAATTTTGACAAAATTTTCTCAAGAAATAAAATTTTGACAAAATTCTCTCTAGAAATAAAATTTTCTCAAAATTTTTTTATAGAAATAAAGTTTTGACAAATATTCGATAGAAAGAAATAAACTTTTCACTAAATTTTCTAAAGAAATAAAATGTTGACAAAATTTCGTCCAGAAATAAAATTTTGACAAATATTCTATAGACAAAAAATAAAATGTTGACAAAATTTTCGATAGGAATAAAATTTTGACAAAATTTTCTATAGAAATAAAATTTGACAAAATTTTTGATAGAAATAAAATTTTGACAAAATTTTTGATAGAAATAAAATTTTGACAAACTTGTCTATAGAAATAAAATTTTGACAAAATTGTCTATAGAAATAAAATTTTGACAAAATTTTCTATAGAAATAATATTTTAACAATATTTTCTATAGAAATAAAATGTTGACAAAATTTGGAACGAAATACTGCTACATGTTTGCAAAATTTTGGTCTATTTATAGCAAATCACAAAATTATCGAATTACTCGAACAATAGTAACAAACATTTTGTTTCTAATTATTTCTCTACCTTTTAAGAATAAATAAATCGTTTTAACAAGAAAGAATTTTCGATTTATTGTTCGCTTTTTAATATTATCTAAATGTGCTTAGTCACTGTTCCTTTTTAATTTGGCCATAACTGTATAATTTTTAAGAAATCGATTTTTTATTGCACCAAATGACATTTTTGTACACAAAATTAAATTGGCAATCAATAAATCTATCATTGGAATTTATATGCGGGAAAAATGAATATTTAAAAGTCGAGATTCTATTTTTATTATAAGTCTCTATATTTTGGTATGTTCGCATGGTGCTTAATTTCGATATAAACTCTTAGTTTGAATATAAGTAATTAAAAATTTAAATTTATTTATTTATTTATATATATATTTTTTTTAAGGGAAAAAACTTCTAATTTCCACAATTAAAAAAAAAAACCTTGGCAACAATGCTTAATAGCACCGCAGTCTTTAACTAATTACTTTCGATAACATTGTGAGAACGTTCTTTCTCTTTTGCTGATACCATGGTTTATTGTTTATCTAGTGATAATTAATATATCACTCAACCAACGATGTTACACATGTCGCTCATAAATTATCACACCAATGGCGAGAAAAAAAAATCAACATGAAAAAATCCTACACATACTCCTCAACAACACACTATTCCAAATACATGATGAGTTGTGCAAAAAGCCAATAAGAAAAAAAACAACAACAAAAAAAGAATTTTATTCCTTGCAGACACCAAAGAAAAGCGACAACAAAACATTAGCAATAAAACATTACCCATAGTCCTCCCAGAAACCCCTTCCCCCACCAAGAAAAAAACCAACCACTCCAAACTCTGTTATTCCTTTCAAAATTACTTGGCCACCATACCTATTGCTGCTAATATTCAATTGCCGTCGCTTAAACAAATCGTCCAGAAAATACTGGTTTTACTATATAAAAAAAAATATATAAAAATGCACTTGTTGTTCTTGTTAGTGTGTGTGTTTGGGTGGTGGTGGTGGTTGTTGTTGTTATTGTGGCCATGAGCATTATTTAACCCACACCCCTTTTTTGTGGCTGAGGAGACCAACAGTTTATTTGATTTGCACATGTCGCTCTTACTGTTGTTTTATTCCATTTGTTGATGTATGTAGTTGTTGGCTTTGCTCAATTTTCCTGTTACTCTTGTTGTTGTTGGTGTTGTGTATAACGGGTTGAAACTACTGGCTTTGATGTTGCCCTGTATTTGCTATATGTATTTGTTTCATCTCATTTTATGATTTGGCATTTCATCACTCTCTATCTCTCTTCGGGTAAGCAAAACAACAAACACACACACACACACACACCTCATATAAAGGGTGATTTGTTAAGAGCTTGATAACTTTTTTTTTTAAAAAAACGCATAAAATTTGCAAAATCTCATCGGTTCTTTATTTGAAACGTTAGATTGGTCCATGACATTTACTTTTTGAAGATAATTTCATTTAAATGTTGACCGCGGCTGCGTCTTAGGTGGTCCATTCGGAAAGTCCAATTTTGGGCAACTTTTTCGAGCATTTCGGCCGGAATAGCCCGAATTTCTTCGGAAATGTTGTCTTCCAAAGCTGGAATAGTTGCTGGCTTATTTCTGTAGACTTTAGACTTGACGTAGCCCCACAAAAAATAGTCTAAAGGCGTCAAATCGCATGATCTTGGTGGCCAACTTACCGGTCCATTTCTTGAGATGAATTGTTCTCCGAAGTTTTCCCTCAAAATGGCCATAGAATCGCGAGCTGTGTGGCATGTAGCGCCATCTTGTTGAAACCACATGTCAACCAAGTTCAGTTCTTCCATTTTTGGCAACAAAAAGTTTGTTAGCATCGAACGATAGCGATCGCCATTCACCGTAACGTTGCGTCCAACAGCATCTTTGAAAAAATACGGTCCAATGATTCCACCAGCGTACAAACCACACCAAACAGTGCATTTTTCGGGATGCATGGGCAGTTCTTGAACGGCTTCTGGTTGCTCTTCACTCCAAATGCGGCAATTTTGCTTATTTACGTAGCCATTCAACCAGAAATGAGCCTCATCGCTGAACAAAATTTGTCGATAAAAAAGCGGATTTTCTGCCAACTTTTCTAGGGCCCATTCACTGAAAATTCGACGTTGTGGCAGATCGTTCGTCTATTCATGATGAAATGTCAAAGCATACTGAGCATCTTTCTCTTTGACACCATGTCTGAAATCCCACGTGATCTGTCAAATACTAATGCATGAAAATCCTAACCTCAAAAGAATCACCCTTTATAAAGCCAAACAACCATACCATAACCAAATCAAGAACAAGTATTCTAGTTTCAATTGTTTTTTTTTTTCCTCTCATAGCCCCACTATAGAATAGCCTTTGTATTGTCCTATACAAGTGTCTCTTTCTTATGCATGCATTCTAAAGGCAGATGATGCTTCTCTGTTAATTTTCCATATTATTTTTCTGGGGGGTCGTCCATCGTTTCTGATATACAGACAATAACAACGTATGGCGTATCGTGGCGGATGATAGACAGCAGTTCATCAAAAAAAAAAAAAAAAACACCAACAAACAATAGAAGCAACAGCAAACACAAACACACCTCTGTAAATGCTCGTTTTTTTTCAACATGGTGGAGCCACCATAGAGTAAGTGAGTAATTGTTGATGAGTATACAAAAGAGAGCGCATGTTTGAGAGATAGGTTGTAGTAAAAAGCCTTGAGATATGGGATAACCAGTGGCTGCGGGAGTATTGATGTGCGCATACTATTTGTTTTTGGTTTTTTTGCTCTTTGAGGATGAGTAAAATTGAGAACTGGTTGCACTTTGTGGGGACTTTGAACATTAACATTTTGATGAATGGCTGTCATGGTTGGTTGTATCTATATAGTTTTGTAGCAGTAAGGGAAAAAGTGATGGTGATGGCTTTGTATTGGTGTTGGATAAACCAGTGTTGTTAAGTGCTGTTGAATAAAAAGCTTTTGCACAAAGGAACACTATGGTATTGAAATATTGTGTTGACGATGGAATACGATTGCAAAGAGATTAGGTCTTAAGAGTTTCAACGAAAGGAGAATTTCGTGGGAGCTTTTTTTACTACAAATTTAGAAAATCTCCTCTTTAAAACAAAATAAGGGGAAATATTTCTCCTTGTTGAAGAGATTTTTGTAGCAAACGAAAGAGGACTTATAATATATATTTTAAGAGAATAAGCTCTTTATATATTAAAGAACTCTTTTAGAATAAAACAGCCGTTAATTCTCTTATTCTCATAAATATTCTCATAATTATTCTCATAATTTATGTATAGCGAACAGATGGAACTTGTCTGAAACTTGTTGGCATAAAACATATTCGATGGCAATTTTGCTGTTATACAGTCCGCTTATTTGAACGAACAACAAAGAAATATTCCAAACCTTTAAGGATATTTTCGAAATGGCCGTTAAGAAGAGGTCAATATTAAACAAAAATTATTTTTCGATGCTGTCCAAATGCATTGGCAGGCAAGAAGACTATGATGGATCTACCTTCAGATCAGACAACTGACTTAGGGTTACCAGCTAAAATCATGTTGTCTAAGAGTAACGTGGGGATATAGGTTGTAAAAAAGTCCAGTGGTACTGGAAGATATAATTTGTCAACGAAGATGGTAAATCGAATGGGGTAGAAAATCAAATTTCTGACCTATAGCTTTAATATTTGCCAGGCCAACTTCAATGCAGAGAAACGAGGAACGCTATAAAATACCTAAGAATACGACTGGACACAAAGCTGAAGTTCGGGACACAAATAGACTATGCTGCTAAGGAAGCAACGCAGATAATGCAACAACTCAGCAGACTAATGACGAACTTAGGCGGCTTATTACCAAAAAAAAAGCGAAAGCTCCTGATTGTAGCCTGTTAAAGTGTTCTATTTTACGGAAGGGAAGTATGGACAAGCGCGCTGAGACATGCAAATAAGGCACGAACCCTTGGGGCCGTACAGCACACGGCCGCTTTACATGTAACCTCCGCATACCGCACTGTATCTGCTGCGGCGGTACTGATCACAGCCGGCATGACCCCAATAGACCTTCAAGCTGAAGACAGGACGAACATTTTTGATCTAAAGATGGAGAATAGACTTCACACAAACACATTACAGGAGATAAAACGAGAGTGGCAAGATCTGCGATGGAACTGCGGTCTATATACGGCAGATGAACAGCAAAATTTATTGCCGATATAGAGAAGTGGGCGAACTGACGTCACGAAGACAAGAACTATTACATAACACAGATGCTATCTGGACACGAATACTGTATGTGAATAAAATGGGCAAATGTTGTAGCGCACCGATGATGCGCATCACACGTTTTTCAAGTGCATGCGAGGGGCACCGTAAGATTGGAATTAGAAGGACAAGTAGGCGAAATAGATGAGCGGAACCTGACAGAACGAATTACGGCAGACAAACTACATTGGAACATCATCGCGAAGTCACATAGAGGATAAAGAAGATCGAACTTGACAGAATGACCACGGAAAGAAATGGATACATAGAAAAGCTAGCACGCTGACACGGTAGACGAAAAGATCAAGCACCTACATGGGGGTCCACCTAGAAGTCATGTGGAAACGATACCGAGATTCGTGTTTTTTTAGCCGGTATTATCGATATATATCGATCGATCATTGGAACATCATTGCGAAGTCACATAGAGGATAAAGAAGATCGAACTTGACAGAATGACCAGGGAAAGAGATGGATACATAGAAAAGCTAGCGCGCAGACACGGTAGACGAAAAGATCAAGCACCTACATGGGCGTCCACCTAGAAGTCATGTGGAAACGATACCGAGATGGAGCAACATTCCAGGAGCGATAAGATTCGTGTTTTTTAGCCGGTATTATCGATATATATATCGATCGAGTCCGACATACGACGGGAGCCGTTCTTGTCGGATGCGTACATTTTTACCCATCATCTCACCACAAAAAATAGAGAAACAAGAAAAAGTGTAAGCAAGAAATGGATGTTACATTAAGAGAATTCCCATCCAGTCCACGGTAGTGACCTGCTTCGATTGGATGTCTATAGGAAATCCCCGCTGCTTGTCTTTGGCAGGGTATGCCATTAGATGTTCCGTGATGTGGAGCGAGTGAGGACATTTCGGATACTCACCCTACATTACTTGATTCGGGGGACAGAAATAGTTTTTCAGGTAACAGGCAAACTTTCAGTCGTCTTCCACAAAGTACAACATTGAACCTTAACCGCTTCTGTGAGAGCCATGTTCGTCATGGCCTGGGGCCAGTGTTACACATTCTGGCCGGTAATTGCTTACGGCTCCGATGAAACTTAGAGTTTGACAGGATAAAGCCCCGCGATCGATATGCATTTTTTTAACCAGCGACAAATATTCACCAGACTACGACTAAAATATAGCTGTGACATCATTCGCCGAAGATCATGGTCAGATGAAAACTAGAGTTTCAGAGGATGAAGCCGTATTGTTCCCCGGACCACAACCAAACTATAGCAGTCGCATGACAATAATGTAACATAGAATTTGAGGAAATATGACGACAACCCTTGGTCATTTGCCATCGGACCAAAATTGGTCCAAAAAATTATTAATTTTTAAATTTGGTCCAATGGTCGGGCCACATGGAATTTGGTTGATTTTGGTCCATTTTTGTCCAATCTGTAAATTTTCAAAATTTTCTATGGACATAAAATTTTAACAAAATTTTCTATAAAAATAAATTTATGACAAAATTTTCTACAGAAACAAAAATTTTGACAAAATTTTCTTAGAATTAAATTTTGACAAAATTTTCTTAGAATTAAATTTTGACAAAATTTTTTATAGAACTAAAATTTTGACAAAATTTTCTATAGAACTAAAATTTTTACAAAATCTTCTATAGAAATAAAATTTTGACAAAATTTTCTATAGAAATAAAATTTTTACGACATTTTCTATAGAAATAAAATTTTTACGACATTTTCTATAGAACTAAATTATTGACAAAATTTTCATAGAAATAAAATTTTTACAAAATTTTCTATGGACATAAAATTTTAACAAAATTTTCTATAAAAATAAATTTATGACAAACTTTTCTACAGAAACAAAAATTTTGACAAAATTTTCTTAGAATTAAATTTTGACAAAATTTTCTTAGAATTAAATTTTGACAAAATTTTTTATAGAAAAAATTTTGACAAAATTTTCTATAGAACTAAAATTTTGACAAAATTTTCTATAGAACTAAAATTTTTACAAAATTTTCTATAGAAATAAAATTTTTACGACATTTTCTATAGAACTAAATTATTGACAAAATTTTCATAGAAATAAAATTTTTACAAAATTTTCTATAGACATAAAATTTTGACGATATTTGCTATAGAAATAAAATTTTGACAAAATTTTCTATAGAAATAAAATTTTGATAAAATTTTCTTTAGGACTAAAATTTTGACGACATTTTCTATAGAAATAAAATTTTGAAAAAATTTTCTATAGAAATAAAATTTTGAAAACATTTGCTATGGAAATATAATTTTGACAAAATTTTCTATAGAAATAAATTTTTTACAAAATTGTCGGTAGAAATAAAATGTTGACGACATTTTCTTTAGGAATAAAATTTTGACAAAATTTTCGATAGAAATAAATTTTTTACAAAATTTTCTATAGAAATAAAATTTCGACGATAGTTGCTATAGAAATAAAATTTTGACAAAATTTTCTATGGAAATAAAATTTTGACAAAATTTTCTATAGAAATAAAATTTTGACAAAATTTTCTTAGAAATAAAATTTTGACAAAATTTTCTTTAGAAATAAAATTTTGACAAAATTTTCTATGGAAATAAAATTTTGACAAAATTTTCTTAGAAATAAAATTTTGACAAAATTTTCTGTAGAAATAAAGTTTTGACAAAATATTCTTTAGGAATAAAATTTTGACAAAATGTTCATTTTGACAAAATTTTCTATGGAAATAAAATTTTGACAAAATTTTCTATAGAAATAAAATTTTGACAAAATTTTCTTAGAAATAAAATTTTGACAAAATTTTCTTTAGAAATAAAATTTTGACAAAATTTTCTATGGAAATAAAATTTTGACAAAATTTTCTATAGAAATAAAATTTTGACAAAATTTTCTTAGAAATAAAATTTTGACAAAATTTTCTGTAGAAATAAAGTTTTGACAAAATATTCTTTAGGAATAAAATTTTGACAAAATGTTCATTTTGACTAAATTTTCTATGGAAATAAAATTTTGACAAAATTTTCTATAGAAATAAAATTTCGACGATAGTTGCTATAGAAATAAAATTTTGACAAAATTTTCTATGGAAATAAAATTTTTACAAAATTTTCTTAGAAATAAAATTTTGACAAAATTTTCTTTAGAAATAAAATTTTGACAAAATTTTCTATAAAAATAAAATTTTGACAAAATTTTCTATAGAAATAAAATTTTGACAAAATTTTCTATAGAAATAAAGTTTTGACAAAATTTTTATAGCAATAAAATGTTGAAAAAAAAATGTCTATAGAAATAAATTTTTTACAAAATTTTCTGTAGAAATAAAATTATGACAAAACTTTCTTTATGAATAAAATTTTGACAAAATTTTCTGTAGAAATAAAGTTTTGACAAAATATTCTTCAGGAATAAAATTTTGACAAAATTTTCTATGGAAATAAAATTTTGACAAAATTTTTTATAGAAATAAAATTTTGACAAAATTTTTATAGAAATAAAGTTTTGACAAAATTTTTATAGAAATAAAATGATGAAAAAAAGTCTATAGAAATACATTTTTTACAAAATTTTCTGTAGAAATAAAATTATGACAAAACTTTCTTTAGGATTAAAATTTTGACAATATTTTCTTTAGAAATAAAATTTTGACAAAATTTTCTTTAGAAATAAAATTTTGACAAAATTTTCTATAGAAATAAAATGTTGACAAAATTTTCAATAGAAATAAAATTTTGACAACATTTTCTATAGAACTAAAATTTTGACAAAATTTGCTATAGAAATAAAACTTTGACGACTTTTTCTATTGAAGTAAAGTTGTGACAATAGAAAATGAAAATGTTTTCTGTAGAAATAAAAGTTTGATGATCTATAGGTTCTATAGGAAATAGAAATAAAATGTTGACAACATTTTCTATTGAAATAAAATCTTGACGACATTTTCTATAGAAATAAAATTTTGACGACATTTTCTATAGACATAAAATTTTTTCTATAGAAATTAAATTTTGACGAAATTGTCTATAGAAATAAAATTTTTTAAAAAAAATTTCTATAGAAATGAAATTTTGACAAAATTGTCTATAGAAATAAAGTTTTGACAAAATTTTTTATAGAAATAAAATGTTGAAAAAAAAAATTCTATAGAAAACATATGTTGAAAAATTTTTTCTATAGAAAAAAATTTGACAACATTTTCTATAGAAATAAAATTTTGACTACTTTTTCTATAGAAGTAAAGTTGTGACAATATAAAATGAAAATGCTGACAAAATTTTCTATAGAAATAAAATTTTGACGACATTTTCTATAGAAAAAAAATTTTGACAAAATTTTCTATAGAAATAAAATTTTGACAAAATTTTCTATAGAAATAAAATGTTGACAAAATTTTCTATAGAAAAAAATATTGACAAAATTTTCTATAGAAATAAAATTTTGACAAAATTTTCTATAGAAATAAAATTTTTTAAAAAATTTTCTATAGAAATAAAATTTTGACAAAATTTTCAATAGAAATAAAAATTTTGAGAAGAATTAAATATTTGAATATTGAAGTAAAATTTTGGAAAATTTTTAACTTTTAAATGATATTAATTTAATTTGGAAAAATGGTCCGCTGGTACGAAATTTGGAAAAATATTGATTCAAAATAAAAATTCATTGTGGCAACGCTGTTTGCCATCAAGAACATAGACAAATAAGAAGAAGACGCAGTCGTGTCATTGCAAAACTGAAGCACCAGAGGACTCTGCCAACAAAATATTATGAAGTTTGCGTCGACGTGTCTCTCAAACGTACTGCCGTTTGCGTCGGAAAATACCATGTGTTTTTCATAAATTTCTGAATTAAAAACCACAAAAACTATAAAAAATTAAAATAAAACATATGTGTATGTTAAAGGGAATATTTTTTATGGTTTCATGTGAATATTGCTGTTTTAATTTATTCCTGGGCAGAGCTGCCTTGGAAAAATTGACAAATAAAACATTTTTTTCTCATAGCCCTCTACACCTTGACATTTGTTTTCTCTTTATAAGAGCACAAGGCTTAATCTTGTTATTCTCAATTATCTTTGTCAAGAAATTGTCGGTGCCCTTGCCCACAGTCGGCGCTCACTACAGTCGGGAATTTTAGGCTCCCCTTAACAAAATAAACTATTAACAGGGCACTGGCGATTATCTGCACGTTTATTGTGTCCATAGCAACATTGGATTGTCATTTTACTTAACCACGTCTAATCTAAAGATATTTCAAAACAGTTTCAGCTGTACTAGATTTCTCTCCGTTGCGAATTGGCCACTAAAAATTTATCTAAAACAGTAACTAAAATTGTCTTAATTAAAAAAAAAAACATAATTTCCATATTTTCATCCACTCGAATTTTCTACGATAAAATATCTATCAAAAATCCAGAATACTCTCAAAACTCATGAAATGATAATCATTGATCTCTTCTCACTCTCTGTAGCATGTTCAGATGGTCGTTGTCAATAAACCAATTCATATACGAGGCTATCTGACTCAATGGTGTTTGTTTTTTCGTGGGCTTTCTTATTATGTCTGCTTTCATTTTTGTTGTTGTTGTTATTGTTTAAGCGAATGTGAATCGATGTTACGAGTAAGTGAGGAGGAGCTTGCTTCAAATTTTTTTGCTTTCGCGTTTTGTTGTTGTTGTTTTGTTTTTGCTAGTGGGTCTGGTTCAGGTACCTGTTTGTTGTTTATTGTGTTGTGTGGTTTGTTTTGGCTGTTCATACACAACATACCGGTGTTTGAGTATCAATGTGTGTGTGTGTGTGTGTGTGTCTACTGTTTGAATAAACAGTGTTGAAGTTTTTAGTGGGAGTAGTAGAACAATGGGGGCTATTTCATTTGAGTTTGTGTGTTGCTATGGTGGAATGGAATGGTGGGGGTGCGTAATGTTCCACGCGATTTTTCAAAGGTTAGTGAACAAAACATACTTAAGTGTATCAAATAATTGTAAAATGTTTATAATAATTTAATTTGTTATATTTTTGGCACAAAAAAAAAACAACAAAATACTATAACGCTTTGTGAGAATATACGTTGTACTTTTATTTGATGCCCTTAAATTTAGAACCATGATTGGTTTCGTATCTTTTCATACGATGTGGAGGTATGTAAGTGAACAAAAAATTCGGTTAATTAAAAAATATCTGAAATCTGAACTAGAAAACAGTAACAGGGCGAATATTACAAAAAAAAAACATTCACGCTAGGGTGGACTGAAGTAAACTACGTATGATATTTGGACAACATTGACTGCAGCTGTGCAATGTTTATTGTGATTTGCTGGATACGTAATTCACAATAACAGTGTTATTGCATATTGAGGAAGTAATCATTTCTGAAAGTTTAACTGTCAATAGCGGAGCGAATAGTTCACTGAAGTGGAATATAGTGACAGTCCGCTTTTTACGGCTCACTTCACCACTGTGGTATCACAATGGACTGAATAGTCTAAGTGAGCCTGATACATCGGGCTGCCACATAACCTAACCTAACCTAACCTAAGGCTCACTTAGACTATTCCGTCCATTGTGTTGTTACAATAGTGATCGACTTTTCTTATAACACTGAGTGCATGTGTAGCATAATGACAAGGGGGGACTCCCTTTTTATAGCACATTGCGATGAAACCACGTGGAAAAGCTTTGAAACACTTAGAAATCAATAATCACCAGCATTACTGAGAGGGGATAATCCACCTTTAAGAAATGTTTAGGTGTCCGGTCGCAACTGGTATTGAACCGACGATCCTTATGCAAAGCGGGAATGCTACCCACACAGAAACAATTTTTTTCTGATTCAATGACGAAATTAATTGATCCAATATTTTTTTTAATTCAAATGTCTTCAATCACAGAAATGATAGTATCAATTAAAAAATTAATTGAAAGTCAATTAAAAATTAAGTGAACCAATTTAAAAATTAATTGATACTATTAATTTGGTGATTGATTTTTGTTTCAATTAAAAAAATTTTTTGAATCAATTAAATTTTTAATTGAATATTTTTTAATACTCAATTAAGATTTTAATTGGAAAAAATTTCGTGAATTTTTTTTCTGTGTATTGAGCCATGGTGGCTCAATAGGTAGCACACCCACTTCTTGAGAATTTTAGAAATCGTTAAATTCGATGATTTTTTGTAACTTTCCTATAATTGAAAAAAAGAAAACGAAAAGTGAAGGTCGAAATTCACGCCGCAGCGATAGAAAACTTGTTAGTGAGCTAAACATATCGCAAGGACGTACGGAACACATATTGAAAAATGAGCTTATTCACAAAACAAATTAGATCGAAAAGAGCCAAGGAATTGCTTCGCTTGCAGTTACCAAAGTTGGTTTTCCCGGATGAGATTCCAGTTTATGAACAAACAAAATTGTAGGGCTTACTTGCCGAAGAGATCAGCTGCATATATACTCCTTCGATTGACCAACAGATGATACTAATGGTGTTGTCCGCCGTAACTCCTCGCTCACAATAAATGCCGAATATATCCTAAGGACAGAAGCCCTACGCAGGGCTTTCGACCATAACGCAGACCAAGATGCCACCGTAGTGCAATGGTTACCATGCCCGCTTTGCATACTCAAGGTCGTGGGTTCGATTCCTGCTTCGACCAAACACCAAAATTTTTCCAGCGGTGCATTATCCCACCTCAGTAATGCTGGTGACATTTCTGAGGGTTTCAAAGCTTCTCTAAGTGGTTTCACTGCAATGTGGAACGCCGTTCGGACTCGGCTATAAAAAGGAGGTCCCTCCTTTCGACCATAGCACAGACCAAGGGTGCCATCGTAGTGCAATGGTTAGCATGCCCGCTTTGCATACACAAGGTCGTGGGTTCGATTCCTGCTTCGACCGAACACCAACAAATTATCTGCGGTGGATTATCCCACCTCAGTAATGCCTGTGACATTTCTGAGGGTTTTAAAACTTCTCTAAGTGGTTTCACTGCAATGTGGAACGCCGTTCGGACTCGGCTATAAAAAGGAGGTGCCTTGTCATTGAGCTTAAGATGGAATCGGGCAGCACTCAATGATAAGAGAGAAGTTCACCACTGTGGTATCACAATGGACTGAATAGTCTAAGTGAGTCTGATGCATCGGGCTGCCAACTAACCTAACCTAACCTAAGGACATTCAAACAGTACTCAGCACCATCTTACACTCAACACGCGTTAACCAAGAATGGCTTAAAAATGACGTTACCAGCTTCATTTCTCCATTACAATGCCCACCAAATTCTACCATTGGACTTTTGAGCTTGGGTAGTTTGGGGAAGTAAGGTTGGCGCTAAAAAATGCCTAAGTGTAGATAATCTCAAAACGCCGCAGAGCCACACTTGTGTAGCGTTTGATACAACGGCCATGGGGTCAAAATAAATGCCGAATATCATCGGGAGAATGTCCTAAGAACATAAGCCCAGGGCAGGGTATTCCATCATAACGCAGACCCAAGACATTCAAACAGTACTCTACGCCATCGCACTCAGTATGCGTTAACCAAAAATGGCCTAAAAAGGAGTTTACTCGCTTCATTCCTACATTACAATGTCCACCAAATTCTCCGGATCTCATACCATTGGACATTTTGGAGAATAATGTTGGCGCTGAAAAATGCCTAAGTGTCGATAATCTCAAAACGACGCTCCGCCGGAAATGAGCCACAATACCGCAGAGCCACACTCGTGCAGCGATTGATGGCTTTGTTAGCTGTGTGACGGCCGTAATTCGCCACAAAGGTATCCCATTCGTCCACATAACTAAACAGGATCTAAAATTTTATGTTATTTAAGAAAAATAAATAAATATATAGAACATTCCATATTAGCCACCCTGTACATAGACTTAAAATCTTTGTCATGTAGAATGAACTTGGCAAAGTATATCAATGAATTAGATATTGTAATTTCTTGTACAGCACAATTCATCTGCATTGCAGTGCTCTGTCTGTCGCTGATACGTGTACACTAAACTGCTTAGCCATTTCAACGAGATATGTTATTTAGATACGACGGTCATTCTCGAGTTACCCATATAATGGTTTGCCTTCAGCTTATTTATATGAATATTCATTTCTGTCAAGAATTATGGCAATACCATATTTCAGTACATCTGTCAACTATGAGGTCAATGGTTCTGAAACAAAATACTCTCAAGTTATCATAGTTAGGATCCATCTTTTTCGGCATTTCGGCTGCCTGACCTCATTTATATCATTCTAATTTATATATGTCAATTTGAAGAGGAGGTATAGGCCCAACGAAAAGGGCCAGATAGATCAGGGACATGGCTCGATTATTGGATTATGCGAGGTTTGATTGCAACAAGAATTTTAGGGCCCGTTTTATTCTTGATGTACGTTTTAATAGGTTACCTAATTCCGCCACATAATTCCATAAAAAAATTAAAGTAGTAAGGCTCTGGAACATTCCAACTCATGGAGATACTCGTATATGAAATAATCGGAGAAAATGTCAAAAGGTGATCTAATAATTCGGACTATGTACCGATTTGTTATATGCATCCTCTTCTCTCTTCAATTTCCATACGAAAGTTATCTGACTTCCATACGGAAAACTTCTGCAATCAGCTCACTGAGAGAAGACACTACTTAGATCTGATTATTAAGAAACTAAAGTACTCAAACTCTATTTAAACGTTTCAGGAGTTTTAACGCAAAACCGATATCTCCTTGTAAATTTAGGTCATATTCCATGGAAACCCCTTAACCAACACATTGAACTTTCGAACAACTTCATATTTAGAATATCTCTGAGTTTCACTCTCGTTTCGTTTAAAACATTACACTTATTTGCTACTTAACACTATTCACCTATTGTGATATTCGTATGCTCACCAATTTAGGCATTCTTACTTGATAACTGCTTAGCCAACTCTGTGTATTTCAAAAATTTCGATTGAGCACTCTCATCGCAGGGATTGATTGCTGGTGTTGTTGTCGTAGCTATTGACATATTGGACGGTGGTGTGGCATCATTTCGTTGCTGTAGAACTGGACTCTTTGCCGATGATATGCTACGGGGTGATGTTGTCCGAGATTTGGGTGAAGTGGCTGCAGCACCAGGCGATTTAAGACTTATAACATCCGGTTCATCTTTGATGAAATGCACCTTAGAGAGATGATGGCGATAGGCGCCCTTTGAGCTAAATGGTGTATCACAGAAGGAACATTTAATCACGGAATCAGCTGTCATCATGGCATCATTGCAAGCCCAGCTGAAGGCTAACATGCCAGAGCTGCCATTACCACTTGCTGAAGACGATTGTGCTGTGCCTCCATTGCTGCCGGGGAGACCAGCAACTGTTGCATTGGTACCATTCGATGATGATGAGTTTGGTGAGATTGAATGTGCTAGCATATTTACAGAGGAGCTACGTGTATTTGCTGCAGGCTTTTCATTGGTATCACAAAGCTTTTGCAATGCAGCCAAAGGATTGGCATTGACTTTCTTCGATGGTGTTGCCGATGTTGGTGTGGATGCAGTGCTGCTGGAGTTGTTATTGTTATTCATCTCTGGGTTTGTAGTCGCCACATTGGAATGCATATTGCCAAGATTATTAAACATCGATGATAGAGCACTGAGACTACTACTTTCGGGTAGACCAACGGGAGGCTTTCGTTCGCCCACTGAAGCTACTGATTTGGGGGTTATAGATCTTTCACTGATTTCACTTGGACTATGGGAACCTGGTGTGGCTCTCATTCTGATTTCCGAATCTTTTGCTTTGGCATAATCTTCTGGTTCTTCTGATGTCATGGAAAATTCTTTTTTAACAGAAATTTTTCTAGGCATCTCTGGTATGGGCATGTTTTCGCCCTCACCAGTTCCCGTAGTCTCTCCGGTCTCCAACGGTTCTGACTTAATTCTTAAAGGATATGATGATTCTTTGGTATTATGGGCATATTTATCGGGGGTTAAGCGCGGAGTAGGTTGCCTTGTTTGATCGAAATTACGCTCTGGCGTAAATGACTCAAGACGGCTACTGCATCGTTCTGATATGGAACTGGATTCACTGGCACTACGATCTCGACTTGAGGGTGTATAACCGGAATAGGAACGTAAGAATTGCATTGTTTGGGGATCCATAAGGGGTTTAGTGTAGTCCACATTATCGTCTATGCCCAAGCGCTTGAGAATGCTGGAACCCAAGGGAGTAGCACCATCACCATATGCTGAGGCATGACGTGGTCTGGCATCGAAACTCTTCTCGATTAGTTGTTCCAAAGCATTGAGCACTGATGTTCCACTTGAGGACTTATCTGAGTCCGAAGGTAAGGGACATATGATATCTGTCCTTCCAGTTGCCGATAAAGGGGATGCATTATCTTCCATTGTTTTGCGACTTTCACTACGACTTTGAGGAGTTTTAGGACTCGCAGAAAATTCCGCTGGAATGACGGGAGGTTGAAGATATGGTGATTTCATTTGTTCCTCATTGCCGGGGGTGGGGGTGTTGGCAGTAGCCATATCCATTTGCATGGATCGTGCAATGCACTGCCGGATATGTTCAACGAATATGTCCAAGCCGAATTTCTCTCCACAAGTCTCACACTGTAGCTTTGTGGTGGCCTTAAATTCTCTTAGCGGGGTCAAGGCCTGATCCATATTCGAAGCCTTGAAGTCCTGTTGAGCTCTCTCTAATTCCAACAGCTTGCGTACCGGCAACGATTTCTTTCGTTTCTCTTTGCCCTGCCTACTACGGCTGCGTATCATGGTGGGAGCAGTTTCAACCGGAGAAGGTGGTGGCGCATTGGCTCTCATTATATGCTCTGTGTAATGATTGTTCTTTAGCATGTGAGCACTCAACTCCTTCAGTGTGGGGAAGGCCTGTTCGCATACCTTGCATGTCAATACCGCTGCCACCGTGGGATTTGCATTTGGAGTCATAGGCTGTGGTGAAGGTGCCGCATTGCTACCGGGATTCGTGTTGACTGAGTTGGTACTTGGACATCCTCTATTGCTGCTGCTGCCACAGCTACTGTTATCACGTGATCCCTTATCATCGGTGGACTTCCAAGAGATGATTTGTTCCTGGGATATTATATTGGTGTAATGCTGTGTCTCTTGCATGTGACTTGTCATCTCGGCCAGGGAACGGAAACTTTGTCCGCACCACATACACTTCAATATCTGTCGCGTTTGTTCGGCTCCTTTTCCCAGCCATACATCTTGGCCACGCACCAGTTTGCGTGGAAGTGGCATCGTTTCCTTGATTAGCATGTTTAGATCTGATTTGCTGCCACTCGATGCTGGACTATGGGCTGAATTTTGTTGCGTGGTCGAATGACGAGCATGATGGGAAGATGGTGGCATTTGATTGCCGCCTGGATGTGCGGCTGCATTGGCAGCTGCTGCAGCCACAGTAGGAGGCACATTGACACCACAATGCTGAGTTTCCTTCATGTGCGTTGTCAAAGAGGCCAATGTCGCAAAACTTTGCTTACACCACACACACTTGAAGACATCTTTGACAGCATCTGCTCCCTTGTTAAGCCAATGCGATTGCCAGGCACTGTGTCGTCCATTCGAGGGGGTACACCCCGAACTACTATTGGAACTAACAGAGTTGGCCGAGTGTCTGGTGGGTGTCTCTGCATCGGCAGATCCGGCTCCCAGTCTTGTCATTTCAGTCATTTTCTCTAGAGCTTTGGTTGCTTCATTTGGTGATATTTTCGTTTTTGCATTCCAGTCCAAGGAGAGCGGTGTCTT
This sequence comes from Haematobia irritans, assembly GCF_050003625.1. Lineage (NCBI taxonomy): Eukaryota > Metazoa > Arthropoda > Insecta > Diptera > Muscidae > Haematobia > Haematobia irritans. The sequence continues at coordinate 33,818,186 of NC_134398.1, forward strand.
TGGTGACATGCTAGCTGCTGCCACAGCAGCCAAGTAGGGATTAATTGGTGGCACCCAGGTGCTGGAAGCCGGCAATGATTTGTAATCATTGGATCGTGCTAATTTTCTGTTTGGCCTCATGACAGGTTCCTCTTCTTCGTTCTCATCGCATTGACGTTTACGTCCATTATTCAGCGATAAATCTAATGGACTATTCACGTCATCCGTTTCATTATCGTTGGTATTATCGGCATCGTTATCATTTCTTGCACCACCACCATCAGCACTACCACCACCACTACCGCCAACAGCATCATCGTCATCCCCATCACAAGGCCCAACGGCAACAGTCTCATCATCGCTGGCATTTCCATAATCATTGGAATTCCGTCGGCTACGTTTTGTGCTGAAATCCAAGGCTGATGTATCAACCACATCACCTGTTGGAGCTGCTTCGGGTGGTGTTGGCGTGGAAGCTTGATGTGAGTTGGGTGATTGTGAGGATTGCTGTTGTTGATGCTGTGTTGCCTGCTGAACGAGTGAGGCTGCTGCAGCCAAAGGATTTGTCAGTAACAAGTGGTTTTGTTGTGCTGCTGCCGCAGCAGCTGCATTAAAATATGCTGCCATTGCCGCAGACTGTGGTGGCAATAGAGCTGCCGCTGCAGCGGGTGGCAATGTGGCTGGTAGTGGTAAACCCACTGGTGGAGTTGTCGGTGTTGGTGTTTGACCCGATGTATGAGTCTCATTGACAGAGTAATGCGATTCATTTGAGGGGCAACGTGCATCATTATTACCAGATATGGATGTGTTGGATTCTCGTGATTGACAGCGAGGACTGGCGAGTTCACTGAAATGAAAGAATAACAAATTTTGAATTTTATTAAAGATGCAGATGATATTCATAAAAAACTGTGAACTGTGTGATTGAAAATTTGACCTCTCCTTAGATTTTTTTTTTGTCGGTAGTGCATATGTTTGTAACAATCAGAAGAAGTTGAATTGGACCCAAGATATTTGGTAATTAATGACTCGAAATAATAATGTCCGTCCATCCATACTTTTCTGATGTAAAAGTCAGGATCCCAGGTTTGTGTTCAATTCTATTCTACTCTATCAGATTCTACATTATTACTTTGATTTGCATATTTCTGTCTTTTTCTATTTCACCAAGATGTACGGATCTTGGTAAAATTTTCAATATTCATGCCCTACTAATAAACTTAAAGAACACCTTAAAGTTACAAGGAACTTTCATGTTTATGACCCATCCCACCAGAAAATAATAGTCGGTAGAAAAGAAGTGTTGGATCTTGGTCGTCAAAATTCTCTGAATTTCTCCTTCTTTGTTTCACTAGTTTACTGACACTGGTCGCATTCTGTTCCGTTCGCAGTTTTCTTATCGTGTTTTGAACCACGTTGCTGTTACGTGCACATATATCCAGTGCCCAGGCATCTAAATAAGACCAGTCGGATGCAATCGAGCTTGCTTTCTGTAATATTCTGGCTGAACTTTTCCTCTTCTTACGGAAAGCTATGGTACCCATTTCATACGTTCAGAATGACCATCGATCGTTCTCTTGCATTTTACCATTGGTCGTGATCGTTCCGTAGCTTGTGCGTTTAGTTTAATAGCTCTTCGTATATGTTCATGATGAACTATTTCACAAATTCCTTCATCAGTCGAAATTAAGCTGTCTAACTATTGTACGCGCCCGATAATTGGAACAGTATTTCGACATTTAGGTCTACCACAAACGTGCTCTCAAGTGTACTCCCATACCTGATTCATTTAGATGAGGTACAGGAGTTCTTTTAGGTCACAACTGCTTCTGCAACTCGGAAAGAGATGCGTAAATATATTAATATAGTAAAAGAAAGCAAATTTGCCTACACTTGGTATCGTTTTTCACTCCTATTCATCTCAAATATGCGAATAGGAATGACCATCGATGTGCCACAAGAGTGGTTCGATGGTCCTTTGGTCTTTATGTCGTTCTGAATTTCCCATAGTATTGGTGTCGTCCTTCCGACTATCTCGTCTTCGAGCTATAAAGGCCTTGAGCCATACAGACATAAGGTCTAAGGTAGTCAGCCGCTGTCGTGGAGAGCTTACGGCTCTCACAGAGACGCATAATGTAATTCTGTGCTAGATATCTGGGCACGGTGGAATAATGGGACATGGAGTAGCAGATGAAATGGCTAAGGAGGACGCTCGTGGAACGAATAATTTCTTTGCGGGCGTTTTTCCTTCGCTGCCTTCATATCTTTACAGGATTCATGTTTGTTGGGGAGGTTGAGTCGCTTCGGAAGGTTGGAAGCAAACCAAATTGATATGGGACGAAAAGAACCATAGGAATTTTAAAATTCTTATGGACAACAATAGACAGGACTTGAGACCGTGAATTGGAATTATAGCTTGCTTAATGAACAAACTTGGAAAACATATGGTAAGAATAGGCCTGACCAGACACCATAAGCTAATGACAACATTAGCTTATGGTGTCTGGTGCCATAAGTCAAGGAGGGAGGTCTCGTACCACTGCCGGTGTCAGTGTCCAGCATTAATCCTTTAAAATAAACAAGATATTGGGCTCCTTGTTTTCTTTCAAGCTCTTACCGATCTGCGGATGTGTATCCTAAAGGTAGGATTACATACCATTCGTTCAATGCGTCCGATGATTGAAGAGTTGAAATTTCTCTTTGAAATCAAAAGCTCGAAAAGTCTGCCGCAAACAGAAAAAAATCAACCCTTCCATTGACGCATGCTGTGTAATTCTACCTTAAGGAACATACTTGCCATCATCAGAGCTTCTGGTTGGATGTTTTCAGCGATTTTAAGGAAGTTGGATAAATGTAAGTTCTTTAAGTTCGACTTTAAAGGCGATCACTTCAGGAAAATGAAATTGAGAAAATTAGCCTTAGAAATCACAATGGACCTATAGTGGTCTAAGTAAACACCAATTCGAACCAAGAATTGTTGCCATACTTGAGAATTTCATTGAAATCGGTTCAGATTTAGACATAGCTCCCATATATATGTATCGCCCGATTTTGACAAATTTGGCCATAAAACCCTTATTTATCATCCGATCTTACTCAAAGTTGGCTTAGTCTAATCTTCTATAGTACTGACTATATGTGCATAAAATCATGGAAAACGGTTCAGATTTAAATATAGCTCCCATATATATGCATTGCCAGATTTTGCAAAATGTGGTCATAATAGCCTTATTTATTAACCGATCTTACTCAAATTTGGCACAACTAAACATTCTGTGGTATCAAAAAAAAACCTGAAATTTTTATGGCTCTCATATATATGTATCGCCCGATTTTCCACATTTGGCTATAAACCCCTTATTTATTAATGGATCTCTCTCAAAGTTGGCAGAATGTAATCTTCAAGAATACTTAATATTCCTGCAAGGAACCATCGAAATCTCTATATATGTATACGTATCACCCGATTTTGAACATTTTGGCCGTAATAGCCTTATTTATTATCCAATATTACTCAAATTTAGCACAAGGTAATATTGTGCAATGTAAACCAAACCTGCAATATATTATCCAAATCGGTTCAGATTTAGAAAAAGCTCCCAATTTTGGCCATAAAACAGATCTTACTCAAATTTAAAATTTAGAGACATAAGTTGAACTTATTTATTTAGACTAACATACATATCTGTTCAGATTGTTCCCATAAACATGTGCCACTTAATTTCATATATATGGATATACGCTTTATCTCCCAAACCTATTTCAATGCTTGTCTTTACTAATTCAGTAGGGGTGGTTTAGGGTACGATATAGTTGGACCCACCCGACTTGCTACTTTTCTTACTTGTTAAAAAATGTTATATATTTTATTACTTAGTTATTTAAAACAAGTATATAAAGCGGTAAGTTCGGCCGGGCCGAATCTTAAATACCCACCACCATGAATCAAATATTATAGTTTCCTGTGAAAATTTCAGGGGGATTTGATGACAAGCAGATCAGTTCTACCAGTACACTTCCCGAAGATGAATTCAAAGATTTTACCTATGAAGACAAGATCAGATTTAAATGATTACCAGAAGCAAAATCTGGAAACTATAATTCAGTTTCAAGCAATTTTCATTATCAGTGCACATAGACCGATATTCACCATTTTCGGCACACCTCTTTATGTTTCTAAAATACTTCTAGATTTCAAATTACATGAAAATTTGATAAAAACTATGGTTTCTAAAAGCCCAAGAAGTAAAATCGGGAGATCGGTCTATTTGGGAGATAAACCAAAACATGGACCAATACACGCCATTTTCGCCTCTCATATCTAAGGTCCTAAAATACCTGTAGATTTCTCATTTCAAGCAAATTGGATAAAAACTACGGATTCTAGAAGCCTATAAAATAAAATCATTTCTTGCACACTTATTTGTATTCCCAAAAACCTCCAGATTTTCGATTTCAGGACAACAATTACGGTTTCTAGAAGCCCAAAAAGTAATATCGGGGAGATCGGTCTATCTGATGGCTATATCAAAACATGGACCTATACTCACCATTTTCGGCATACCTTTTTATGGTCCTAAAATACCTCTAGATTTCCAATTTGAGGCAAGTTGGATAAAAACTACGGTTTCTATAAGCTCAAGAATAAAATCTGGAGATCTGTCTATATGAAGGCTATATAATAACATGGTCCGATACTCATAATTTTCAGCACACCTCTTTAGGGTTTTAAAATACATCTAGATTTCTAATTTCAGGCAAATTGGAGAAAAACTACAAATTTTAGACGTCAAAGAAGTAAAAACTGGAGATCGGTCTATATGGGGGCTATACCAAAACATGGACCGATACTCACCATTTTTGGCACACCTCTTTATTGTTCTAAAATATCTCTAGATTTCCAATTTCAGGCAAATTGGATAAAAACTACGGATTCTATAAGCCCAAGACCCCAAATCGGGGGATCGTTCTATATGGGGGATATACCAAAACCTGGACCGATACTCACCATTTTTAGCACACCTCTTTATGGTCCTAAAATACCTCTAGATTTCAAATTTCAACCAAATTGGATAATAACTACGGATTCTGGAAGCTCAAGAAGTAAAATCGGGAAATCGGTCTATATGGGGGCTATACCTTAACAACAACCGATAGTCACCATTTTTGGCACACCTCTTTATGGTCCTAAAATACCTCTAGATGTCCAATTTCAGGCGAATTGGATAGAAACTATCGATTCCAGCAGCCCTATAAATATAATCGGGAGATCGATCTATATGGGGGCTATACCAAAACATGGACCGATACTCAGTATTTTTGGCACACCTCTTTGTGGTCATAAAATACCTCTTGATTTCCAAGAAACTAAGGTTTTTATAAGCCCAAGACCCCAAATCGGGAGGTCGGTTTATATAGGGACTATATCAAAACTTGGACCGATATAGCCCATCTTCGAACTTAACCTGCCTGCAGACAAAAGACGAGTTTGTGCGAAATTTCAGCACGATTGCTTTATTATTGAAGACTGTAGCGTGATTACAACAGACAGACAGACGAACAGACGGACGGACATGGCTATATCGTCTTAGAATTTATCCCTGATCAAGAATATATATACTTTATATAGTCGCAAATCGATATTTCGATGTGTTACAAACGGAATGACAAACTTATTCTACCCCCGTCACCATTCTATGGTGATGGGTATAAAAATAACAAGTATATACGGCCGTAAGATCGGCCAGGCCGAATCTTATGTACCCTCCATCATGGATTGCATAGAAACTTGTACTAAAGACTGTCATCCACAATCGAATTAATTGGGTTGCGGTAACACTTGCCGATGGCAAGGTATCTTACAACTTCTTAACACCGTCTTCGCAATTGTAAGTTAGTCCATACGGTGTATATATTTAACAAAAAAAGGCCGATTAAATAAGTTTATAATTCAGTTTGACAAAATTTCCTATAGTAATAAAATTTTGACAAAATTTTCTATAGGAATCAAATTTTGGGAGATTATTTTTGGGGATCGGCTATTTATAACTATAGACCGATACGGACCAATTTTGGCATGGTTGTTAGCGGTCATATACTAGCGCAATGTACAAAATTTCACCACATACCAAATTTGAACCGGATCGGGTGAATTTTGCTCTTCCAAGAGGCTCCGGAGGTCAAATCTGGGGATCGATTTATATGGGGGCCACATATAATTATGGACCGATTGGACCAATTCCTGCATGGTTGTTAGAGGCCCTATACTAAACCCACGTACCAAATTTCAACCGAATCGGACGAATCTTGCTCATCCATGAAGCTCCGGAGGTCAAATCTGGGGATCGGTTTACATAGGGTCCATAATTATAAATATAATTATGGACCGATTCAATGACAAGGGACTTCCTTTTTATAGCCGAGTCCGAACGGCGTTCCACATTCCAGGTAAACCACTTAGAGAAGTTTTGAAACCCTCAGAAATGTCACCAGCATTTCTGAGGTGTGATAATCCACAGCTGAAAAACGTTTTGGTGTTCGATCGAAGCTGGAATCGAACCCACGACCTTGTGTATGCAAGACGGGCATGCTAACCATTGCACCACGGTGGCTCCACCAAGAGGCTCTGCAAGTCAAATCTGAGCGTCGGTTTATATAGCGGCTATACGTAAAAGTGGTCCGATATGGCCCATTTGCAATACCATCCGACCTACATCAATAACAACTACTTGTACCAAGTTTCAAGTCGATAGCTTGTTTCGTTCGGAAATTAGCGTGATTTCAACAGACGGACGGACGGACATGCTTAGATCGACTCACCACGACCCAGAATATATATACTTTATGGGGTCTTAGAGCAATATTTCGATGTGTTATAAACGGAATGACAAAGTTAATATACCACCATCCTATGGTGGAGGGTATACAAAATTAAACGGGTTTGAATTTAAATTATAAACTTATAATTCTTATAATTCTGATATAAATCTTTTAAACTACACTATTGGTAGTTTTCTTTTTATACGATCTTAAATAAATCATTTCACTAAGATATTTTTCTTAAAACAAGAGTAAATGTTACCTACATGTAAAACATTCAATCAATCAAAATTAATAAACAACTGGCAATTAAGATTTCGTTTATTTTAAAGAAATTTCGTCCTTAATATTGTGTAAATTATTTCGCTTAAAATGATTTTTCATAAATTACATCAAAATTTGTATATGTGTATATTCACCTTGCATTCAATGCTTGACGATAGATTTCCAACATAACAGCCTCGTGCAGCATCATAATGTGATTCGTTGTTGTTGTTGCTCTAATTTTTTTTACACACACAGTTTGGTTTCAATCCGTATTTAAATGTGTCCGTACATTTGTATTGTGGTGGGGAAAAAATGCGTAAACACAGAGTTTTCACCACAAAATATATTGGGTGAGTACAGGGCTCCCTCCCATCAACACATTTGTTTTTTTTTTTTTTTGTTAGAATGTCATTTACAGTGGGGGAGAAACGCACTCTCACTTACAATACAACAGAAGACGGCCAACAAAACGAACTGTTAAAATAAAATCAAAAAAAATAAACAAACATGCTCTGAGATCTTTTACACGCGGAAATCCTTATACACAACAAGTATCAGTAGAAAATAAAATGAAAATTTAGCACAATGAACGTTGTCAGATTTGTTTGCATGGAGGACGATGACATACACACATTTGCCTACATATATATGTTTAGTGGGGAGCTTTGCATGCACGTGTTTACTCTATACGCACAAAAAAAATATGCCCAACCACACTTGTTCTTCTTCTTGGCTCTCTCTCTCTCACTATGGTTAATGATACTGTTTAACGTTGACTTTTAACATACACGACCACCATACACACATGCGAACACATACAATAGCTGGGCAAATACATGTGTTGTGTACGCAACAAGCAAACATTAAAGCATTGTTGGTATGTGGGGGGGTTTGTTAGGGTTCGTTGGCAGGCAGGCAGGTTTGCTTATTTGTTTAATAGAGGGTTCTTCTTCTAGTTATTACGAGTGTGGTGGTTGATGGGGTTATTTTATGCGTTAGCCCACAATCTCTTTGTTTTCTTTTTTTTGCACGTTAGACACTTGTTAATTGTGTTGATGATGAGCACATTTTTAGTTTCTGAACTATTTTCACTTTTTTTGTTAGCTTTTATTATAGGGTTAAACAATGTTTGTTATTTTGTTTTTGTTGTTTTTATTTTGGTTTAATTTTTTGTCTCTAAGCTCTCTTTTTAGTTTTTGTTTTAATACCATCATAGTGAATGATTTGATGTTTGCCTGTCATAGAAACCGCTATACATTAATACACTACTGTTGTATCTGTCAATGTCATTTAATTTTTCTTTCTTTCTATAAATTTTTTTTTTGGTTCATCATGTTGTTATTATTGTTTAATTCCTTTTTGCCTTGTTAGTTCTTTCAGCTTTCAATCAAAAACACTCATAAACATTTGTTGTCTCTCAAAAACAATCATGCATACGACATTGCAATATAATAGTGTGTCGTTGTAAACGTTGGTTATATAGAGAGGGGGTGGGGAGGTATGTGTATGAAATGTATAGAGCATAACTCACACACGCGTCAAATAAATCAAATGTCACATGCCAGAGTGGTCATCTGTTAAGAAATTTGTTTTAGGGTTGACAACTGATGTTTCTTCGGCAAAGTCTTTTTGAATTGAAACGAAATGAGTGCATGTAGAAAACACTATAAGAAAGGTCACAAAAGAGACAGAGAGAGAGGAAAATTATGTGGGAGTGTGTGTGTGCGGATGTGTGCAAATCATAGTTTACTGTAGTTAAGGTCTTTGGTAAAGCTGTCTAATCACTACAATGACAATTGAGTTCCTTATTGAAGGGATTTTGATATTGTATAGATGGGTAAGTAGAGGAATTTAAGATTTCTCCAGGAAATTTCAATTATATTAAACACTCTCTATACCTTTTTTACAGAATCCCAGCCAGATCTATACTAAAGGCGGTGGAAAAGTTCATTCGCCCGAACTGAAACATGTACAGTCTAGGCGTGTATAGATTTGTATCTGGCGTTTTCTTTTAATTTAATCTAATTTGTCCATATAGTCCATATAGCTCGAATAATAATTAATTGTAAATTAAGATATGCAAATGCATTGGACGTTAATCGTCTGTTTCAGTATCAGGCTAACATGAAAAATAAAGAAATAAAGAAGAAATTCTAATATGTGATTACTGTGAAGAAATTTTCGTAATTTTATCTTATATGTTTTTTTTTAAGATTTTTAAAATATTTTCGTAATTTTATCTTATATCTTTTTACTTTAATAGAAATATTTTTAATATTTGATTACTGTTAAATAATTGAAACCTTAGCCAAATGCACTCAAATGGATGATTTGACTTTGACAAAAAATTTTTTAAGGCAAAGTCGACTATCAAAAGCATTTTTTTTCGGGAAGTTTAAATGTAATTCACTTTGGGTTTAGTGAATTTTGCGAATTTATTTAGATAATTGTTTGATAGATTCACTGCAAGTACAGGATGCTGATGAGGAATGTGGCAATTCCGAAATGGTCTTCCATACAACCATCTTGCAGTCTAAAGGGGTTTACTCAAATAAACGCATGTTTTTAAGCTAAAATCAAACCAATAATAATATTTTCGTAATCAATGATTTGCATGTAGCCTATATTATGATAATACCTATGACACCTCGTTTAACACACTTGTGAAGTGTTTAAGAAAATTTGATATAGTTTCGTTTTTGAAGTAGATGGGTAAGTAGAGGAATTTTTAATTTTTTTTAATATATTCGGCATATACCAATTTTTATAACCACTCCTCATAGTATTTTTTTTCTGTTTTAAGAATTTTAAGATTTTTCAAGAATTTGAACTTAGTTTATGTTCAATCTTTTGTGATCGTAGCCATAAGGAAAAACATCTGTGATATTTTAATTAAGTTTTAAATTAAAAATAATAAAAAAAATATTACAAAAAGCCTAAATATTTCAATAAAAATTCATCCCAGAAGAGGTTGGAAAACACCAACGAAACGTCGGTTGTAAATATGAAATAAAGTCTGTTATTTGCATATTGAGAGATCTTGAAGGCCCATTTTAGAACAGATCTAAAAATAAGCAAAAAACAAGTATAAACGGCCGTAAGTTCGGCCAGGCCGAATCTTATGTACCCTCAACCATGGATTGCGTAGAAACTTCTACGAAAGACTGTCATGCACAATCGAATTACTTGGGTTGTGGTATCTTAAATCGTTTTCTAAATTGTGAGTTAGTCCATACGTGGTATATATTAGATAAAAAAGGTATGTGTAGGTAAGTCTACAAATAATTACGAATCGATATGGACTTTTGAACGGTACGTAGGGAGCCAGGGCTATATACAATTATTGATATGGACTAATTTTTGTGTAATTGGGGATCGATTTATCTGAGGGCTATATATAACTATAGACCGATATGGACCTAGTTAGGCATGGTTGTTAACGGCCATATACTAGCACAATGTACCAAATTTCAACTGACTCGGATGAAATTTGCTCTTCCAAGAGGCTCCAAAACCAAATCTCGGGATCGGTTTATATGGGGGCTATATATGATTATGGACTGATATGGACCACTTTTGGCATGGTTTTTAAATATCATATACTACCACCACGTACAAAATTTCAACCAGATCGGATGAATTTTGCTTCTCCAAAAGGCACCGGAGGTCAAATCTGGGGATCGGTTTATATGGGTGCTATATATAATTATGGACTGATATGAACCAATTCCTGCATGGTTGTTGGATACCATATACTAACATCAAGTATAAAATTTCAACCGAATCGGATGAATTTTGCTCTTCGAAGGGACTCCGGAGGTCAAATCTGGGGATCGGTTTATATGGGGGCTATATATAATTATGGACCGATTTCGATTAATTTTTGCATGGCCACTGGGGACCGTATACTTACACCATGTACCAAATTTCAGCCGAATCGGATGAAATTTGCTTCTCTTAGAGGCTCCGCAAGCCCAATCGGGGGATCGGTTTATATAGGGACTATATATAATTATGGACCGATGTGAACCACTTTTTGAATAGTTGTTAGAGACCATATACTAACACCATGTACCAAATTTCAGCCGGATCGGATGAAATTTGCTTCTCTTAGAGGCCTCGCAAGCCAAATCGGGGGATCGGTTTATATGGGGACTGTATATAATTATGGACCGATGCGGACCAATTTTTGCATTGTTGTTAGAGGCCATATACTAACACCATGTACCAAATTTCAGCCGGATCGGATGAAATTTGCTTCTCTTAGAGGCTCCGAAAGCCAAATCGGGCGATCGGTTTATATGGCGGCTTTATATAATTATGGACCGATGCAGACCAATTTTTGCATGGTTATTAGATACCATATACTTATACCATGTACCAAATTTCAGCCGGATTGGATGAATTTAGCTCCTCTAAGAAGCTCCAGAGTCCAAATCTGGGGATCGGTTTATATGGGGGCTTTATATAATTATGGACCGATTTGGACCAATTTTTGCAAGGTTGCTAGAGGCCATATACTAACACCATGTACCAAATTTCAGCTAGATCGGATGAAATTTGCTTCTCTTAGAGGGTCTGCAAGCCAAATTTGGGGGTCCGTTTATATGGGGGCTATTCGTAAAAGTGGACCGATATGGCCCATTTGCAATACCATCCGACCTACATCGTCTTAGGGCAATATTTCTTAGAGAAATATTGCTCTAAGACCCCATAAAGTATATATATTCTGGGTCGTGGTGAAATTCTGAGTCGGTCTAAGCATCTCCGTGAAAATTGGCACAAGTAGTTGTTATTGATGTAAGTCGGATGGTATTGCAAATAGGCAATATTGGACCACTTTTACGTATACCCCCCATATAAACCGATCCCCAGATTTGACCTCTGAACTCTCTTGGAGGAGCAAATTTCATCCAATCCGTTTGAAATTTGGTACGTGGTGTAAGTATTTTTTAATACCTCAATTCTAGGTACATTTCTGAATATTTTAACTATGTCATTCTGAATTTGATATAGTGGCTAATAAACTTTGAGATAGAGGCCCTCATCTATACAACGTTCTATTACATTTTCTCTCAGAAGTGGACACCCATGGTTCCATACATTTTATGCACAACTGGGAGATGTCCACTTTGGAGAGGCTAATTTTAATATGATCATCTAAAGAATATCTCACGAAAAATTTCCACTTTTGAGACGTTGCATTGTGTAGAACATTTTTGTTCAAGAAGATGAAGGAATTGGTATTACTAAGTTAATGAAAAAATGTCAAATATCAATCTACACAATCCTAGCTATAATTTTTTCATCGGCTGTTAGAGGGAATTTATATATTTGTGCAATTTGAATGATACCCTGCTAGTGAAAACTTGTCAATAATATTGACAGTTTGTTCCCGATCTACTTCCTTCTCCATCACATCCTCAGTTAACAGAGTTTTGCCAACAAATTCCAATTCCCCTGATATACGTATAGGGCGTTTTTTAGCTATTATCTTTTTGGCAATTTTCGTGTTTTATCAACAAATTCCAGTTCCCCTGGCATATGGAAGATTTTTGCCAGTGTTTCTAACTCAACTGAAGATCCCTATTTTTACCCTGTTCCTATGACAAACCCGTATTAATTTTAGGTAAACTGATCAGCCATATCGTTGGCAGATTTGCGACAGTCATTGGTAAGTTTCGAGTTAAAACACCGAAAGACCATGACTTAGATTTTAAGCTTTGCTATCGAATTTTGTTTCCTAAAAATCCATTGACAAATGTTGTCTTAGTGAATTTGCTACCTTTAGTTGATCTTACAATCTATGTCGTTTGTGTAGGTATCAAAACCTTCATTGCCCCACGCATCACCACTTGTCCGAATGTCACTCATTTCCACATAAAATAATTCAAATTACATTACGATTTTGGTCCTTGTCCCTGTGACACTAATAAATCCGTTGACGGATTTATGGCATTAAATGATACCTTTCGGGAGTACAAAACATAAATTTCAGCATTACTGTGGGAATTTTTAGCTAAATATAATTTGATTTGGTATTCCATATCTTTTGGGTGGATACCAAAACTATTTTTGTCCCTATGATCCCTTGTATTCCACACTGGGAATCAGTGTTCCAATTTTGCAATTCTTCTAAACTGTCAGCTCTTATGTCCTTTATAGTAACAAACTTCTCATTCTGCTTTATAGAATTATGTTCACTTGTCTACATACAATGGATGCCATATGACATTAAGAGAATCTGAACGTGCATGAATATGATTTAATCCCTTGGGGTATTTGCATTATTACATACTCCTTGAATAACTAGAAAATCTCCAACTGTCTATCTTTTGCTGAGAGGTAGGTTAGGTTAGGTGGCGGCCCGATGCATCAGGCTCACTTAAACTATTCAGTCCATTGCGATATCACAGTGGTGAACTTGTATCTTATCACTGAGTACTGCACGATTCCATGTTAAGCTCAATGGCAAGGCACCTCCTATCTACAGCCGAGTCCAAACGGCGTCCCACATTGCAGTGAAACCACTTAGAGAAGCTTTGAAATACTCAGAAATGTCATCAACATTACTGAGGTGGAATAATCCATCACTGAAAAACTTTTTGGTGTTCGGTCGAAGCAGGAATCGAACCCACGACCTTGTGTATGCACGCTAACCGTTGCACAACGGTAGCTCCGTGGTGAGAGTTAAAAGGCATTAATAAACGGTGATTACTTCATCTTCTGTAAGGGGAAAATTACATCAAATTTTGGTTACTTAACACTTATTGAATTGCACGTAATGTGGTTTCAAGAAGCCTATTGGCCCAATAGCACCCCAATTTGTTGTTGAAGTACCTTCTCGATGTTTTAAAGAACCGATACCTTCATAAACTGAGACACTTCATTTATCTACAGTGAAACCTCTCAGAAGTAGACAGTCACAGTCGCATACATTTTGTCCATATCTGAGGAAGTGTCCACTTAGAAGAGGTTTATTCTTAAAACGTCTCACGAAAGTTGTCCACATTTGAGAAGTGTCCACTTATCAGAGTGTCCTATTTGAGAGGTTTCACTGTAGTACATTTACCGGATTCCGGATATCATATGATTGTGGGTCACTCCACTTAAAAATTTTGATTTCTTTTTACTACAACAAAACAATTTTTTAGTGACTAGAAATAATGCGAAACATCTTTAAGATAAAAATGTCCCTAAATCGAGAAATTGTTCTAAAAATAGATTTTTTTCAATTTAACAATTTTTCTATGTTCCCAAGAATATCAATAATATTCGAAATCAATAAAATCTCTTATTATGATTTTTTTTCTATTTTTCAAAACCAGTTTTAGTTTTCAACAAAAACATTTCCCATAAAAAATTAACTATAAATTGCCAAAAATTAAGTTTTTATTGTGAAACATTTTACAAATTTATATCAATTCTTGTCGTATGTTTACTTTGGGATTTTTTTTATTTTTCAAAGACCACAACACAGAGCAGTTAGAACATAAGAAAATTAATTATTAATATTCAAATTATTTCCTAAAACACCGTCCATAGAAACTTTTGAAAATTTTTAGTTTTACTAGCTTTACTTTAAAGCTTGTAGTTCATATAAAAATTTGTTTGTTTGTATTTGTTTACCACAAAATCTTTAATTTAAAAATTTGCTGTCTATAAAACTGTTGTTCTCTTTGTTTCCCACCACATTTTTATTTATTAACAAGTTCTTTTCTTTCTATTTACTTTTTTTGTGGTTGTACAAGTTTCTTTAGATTTTTTCGCCAAAATTTCGTCTTTTTTTCAATTCTGTTGTTTTATTGCCCTTAACATTAACACTTCGTTTATACAGAGTCGTCACCATTACCACGTCCCATTAGCAACTAAACGCAATATTGTTTTTATTTTTATGTTTTGCCGTTTTTGCCGACGAAACAAAACAATACAACAACAATAATAACAATAAATATGATGTCCATGCAATGCATAAACCCATAAACACACACACACGCAAATAAATATATCAACTCTCCTATGCATAAACTCTCGCACTCTTTTTTTTTTCTTTAATATTCCCTGCCTTCCTCCCAATCGCTCTCTCTCACACACACACACGCTCTTACATACATTCGATTTTGATGACCGTTATGCTCAAATGTTTGTACTCTCAACAAACTCCCTGGCCCAACATTTTGTTGGTTTGGTCGGTTGGTTGTAAGCTTTTCAAAAGTTGCCAGCCACCACATGCTGGCTTAATTGTGCGCAAGTTTTGTTAGTCTGCTTCTTCTTCTTCTTCTTCTTGTTCGCCTTTAGCAGACAAAACAACGACAGACGAGATGAGGACGAAATGAAGACGACGACGATGACAACGAATACGGCGATAAATGCACATTTCTCAATAGCTCTACAGAACTTTAACAAGGCTTCGGTTAAACAACAGCCCAACAAATAAATGGATTCTAGAAAAAGCACTAATGCAAAAATAATGCATGCACAAGGTATGAAGAAAATCCATAACGTTTTCGATTTTAAGGTGACAGACAGATACAACACAATGTAAACAATCATTTTTTTATTAAGTAAACAAAATTATTTTGTAAATTTTCAAAGGATAGTTTGTTTACATTTTTTTTCTTTATTTATTATTCACTTGTTTGTTTTTGTAAATCAATTTTGTTTTTATTAATTTATTTTTTTTTTGTTTTAATTAAACTTTAATAATCACGACGACATGATGATTACGTTGAAACGTTATGTTAACGACTAAAACATCTTTTTGACACTGACAACGTTGAGAGCTGACAACCCACAAAGACGACGACGGGTGAAAAAAAATAACACGGGCAACACACACACGTACTCTTATTCCCATACAACCCATCATCATCATACAACAGAATAGCACAAAACAAAAATAAAATACTAAATAAACACATACACATAAATACTCATACCCATTGCAGCGAAGGAGGCCGCCATCGCCGCCACCAGAGGTTTGGTGCTCTTACTACTCTGCTCTACAACTACTACTACTATTATTCCGATTTCACACTATTATTGTAAGGCTAGCTAGCTGGCGCTCCCTTTACACAACAAAACACGACGTCATTTTGAGAAGAAATCGAGAAATAACACACAACACCGAACAATAACAGCAACAACAACAACAACAGTAAGAAGAAGTGTGAGCATATAGCCTGGATGAAATCTTGTCGTAAAACTATAGCACACACACCAGAGGAGTAGTGAGTACAAAATAACTACAATCCCAACTAGCATCGTCTCGTCGTCATCTCATCATCGTTATCATGGGTAGGAGAATAAAAAGGGATTTCATGTTTTTGTTGTTGTATACAGTGCAGCTATTGCTTGCATGCTTGCTCTTCATCCAACAAATATCACAACAGTTACAGCAGTTAGTGACTGAGTTAGTATTGTGTCTCCTTATGGTAGTTGTGCATCAAATATAAGCCTGGCAATATACGAATGCAACACCAACAACAGCATAACTAACGCCGTTGTGGCCATGGTGGCGACGGCTCGCAACTCAATACAAAACTACACAACAAAATAGTATACAACCCAAACCTCTAAATATAAAATGAAACAACATCCTTGCATCTTCACCCTCTAGTAAAGGAACAATATTTTGTTAACTTTATACTCTCCAAAAAACAATTACTCTCTCTCTCTCTCGCTCACCATATTTTTGGCAAGAGAACGTGAGAGAATAAAATCCAATATAGGTATGCAACCAGTATGAGTATGAGTAGTTTTATTTACCAAAACAATAAATTGATAAATACCATGGTTTGCGGGAGTAGGTGTTTGATTAGGGGGACGGGGGAGACTACGCCAACGACTATGCAGGACAGCAGTATAACACAACAGAGTGACACAACAAAAACATATGCTCAAGTAAGAAGGATACTGGGGTGAGAGATAAGAACCCATTCCCCACAAAGCTATGGGAAATTAGAGTGGGTCGAAAATATAATTAACGGCAAAATTTGGATATAAGACACCACAAACTATTATTTTATTTTTTTAATAATTTAATTTTTATCACTAAGCTATGTCAAACCAACATTTTTTGCCTTCAATAACGAAATTAATTGATCCAATTATTTTATAATTGAAATGTCTTCAATCATAGAAATGATAGCATCAACCACCACAAGCAATTAAAAATTTAATTGATCAAATTTTTTTTTATTACAACTGAGTAAATTGAAAAAAAAAAATTGATCCAATTTAAAAGTTAATTGATACAACTAATTTTTGTGAATGATTTTTGTTTCAGTTAGAAAATTTGTTGTTTTTAAAACGCAATTAAAATTTTAATTGGAACAATTGGTTAGTAGTTGCTATAATTTTGTATTAAATGCAATTTTTGGGAAAAAGATAGTAAAAAAACTAAGTTTATAACGACAAACAAATTAGTATTATGTAAATTTGAATCGAAATTACTGTCATATCTAAAACGGATGCATTTGAAACCAAATTAATTCGAGATCAGGTTCGGTTGGGATATTATAACAATCTGGTAGTTCAGGCTATTTTAAGGGACAGAAAAGAATTAAATAACCACAAAAGAATTCGAAGCCCTTGCAAACTACAGCGTCACTAATATGTCCTGCAACCAACCTCAGATTCTAAAACGCTCGTCTGACAACTTCCAGTGAAATTTTATTGTTTATAAGCTTACAAAAGCATTTTGATCTATTGCATTCAGAAATAAAGTTAATCGTGATGGAATTCAAGCGTGATAGGCAGTCGGCGAAAACAAACCGTGTTCACCGTCCAAAAATAACATTTTGCTCTTGAAACATATTTGGGGTGATCATATTTCTTCTCTGGGTGTATCATGAGTGCGGATGCAACACGTACAAAAAATAGGCTTGGACTAAAGCTATTGAAGTTCCAACAAGTATATACGGCCGTAAGTTCGGCCAGGCCGAATCTTATGTACCCTCCACCATGGATTGCGTAGAAACTTCTACGAAAGACTTTCATCCATCACCATAATTATGGACTGATATGGACCAATTCCTACATGGTTGTTAGAGACCATATACTAAAACCACGTACTAAATTTCAATCAGATTGCATGAATTTTGCTTCTCCAAAAGGCACCGGAGGTCAAATCTAGGGATCGGTTTATATGGGGACTATATATAGTTATGGACAGATATGGACCAATTCCTGCATGGTTGTTAGCGACCATATACTAATATCACATACCGAATTTCAACCTAATCGGATGAATTTTGCTTTCCAAGGGGCTCCGGAGGTCAAATCTGGGGACCGGTTTATATGGGGGCTATATATAATTATGGACCGATATGAACCAATTTTTGCATGATTCTTAGCGACCATATATTAATATCACGTACCAAATTCAACATAATCGGATGAATTTTTCTCTTCCAAGGGGCTCCGGAGGTCAAATCTGGGGATCGGTTTATATGGGGGCTACATATAATTATGGACCGATATGGATCAATTTCTGCATGGTTGTTAGAGACCATATGCTAACACCACATACCAAATTTCAACTGAATCACATGAATTTTGGTCTTCTAAGAGGATCCGGAGATCAAATCTGGGGATAGGTTTATATGGGCCGATATGGACCAATTTTTGCATGGTTGTTAGAGACCACATACTTACACCATACTTACACAATTTCAACCTAATCGGATGAATTTTGCTCTTCCAAAGCGCTCCGGAGGTCAAATCTTGGTACCGGTTTATATGGGGGCTATATATAATTATGGACCGATTTCGACCAATTTTTGCATGGGTGTTTGGCACTATATATTAACACCACATACCAAATTTCAACTGAATCAGATGAATTTTGGTCTTCTAAGAGGATCCGGAGTTGAAATCTGGGGATCAGTTTATATGGGGGCTAAATATAATTATGGACCCATATGGATCAATTTTTGCATGGTTGTTAGAGACCACATACTTACACCACATACCAAATTTCAACTGAATCAGATGAATTTTGGTCTTCTAAGAGGATCCGGAGGTCAAATCTGGGGATCGGTTTATATGGGACCGATATGGACCAATTTTTGCACGGTTGTTAGAGACCGTATACTTACACCAAGTACCAAATTTCAGCCGGATCGGATGAAAACTGTTTGTTTGTTTTTTCCCACAAAATAGTTCAGAATTTAAAAAAAATGTCGGAATTTGGTTCGCCTTACCGTTTATTATTTACCGTTCTCGAGTTATGGCTCAATACGTAAACTTTTTGGCCAATACATTCGTTTTTTTTTCAAATTTTGAGCGTCGAGCGACACGTGTTAACGTCTTTTAATCGGGCTCGTATTTTGGCTATCCCAATATCTGGAAAGGGGATTCGTTTTGTGGGGTTAAGGCGAACAAGATTCCTACATTTTTTTGCCCCATATGAGTTGCGGTCAGGGCTGCCAATTTTGCCGATTTATCGGCATTTTGACGATTTTTTACTCACAAAATGGACAACTCCGATTTTTTTCCGATTTTAACGATATTAGACACATAGTTTATGGAGTTTAAGTTTTTTACATTTTTAAGAAATTTTTGAAAATATTAAAATAAATTTGAAAAATGTTGGGAAAAAATTCGGAAACAGAACGTGGAGTACTTTGGCTTTTCGAGTTTTGTCAAAATTCGTAATCATGATTCTTCCAAACTCCACAGCAAACGTAGACATTTTTAAGCAAAAAACTAAAATTAGATGATAGCTGGAGAATAATTCATTGGATGGAATATTCTGTTTAAAAAACAACCTAAAATGAAATAACTCAAATTGTTTTAATACAAAAATTGATAATGATTTACACAGAATGTGCAATAGAAACTTTTACTTATTATTATTATTATGATAAAATTCTAGTACGGTATAAAAAATAACCACCATAAAAATCACCTATTTTGGAAAACATGGGACTTTTTCTTTAGTTTCAAAATATATAATTAAAAATGTTACTCAATTAATAACAATATTTTAGAAAAATAGATTTTTTATACAAAAATTACGAAATATTTTTGTTTAACAAAAAATGATTTTTATGGTAATGTTATTTGTATACAAAACTGATTTCTTTATTTACTTTGTTTTTAGTTTACCCAAAAAATACGTTTAATTATTTTAATATAATTTATATTGCCGATTTTTTGACGATTTTTAAAATGCAAGTGCCGTTTATGACGATTTTTATCGAAAAAAGTGACGATTTTTCTTGAAATTTTATTGGCAGCCGTGGTTGCGGTCACTCTAGTGTTTAAATAAAACATCGTAAGTAATAATAAACAGATTCCCCCTGTATTAATATATCAAAATACATTTCTTTAATGTCAATCGTAATTCGACCCACCCTATTTCTCTATTTCTTACAGTGCTTTCTCAATATAGAAGAAGCAACGAAATTCAGACACTCATACAGGCTAAGTTAGAAATACAAATTTGGCATAAAGGAAGTCATTGCTCTCTCTCTCGCTAAGCGAAAATAGACAAACATTTTAATAAACCAATACCATAAAAATAAATATAAATAAAATTTAAAATATTTCTGAATGTTGCGTTTTAAGAAAGGCCTTGTAAAATATCTTAATATTTTAAGAAATTTTAATAAGGGAGAGCTTAAGCTCTCATAAAATTCTTATTTTCTCTCAATTGTTTTCTCAATGCATTTACATGCGCCCCAAATGGCATTGGAGCTGTCACAAACACAAGCTCTCTGTTTTGATTTATTGTTTTGGTTGTGTTTTCCTTTTTTCCACAAATCTGCATAAGAAAACAAACACAATAAAAATACAATTTCTTACATACAAATCACATAGTGGGGATAAAATCAAAAATCGACTCTCCAACCAAGAAAGAGAATTTTAGTTAAAACCTTCATCGTTATGTTTAAATGAAAACAACAACATATTTTATAGCCCTTAAAAAAATCGGGATGGTTCTCTTACTCCTTTTATAAACAATAATTTGTACTCTTATTATAAGTCCTCCTCAAATCCCCAATAAAATTTTCACCATAGTAAAAATAAATAAACTATATTCTGTTTATTTTCTGTGGGGGTTTGCAACGAAAGAGTTAGTTGTTGTTACGATTCTCTTTACGTAAGGTATGGCTGCATAAACAAACAATACGGCATCATATTGTTTTAGTACTCTCTCATACCCACCCACTCACTCACAAACACCAACAACAACCAAGCAATGCAATAAAAAGACCTGAAACTGTAAATTTAGACAGGTGTCTCTAGAGGAGAAGGAACTCTAAATAAACATTCGCTAACATTCAGAGCGCAATAGTTTTGCATCTCTCTGTGCACCGTTATATAAAGGTATGGGCAATGAGAATTTTAGTTATGTTGTATGAGTAAAGGGGAGTTTGTTTTGTTTTTATTTGTGCAACATAAATAAATGTAAACAGCTCTGTTAACATAACATAAATACCAATGCTTAAAATGTAACATTAAAATGTTAATTGGTTTACTTCATTGGAAAAAAAATGTGTAAGTTCGTGTGTGTATGTGTGTGTGTGGGCAGTGTAGGAATATTTGAACCTTCATAGTAAGAAATTCCTTTAATAGTCAATGAATGTTAAAGATTTACATTAAATGTTATTCTTTCTTTTGATATTCATGTTTTCACTTTATTTCCTTTTTGTTGTGTTTGTGTGCAAAGTAGCTTCCTTCACCCGTTACATTGTCTTCCGGGTGTCATGGTTTAAATCAAGGTTATTTATGATACACTTTAAAGAGCTATGTACGCTTTAAAGAGTATTGCAAGTAAATGTAGAACTTTAATTTTAAGCTTCTTTATGTTTGAAATGATTTTTAGGTAATTTTTAAAGTTATGTTGATTTATGGAAAGGTCAATACAGTTCGTTTCGATGACTTGTGACTTATGGCCCTTTTCATTTATTTTAACTTTGCAATAAAAACAAGTAAGGAAAGTCTAAAGTCGGGCGGGGCCGACTATATTATACCCTGCACCACTTTGTAGATCTACATTTTCGATACCATATCACTTCCGTCAAATGTGTTGGGTGCTATATATAAAGGTTTGTCCCAACTACATATATTTAAATATCACTCGATCTGGACAGAATTTGATAGACTTCTGCAAAATCTATAGACTCAAAATTTAAGTCGGCTAATACACTAGGGTGGAACACAATGTTAGTAAAAAAAATATGGGAAACATTTAAATCTGAAGCAATTTTAAGGAAACTTCGCAAAAGGTTTTTTATGATTTATCGCTCGATATATATGTATTAGAAGTTTAGGAAAATTAGAGTCATTTTTACAACTTTTCGACTAAGCAGTGGTGATTTTACAAGGAAAATGTTGGTATTTTGACCATTTTTGTCGAAATCAGAAAAACATATATATGGGAGCTATATCTAAATCTGAACCGATTTCAACCAAATTTGGCACGCATAGCTACAATGCTAAATATACTCCCTGTGCAAAATTTCAACTAAATCGAGGTTAAAAATTGGCCTCTGTGGTCATATGAGTGTAAATCGGGCGAAAGCTATATATGGGAGCTATATAAAAATCTGAACCGATTTCAATCAAATTTGGCATGCATAGCAACAATGCTAAATCTACTCCCTGTGCAAAATTTCAACCAAATTGGGCCAAATCTCTGGCTATTAGAACCACATTAGTCCAAATCGGGCGAAAGATATATATGGGAGCTATATCTAAATCTGAACCGATTTCAATCAAATTTTGCACACTTAACTGCACTACTAATTGTACTTCTAGTGCAAAATTTCAAACAAATTGGGTCAAAACTCTGGCTTCTACGACCGTATTAGTCCATATCGGGCGAAAGATATATATGGGAGCTATATCTAAATCTGAACCGATTTCAATCAAATTTTGCACACTTGACTATACGACTAAGTGTTATGTTTGTACAAAATTTCAAGCAAATCGGTATAAAACTCTGGCTGCTGGGTCCATATTAGTACATATCGGGCGAAAGATATATGGGAGCTATATCTAAATCTGAACCGATTTCTTCCAAAATCAATAGGGTTCTATTCTGACCCAAATTAGGAACATGTGCAAAATTTGAAGGCGATTGGACTTAAATTGCGACCTAGACTTTGATCACAAAAATGTGTTCACAGACAGACGGACGGACGGACGGACAGACGGACATGGTTATATCGACTCAGGGACCCACCCTGAGCATTATTGCCAAAGACACCATGTGTCTATCTCGTCTCCTTCTGGGTGTTACAAACATATGCACTAACTTATAATACCCACAGTGTGGCGCAGGGTATAAAAATATATAAATTTAGGAAATTGGTAATATACACTGAAAGAAAAAAATGTACGCAGCATGGTGTACGCTCTAAATATCAATGCTATTTCTTGTGAAAAAAAACTGGCCACATTTCTGAGTGTTTGAAATCTTCACACAAAGCGACTTCGAATCGCACAGAACTCGTTGATAAGAGAAATGTTCACTAGCTGTGGTACACAGAAAAAATAGTTTTCTTTTTTGAGGAACGAATATTTAGACAAGCGAAGTTTTCTTTTGACGCTAAACATTTTTCTTTAAAAGCTAATTTTACTTATAGTTTTTGAGTGTAGGGCAAACCTACACACAAACAAGTGAGTAAAGTAGAAAGTCGGGCGAGTAAAGTAGAAATTCCACCCTACTAAATAAGTTAACAGAAGCATTTGTCGTATATCATTGAAATAGGTTAGGGATAAACCCGTATTTCCTTATTTGAGAAAATTAAGGGGTACATTTTTATAGGAGTTTTATCACAATCTGAACAGAACCGCCTGATATTAAGAGCTATACTTGATTTTACTCCTACAAAGGTAGTATGCCACTAATAATGAGTCCATTATTAAAAACAAGGAAATCGCTTAATTAGTAATGTTGCCAAATTTGTGAAATTTTTTTTTCAAATTTTATTTCTATAGAAAATTTTGTCAAAATTTTATTTCTATTGAACATTTTGTCAAAATTTTATTTCTATAGAAACATATGCCAAAATTTTATTTCTATAGAAAATATTGTCAAAATTTTATTTCTTAGGAAATGTTGAAGAGGAATAAATTTCAAAATCTACCAAAATATCAAGAATTCTACCAATCTACCAAACAGTATAAAATCTACCATTTTTGGTAGAATTCCATCAACTGTGGCAACCGTGAAAATTTTATTTCTATAGAAAATTTCCTTAAAATTTTATTTCAATTGAAAATGTTGTCCATGTTTTATTTCTATAGAAAACTAGCGTAGCCCGGCCCGCATCGCTGCGCTGAGCCTTCCGAAGCGTATTTTTAGGAACATTTTTAATTTAGTCAACTATATCCTTCTTGCTGAAAACAAAAAAATGTCGTGGATAGAGTGTTCCCTTTCCACTAATTATACCCTGCTCCACACTGTGGAACAGGGTATTATAAGCTAGTGCATATGTTTGCAACACCCAGAAGGAGACGAGATAGACACATGGTGTCTTTGGCAAAAATGCTCAGGATGGGCTCCTGAGTCGATATAGCCATATCCGTCTGTCCGTAAACACATTTTTGTAATCAAAGTCTAGGTCGCAGTTTTAGTCCAATCGACTTAAAATTTGGCACAAGTATGTGTTTTGGCTCAGAATAGAACCCTATTGATTTTGGAAGAAATCAGTTCAGATTTAGATATAGCTCCCATATATATATTTCGCCCGATATGGACTTAGATGGCCCCAGAAGCAAGAGTTTTACACCAATTTGGTTGAAATTTAGCACTTGGAGTACAATTAGGAGTGTAGTCAAGTGCGCCAAATTTTATTGAAATCGGTTCAGATTTAAATATAGCTCCCATATATATCTTTCGCCCGATATGGACTAAACGGTCCCAGAAGCCAGAGTTTTACCCCAATTTGGTTGAAGTTTAGCACTAGGAGTACATTTAGTAGTGTAGTCAAGTGTGCCAAATTTTATTGAAATCGGTTCAGATTTAGATCGTTCGCCCGATTTACACTTATATGACCACAGTGGCCAATATTTTAGCCTGATTTAATTGAAATTTTGCACAGGGCGTAGAACTAGCATTGTAGCTATGTGTGCCAAAGTTGGTTGTAATCGGTTCAGATTTAGATATAGCTCCCATATATATCGTTCACCCGATTTACACTCATGTGACCACAGTGGCCAATCTTTTACTCCGATTTGATTGAAATTTTGCACAGGGAGTAGAATTAGCATTGTAGCTATGCGTGCCAAATTTGGTTGAAATCGGTTCAGATTTAAATATAGCTCCCATATATATATGTTTTTCTGATATCGACAAAAATGGTCAAAATACCAACATTTTCCTTGTAAAATCGCCACTGCTTAGTGGAAAAGTTGTATAAATGACTCTAATTTTCCTAAACTTCTAATACACATATATATATATCGAGCGATAAATCATAAATAAACTTTTGCGAAGTTTCCTTAAAATTGCTTCAGATTTAAATGTTTCCCATATTTTTTAATAACATTGTGTTCCACCCTAGTGCATTAGCCGAATTAAGTTTTAAGTCTTTAGATTTTGTAGAAGTCTATCAAATTTTGCCCAGATCGAGTGATATTTAAATGTATGTATTTGGGACAAACTTTATATATAGCCCCCAACACATTTAACGGATGTGATATGGTATCGAAAATTTAGATCTACAGGGTATAATATAGTCGGTACCGCCCGACTTTAGACTTCTTTACTTGTTTTTATAGAAAATTTTGTCAACATTTTATTTCGATAGAAAATGTTATCATAATTTTATTTCTATAGAAAATGTGTGAAATACCTCTTTGCTGGAGGGGAATAATTTGCAAAACCTACCAAAACATCAAGAATTCTACCAATCTACCAAACAGCAAACCATCTACCATTTTTGGTAGAATTCCATCAACTGTGGCAACCGTGAAAATTTTGTCAAAATTTTATTTCTATAGAAAATTTCCTACAAATTTTATTTTCAATGAAAATTTTGTTCACATTTTATTTCTATAGAAGATTTTGTCAAAATTTTATTTCTAAAGAAAATTTTGTCCATTTTTTTTTCTATAGAAAATTTTATCAAAATTTTATTTCTATAGAAAATTTTGTCGAAATTTCATTTATATAGAAAATATTGTCACAATTTTATTTCTATCGAAAATGTTATCATAATTTTATTTCTATAAAAACTTTTGTAAAAATTTAATTTCTATAAAAAATTTTGTCAACATATTATTCTAATAGAAAATTTTATCAAAATTGTATTTTATAGAAAATTTTGTCAAAATGTTATTTGTATAGAAAATTTTGTCCAACGTTTATTTCTATAGAAAGTGTTGTCCGCCTTTTATTTCTGTAGAAAAATGTGTCCAAATTTTAATTCTATAGAAAATTTTCTCAAAATTTTATTCCTATAGAATATTTTGTCAAAATTTTTGCCAAAAATTATATTTCCATATAAAATTTTTTCAAAATGTTATTCCTATTTTTTGTCAAAATTTTATATCTGTAGAAAATTTCGCCAAAATTTTATTTCTATAGAAAATTTTATCAAAATTGTATTTCTATAGAAAATTTTGTCAAAATTTTATTTGTCAACATTTTTGTCAAAATTTTATTTATATAGAAAATATTGTTCAAATTTTATTTCTATGGAAAATTTTGTCCCAATTTTATTTCTATAGACATTTTGGTCCAAATTTTGTTTCTATATAAACTTTTGTTCACATTTTATTTCTATAGAAATTTTTGTCAAAATTTGATTTCTATAGAAAATTTTGTCAAAATTTTATTTCTATAGAAAATTTTGTCCAAATTTTATTTGTATAGAAAATATTGTCCGCTTTTTATTTCTGTAGAAAAATTTGGCCAAATTTTAATTCTATAGAAAATTTTGTCAAAATTTTATTCCAATAGAATATTTTGTCACAATTTTATTTCTATAGAAAATTTCCCCAAAAATTATATTTCTATATAAAATTTTGTCAAAATTTTATTCCTATAGAAAATTTTGTCAAAATTTTATATTTATAGAAAATTTCGTCAAAATTTTATTTCTATAGAAAATTTTGTCAAAATTGTATTTCTATAGAAAATTTTGTCAAAATTGTATTTCTATAGAAAATTTTGTCAAAATTTTATTTGTCAATATTTTTGTCAAAATTTTATTTATATAGAAAATATTGTTCAAATTTTATTTCTATGGAAAATTTTGTCCCAATTTTATTTATATAGACATTTTGGTCCAAATTTTGTTTCTATATAAACTTTTGTTCACATTTTATTTCTATAGAAATTTTTGTCAAAATTTGATTTCTATAGAAAATTTTGTCAAAATTTTATTTCTATAGAAAATTTTGTCCAAATTTTATTTCTATAGAAAATTTTGTCAATATCTTATTTCTATAGAAAATTTTGTAAAAATTTTATTTCTATAGAAAATGTTGAAGAGGAATAATTTGCAAAATCTACCAAAATATCAATAATTCTACCAATCTACCAAACAGTAAAAAATCTACCATTTTTGATAGAATTCCACCAACTGTGGCAGCCGTGCTCAGGGGCCCTCCCTGAGCATTATTGCCATAGACACTATGTGTCTATCCCGTCTTCTTCTGGGTGTTGCAAACTTAGGCACTTACTTACAATACCCTGTTCCACAGTGTGGCGCTTTACTTAGAGGCATTACACATTAGCCACCCTGTATATCTCGCAGAAGTTAATATTTTCATAAATCTTCTAATTAAATAAAAAAATATTTATTGTTCATTTAAAAAACGAAAATGAATTCTCTTGTGTTATGGAATGAAATTCCTCCATAAACAATTGCAATACAACAGGGTTTTCAAAAATTGCCATAACACTACATTATAGCCGTATTTTTTCCTACTTTGACCTGCCTTGCATGGTTAAAATAAATTTTAAATATATGCGATAATATAAAAAAGTTAACATAAAACATAAACAATAGCCCGACTTGGTGGAAGCAAGTAAGGGGGCCAGAAATAAAATTCATTTCCTTCCATCAATTGCAACAGTGTGGTGTAGTGTGCTCCAGCAAACAGCAATAGCAACAGCAATGTGTAAAATGTGAGTGATACGTTGTGTCAAGGGAGCGATAAGGGTTGATTTAGATTTTCTTTATGTCGGTTAATTTTTCTCGCATGAGAGTTTAACGCCAACAATGACGACTCAAGCCGGCTAAACAACACAAGGAATACAAACAACAACTCACACTCTGTGTGTGGGGAATATCAGTCTATATATGGGAGAGTGTGAGTGTGTGTTTATGTTGAAGCGAATACTGAGAAAGGACTGACGACTATCAGCTGGAGTAGCAAAAGAAATATTAAAAGTTATGTTTGTCGCATAGGGTGTATTTCAAATTTAGCACTTGTGAGATTACGATTCACCATAAGCATGAATACGTAAATTTAGCGCTGGAGTTATCGTTCTTTCATTTTGTTTATTTTGCCTTGCCTTTTGCTTACTGAATGTTTTAGTTTTTTGTATATTTTGTTATGATTCTCTTTTGTTTTATTCCTTTATTTTTTTTGAGAATTTTGTGAACACTGATTTTAGTTAAGGTACAAAAGAAATTGGAAAAATTCTTTAGGAAATAATAAATAAATAATATCATTTTTTTCTTGTTATGATTAATAAAAAATACAATTTAATTTGAATTTAAATTTTAACTTTAATTGAAAATTTGATTAAATTAATAACAATTTAAATATTAAATTTTAATCTAAATTAAATTAAATGTTTTAAATTAATAAAATTTAATAAAAAAATGTTTTCAATTGTAAAATTGATTTTAATTTTTAGTTTTTAATTTTTAAATAATTTAAAATTTTAATTTCATTTACAATTAAATTTAAATTTTAACTTTGATTGAAAATTAATATTAATTTTAATTTCGACATAAATTAAAAAAATTTGTTTTAAATTGTAAAATTTATTTTAATTAAATTTTAACTGACTTAATTACAATTTTATAATGCATTTAAATTGTAACTTTGATTGAAATTATTACTACATTAATAACATTTTAAATATTAACTTTACGTTAGGTTAGGTGTAGTGGCAGCCCCATATTTCAGGATTAGACTACTAGTCCATTGTGATACCACAGCGATGAACTTCTCTCTTATCACTGAGTGCTGCCCGATTCTATGTTAAGCTCAATGACAAAGTACCTCCTTTTTATAGCCGAGTCCGAACGGCGTGCCACATTGCAGAAATGTCACAAGCACTACTGAGATGGAATAAGCCAACGCTGAAAAACTTGTTGGTGTTTGGTCGAAATTTTAACAAAATTTTCTGAAGAACTAAAATTTTGACAAAATTTTCTATAAAAATAAAATTTTGACAATGTTTTCTATAGACATAAAATTTGTGCAACTTTTTCTATACAAATAAAAAGTTTGACAATTTTTTTTTTAAATAAAACTTTGCAAAAATTTTCTATAGAAATAAAAGTTTGCAAAAATTTTCTATAGAAATTAAATTTTGAAAAAATTTTCTATAGAAATAAAATATTGCAAAACTTTTCTATAGAAATAAAATTTTGCAAAAATTTTCTAAAGAACTAAAATTTTGCAAAAATTTTCTATAGAAATAAAATTTTGCAAAAATTTTCTATAGAAATAAAATGTTGCAAAATTTTTTATAGAAATAAGATTGTGAGAAAATTTTCTAATGAAAACAAAATTTTGCAAAAATTTCTATAGAAATAAAATTGTGACAAAATTTTCTATGGAAATAAAATTTTTACAAAATTTTCTATAGAAATAAACTTTTGCAAAACTTTTCTATAGAAATAAAATTTTGCAAAAATTTTCTATACAAATAAAATTTGTGCAACATTTTCTATACAAATAAAAAGTTTGACAACATTTTTTATGAAAATAAAACTTTGCAAAAATTTTCTATAGAAATAAAAGTTTGCAAAAATTTTCTATAGAAATTAAATTTTGAAAAAATTTTCTATAGCAATAAAGTGTTGCAAAAATTTTCTATAGAAATAAAATTTTGGCAAAATTTGATATAGAAATAAAATTTTGACAAAATTTTGTAATGAAATAAAATTTTGCAAAATAAAATTTTTTGTTTAGTAGTTTTTTGGTAATTTTCTCCAAATTTTGGTAGATTATTTTTGGCTCGAGAAAAAGTCATTGTAATTAAGGATTTTGTAAATTATTTTTTTTTTCATTTTAATGTTAATTTTTATTATTTTATATTATTTTAATTTCAAATTTGATTTTTATTACATTAAACGTCCGTTTATTTGTAGTTAAATTTTACACCACAATGATCACTGTGCCTTATTCTTAATAATCCACATGGACTTTAACACACACATATATCCCCCCACCCCACCCCCCATCGGAGCATATGAATGTGTAAAGAACAGAAAAACGCATAAAAATAAATATGAATGAAATGCTAAACTACTGCAAAGACTTGATGGTTGTTTACATCGACGACCCAAAACATTCTAGCTTCTCTCACCACTTCTATTACTAAAGCCATTATGCGTTGTGTGGGGGAGGGGGAGGTGTGTGAGAATATTGTGGGTGTATGGTGCAGTGTCGTTATGACCAATACTATTACCACTTTTACCCAACTCAACGAAATCAGCCAACAAGCTAGCCAGCCCATCATAATCCATTCATTTCGAGTTATACCTCCATTCATTCGGATCAGCACAACACCAACAGGGGTGTTGTGTTGTACAACCGAAATGTGTTGACGACTATTTTACAAAAAAATAAAAAATAAAAGTTTTCATTCCATGTCTTTTGCTGTTGATGTTTTAGTTGTTGTTGATGTAGTGCTGGTAATGCAGTGTGAAATGTTATTCCTTTCCTTAATGGTCTACGCAAATTTATTCAAAAGTATGTGAGGTTTTTTTTTTATAAAAATTGGGGATTAATTGAAAGGGCCTTGAAAAGAGGCAATTACCAAGTTAGTTTAATCGAAAGTCGGGCGGGACCGACTATATTATACTCTTCACCACTATGTGGACCAAAATTTTTGATGCCATCTCAACTCCTTCAAATTTGTTGGGAGCCATATAAAGGTTTAGAGTCCCATATACAAAGCCTAACCCGGCCCGCTTCTCTGTGCCTCCCGAAGCATATTTTCGTTAACGTTGCCAACCTTATCCTTCGATCTGAAAACAAATGGCACAAAAACTGAAGTATTGATTAATCACTTCATGGTTTCCACACACGTTGTCGTTTATATACAGAAATATGGTTATGCAGATGTAAAACGGATCGGCGTAACAAATGTCGGGTAGGGGTGTTCCCATTCAATCAATTTTTTTGTTTTTTATTTAATTGTTCTGTATTCAAATCGTTGGAAAATCTTATACATTTCCTGTGAATTTCAAGCGTGGTTTGTCAAGGGGAGGTATACTTCTCCTCAACATACCACCCAATAATTCGGAAAAAGTAAGAGTACTTAAAAATTTACCATATTAACATTTCTTAAAGTATTGGACACAGAGAACATGCATTTCCCTTTCCCGTTGCCTGTCAACTTCATGTAAATTTAAGTTTTTATACCCTACTCCATAGGATGGGGGTTTGTAACACATCGAAATATTACTCTAAGACCCCATAAAGTATATATATTCTGGGTCGTGGTGAAATTCTGAGTCGATCTAAGCATGCCAGTCCGTCCGTCTGTTGATATCACGCTAACTTCCGAACGAAACAAGCAATCGACTTGAAACTTGACACAAGTAGTTGTTATTGATGTAGGATGGTATTGAAAATGGGCCATATCGGTCCACTTTTACGTATAGCCCCCATATGAACGGACCCCCAGATTTGATTTGCGGCACCTCTAAGAGTAGCACATTTCATCCAATCTGGCTGAAATTTGGTACATGGTGTAAGTATATGGTGTCTAGCAAACATGCAAAAATTGGTCCATATCGGTCCATAATTATATATAGTCCCCATATAAACCGATCCCCAGATTTGGTTTGCGGATCTTCTAAGAGAAGCAAATTTCATCCGATCCGGCTGAAATTTGGTACATGGTATTAGTATATGGTCTCTAATAACCATGCAAAAATTGGTCCATATCGGTCCATAATTATATATAGCCCCCATATAAACCGATCGCCAGATTTGACCTCCGGAGCCTCTTGCAGGAACAAAATTCATCCGATCCGATTGAAATTTTGTACGTGGGGTTAGTATATGGCCGCTAACAACCATGCCAGAATTGGTCCATAATTATATATAGCCTCCATATAAACTGATCCCCAGATTTGTCATCCGGAACCTCTTGGAGGAGCAAAATTCATCCGATCCGGTTGAAATTTGGAACGTGGTGTTAGTATATGGCCGCTAATAACCATGCCAAAATTGGTCCATATCGGTCTATGGTTAGGTTAGGTTAGGTTATGTGGCAGCCCGATGTATCAGGCTCACTTAGACTATTCAGTCCATTGTGATACCACAATGGTGAACTTCTCTCTTATCACTGAGTGCTGCCCGATTCCATGTTAAGCTCAATGACAAGGGACCTCCTTTTTATAGCCGAGTACGAACGGCGTTCCACCTTGCAGTGAAACCACTTAGAGAAGTTTTGAAACCCTCAGAAATGTCACCAGCATTACTGAGGTGGGATAATCCACCGCTGAAAAATTTTTGGTGTTCGGTCGTAGCAGGAATCGAACCCACGATCCCCAATCACACAAAAATTGGTCCATATCGGTTCATAATCATGGTTGCCACTCGAGCCAAAAATAATCTACCAAAATTTTATTTCTATAGAAAATTTTGTCAAAATTTTATTCCTATAGAAAATTTTGTCAAATTTTATTTCTATAGAAAATTTTTACAAAATTTTATTTCTATAGAAAATGTTGTCAAAATTTTATTTTTATAGAAAATTTTGTCAAAACTTTATTTCTATAGAAAATTTTGTCAAAATTTTATTTCTATGGAAAATTTTGTTAAAATTTTATTTGTATAGAAAATTTTGTCAAAACTTTATTTCTATAGAAAATTTTAGTTCTATAGAGAATGTTGTAAAAATTTTAATTTTATTGAAAATTTTGTCAAAATTTTATTTCTATAGAAAATTTTGTCAAATTTTTTTTTCTATAGAAAATTTTGTCAAAATTTTATTTATATAGAAAATTTTGTCAAAATCTTATTCCTATAGAAAATTTTGTCAAATTTTATTTCTATAGAAAATTTTGACAAAATTTTATTTAAATAGAAAATTTTGTCAAAACTTTATTTCTATAGAAAATTTTGTCAAAATTTTATTTCTATGGAAAATTTTGTTAAAATTTTATTTGTATAGAAAATTTTGTCAAAACTTTATTTCTATAGAAAATTTTGTCAAAATTTTATTTCTATACAAAATTTTGACAAAATTTTATTTCTATACAAAATTTTGACAAAATTTTATTTCTATAAAAAATTATGTAAAAATTTTATTTGTATAGAAAATTTTGTTAAAATTTTATTTGTATAGAAAATTTTGTCAGAACTTTATTTCTATAGAAAATTTTGTCAAAATTTTATTTCTATAGAAAATTTTGTAAAAATTTTATTTCTATAGAAAATTTTGTTAAAATTTTATTTGTATAGAAAATTTTGTCAAAATTTTATTTCTATAGAAAATTTTGTCAAAATTTTATTTCTATAGAAAATTTTGTCCAAATTTTATTTCTATAAAAAATTTTGTCAAAATTTTATTTCTATAGAAAATTTTGTTAAAATTTTATTTCTATAGAAAATTTTGTCAAAACTTTATTTCTGTAGAAAAAAAAATTTATTTCTAAAGAAAATTTTGTCAAATTTTATTTCTATAGAAAATTTTGGCAAAATTTTATTTCTATAGAAAATTTTGTCCAAATTTTATTTCTATAAAAAATTTTGTCAAAATTTTATTTCTATAGAAAATTTTGTTAAAATTTTATTTCTATAGAAAATTTTGTCAAAACTTTATTTCTGTAGAAAAAAAAACTTTATTTCTAAAGAAAATTTTGACAAAATTTTATTTCTATAGAAAATGTTGTCAAAACTTTATTTCTATAGAAAATTTTGTCAAAATTTTATTTCTATGGAAAATTTTGTTAAAATTTTATTTGTATAGAAAATTTTGTAAAAAATTTATTTCTATACAAAATTTTGACAAAATTTTATTTCTATAGAAAATTTTGTCAAAATTTTATTTCTATAGAAAATTTTGGTTAAATTTTATTTGTATAGAAAATTTTGTCAAAATTTTATTTCTATAGAAAATTTTGTCAAAATTTTATTTCTATAGAAAATTTTGTCCAAATTTTATTTCTATAAAAAATTTTGTCAAAATTTTATTTCTATAGAAAATTTTGTTAAAATTTTGTTTGTATAGAAAATTTTGTCAAAACTTTATTTCTATAGAAAATTTTGTAAAAATTTTATTTCTATACAAAATTTTGACAAAATTTTATTTCTATAGAAAATTTTGTAAAAATATTATTTCTATAGAAAATTTTGTTAAAATTTTATTTGTATAGAAAATTTTGTCAGAACTTTATTTCTATAGAAAATTTTGTCAAAATTTTATTTCTATAAAAAATTTTGTCAAAATTTTATTTCTATAGAAAATTTTGTTAAAATTTTATTTCTATAGAAAATTTTGTCAAAACTTTATTTCTGCAGAAAAAAAACTTTATTTCTAAAGAAAATTTTGTCAAATTTTATTTCTATAGAAAATTTTGGCAAAATTTTATTTCTATAGAAAATTTTGTCAAAATTTTATTTCTTTAGAACATATTGTCAAAATTTTATTTCTATAGAAAATTTTGTCAAAATTTTAATTCTATTGAAAATTTTGTCAAAATTTTATTTCTATAGAAAACTTTGTCAAAATTTTATTTCTAAAAAAAATTTTGTCAGAATTTTATTTCTATAGAAAATTTTGTCAAGATTTTATTTCTATAGAAAATTTTGTCAAAATTTTATTTCTATAGAAAATTTTGTCAAAATTTTACTTCTATAGAAACTGTTGTCAAAATTTTATTTTGTCAAAATTTTATTTCTATTTCTATAAAAAATTTTGCAAAAATATTTATATACGTATTTAATCGTTTTTTTTTTGTTTAATATATACCCCGTAAGGATAAACTTACAATTGAGAAGACGGTGTTAAGAAGTTTTAAGATACGTTGCCATCGGCAAGTGTTACCGCAACCCAAGTAATTCGATTGTGGATGACAGTCTTCAGTACAAGTTTCTACGCAGTCCATGGTGGAGGGTACATAAGCTTCGGCCTGGCCTAACTTATGGCCGTATATACTTGTTTACTTTGAAGTATCCGTTATAATGTACCGTGAGTACCTTTATTAATAAACCGCGAAAAGAGAATGAAAATTTTATAAATGAGATCTGTATCCTAATTTTAATGTTATTGGTCCTAGATTTAAAGCCAGATAGTTCGCTAGAAAATTTCTTTATTTTAACGAAATCGCATCTTTGGCTCGGAATCAATACCAAAATCCTTAAGGGAAGGTCAAAATCTTTGGATCCAAGTAAACTTTTTTTTTTTGAGTGTAAGAAGTTTTAAGATGCCTTGCCATCGGCCGCAAGCCAAATAATTCAATTGTGGACGACAGTTTTCAGTAGAAGTTTCTAAGCAATCCATGGTGGAGGGTACATAAGATTCAGCCTGGCCGAACTTAGGGCCGTATATTCTTATTTTACTCTAATAAGTCTGGCAGAAGCCTGTGGAAAAATCATAAAATTATGTACCGAGTTCCCATTTATCGACAATCCTCTACTTTCTATTTTCATAAAATCGGGCAAAAGGGAACCCGCCCTCCTTCGCTCCTCCCCAACCAGATA
Source organism: Haematobia irritans (assembly GCF_050003625.1). Taxonomy (NCBI): domain Eukaryota; kingdom Metazoa; phylum Arthropoda; class Insecta; order Diptera; family Muscidae; genus Haematobia; species Haematobia irritans. The sequence goes on from NC_134398.1 coordinate 33,854,126, forward strand.
TCGTAAATCCAGGTATCCTATATGCATTTCACAAACTAGCCGACTTCATTATTCCCCTTCCCCAAACCAGACATCGAAAAATCATGTTCCCTATATACATTTAATCATCTTCTCCCAATTTCTCTATTTTTTGTAAACTGACGTCACTTTCCCTGCAAATTCCAAGAAAATCTGTAAACTTTCCTTCAAGTTTCGTAGTGTGGGGCAATGAGAAGGTTCCCGTCCAAATACCCAAAAATTAAGTACACGATATTGATTTCATAACCTTCCCCTACGACCTTTGTAAATGTCAAGTAAAAGTGAGAATTCTGGTTTTTTCTTCGGTTTTAGAGAGGGTCTCTCTCCCCGTCCCAATATCGAAAAATAATATAGCGTATATTGTGTAGATATCCCAGAAAATCTCAAGCAAATTATAAGCCCTATTTTCTAACAGCAGGGCAAGGTGAGGCCCCTCTTCCATTCCGAATATGACAAAATCAGATATCCATTATAATAATATAACCTACCCCACATCCTCTGTAAATTTCAAGTAAATTGGAAAAGTTTAATTGTTTCACGGTATATTCTTGAAGAGAAATGAGATCTCCCTGTGTCCTTTTATTTTTCCCCGACCAACTATTAAAAATTCATATACTTCATATCACTTTCATAATCTCCCCCAAGTTCTACGTAAAATTTGAGTAAGTCGACAAATTTTAGTTTTTTAGTCAGTGTACTATAAAAAAGTCGCACAAAGGGGAGGCCCCCTCCTCGACCAAATATCGAAAAATAATGTAGCTGTTCTTTGCCTAGACGCACCCTCCTTCAACCTTCCCTGAAAATTTCAAGCAAATCATATAAGTTCGTTCCAATTTTCAAAAAGTCGAGCAATGGGGAGGTCCCCCTTCCCGTTCAAATATTAAAAAATCAGGTACCCCGTAATAAATTCATAACTCCACGGCGTGTTCTCTGTAAATCTCAAGTAAATCAGAGAATTTTTGTTGTTTACTGTACTTTAAACAAAATTCGTATAAGGGGTTGGTCCACCACCGCGACCAAATATCGAAAAATAAAGTAGCGGGTCTTCGTCTAGACATCACCCCTAACCTTCCTTGGAAATTCCACCCAAGTCGGAGAACTTTGGCCCAATTTTGAAAAGGTCGGGCAAGGGAGATGTCTCTCTCCTCCACGAGATATCAAAAAATGAGGTACCCTATTTTCACCTCTATGAGGTACCCTATTTTCACCTCTACGCTTCCCGAACATTTTTCATGTAAAAAAAAAAAAAAATAATAAAATTATATTATAACAAAAGCAACTGCGTTTAATTCAAATTGTAAATTTTTGTAATGTGCCGTATTAAAAAAAATTCCCGGTTTTCCGTTGAAACTTTTCTTGAATTTCCTTTGCTGTAAACATTACGGAGACCTTTCCAACGTTTGCAAAACCGTGGATATAGATTCGTGTGTTCTGGAGTTATTGCGTCAGGAAAGAAAACCCGACTTATTTTTATATATTGGATTTAAATCAGAACCGATTTCGAGAAACATTTTTAAACTTCTACAAAATCTCTAGACTTTAAATTTAAATATAGAACAATTTGAGGATTTTTTTTTGCTCCTTAGCAGTGGTGAGTTCACAAGGATATTGGCTAAATTTCACCAAGATAGATGGTGATTGGTGGGGTTGTGACAATATTTGGCTACATCGAGCGACACAGCCGGAACCTTATCTAAATCTTCTATAGAAAGTATGGGGACATCTTCTTTGACGTTGTGACATTTTTGCCTAAGTCGGAAGAATACATGGAGCTTTATCTAAATTTGAACCGTTTTGGATAAAATTCGACAAAGTTAGATAGAATGTTAAATCTTTTTTGTGTAAAAAATAAAATCCAATGCAGAAATTTTCTAACCTATTTTTCCAAATCAGGCGTATATATATGGGAGCTATGTCCAAATCTCTACCCATTTGAACTAAATTTGGTACACAAAGCTAAAATCATAATTCTACTCTCAATTAAATCGAAATGAGAATTTGGTCTCCGGTTCCCAGCAAAAAAAATTGGAAGTGCTTCTAAAGGCACAACTTTAAAAGCACTTCAAAAAAAGTACTCCCAAAGAAGTTCTTTATGTTAGCTGCACAGGAAGTTCATTGAAGTCATTTTTTTTTTGTAACTTGCTTTCTCCATATTTTTATTGGAAAATTTAAAATTTTTTATTTCAAATAAATTAAGAATTAATAAAATGGTAAAAATTATTTAAATTTTTCCGAAAAAAAATGCTAAATCCATTCTAGAAAAATTGCGAATTTTTGACAATATTTGATGTCAAATGTTCCACACAAGCGTAAGAATGCATTAAAACTCATAAAACAATTTTTAAAATTATTTATTTGTTAAATTATCACTAAAATTCTTAATTCACACTCAATACACTGAATTCACATGACACCTTAAGAAGTGATGCAAATTCAGTGCAATGGCTGCTAAAATGGTGGACTTCCGTCTTATGACTAGTCCATGTCAAATTCATCGCTTCTGCGCCAATTTTGCAGCACTTTCGTATCAAAAAAAAAACACATTTTCACTACTTTTTTGGCGACGCTTTTTTGCTGGGTTGTTAATGAATCTAAATCGGGCAAAAGATATATATGGGAGCTATATCTAAATCTGAACCGATATCAATGAAATTAAGCATACTTGACCATACATTGTACTCTTTGTGCAAAATTTGAAGGAAATAAAGACAAAATTCTTAATGGCCTTTAGGGCCAATTAAATCCATATCGGGCGATAGCTATATATTGGAGCTATATCTAAATCTGAATCGATTTTTACCAAATTTGGCAATAGATAGTTATAATATTAATTCTACTCCCTGTGCATAGCCTCACATATATCGGAGTAAAACTATGGCCTCTATGGTCATATGAGCCTAAATCGGGCGAATGGTATATTTGGGACCTATATCTAAATCTGCAGCTATTTCAACCAAATTTAGCAAGGATTGGTAGAATATCAATTTGACTCTCTGTGCAAAATTTCACGTAAATCGGTGTTAAACTTTGGCCTCTGTGGTCATATCAGTCTAAATCGGGAGAAAGATATATATGGGAGCTATATCTAACTCTAAACCGATTTCAACCAAATCTAGCAAGGATTGGTAGAATATGAAATTGACTCTCTGTGCAAAATTTCACGTAAATCGGTGTTAAACTTTGGCCTCTGTGGTCATATGGGTCTAAATCTGACGAAAGATATATGTTATATGGGAGCTATATCTAAATCTGAACCGATTTGGCTGATATTTTACCAGGTTTTCGAGACGTATAAAATATTCCGAAGAAGATCGGTTGATAAACACGATAATTATGTTGAGATCGGTGATAGATATATATGACAGCTATATCTAAACCTGAACCGATTTTTTTTTCCAAAATCAACGCGGTTGTCTTTGTCCCGAAAAAAGACCTTATTCCAAATTTGAAGACAATCGGACTTTAACTGCGACCTGTAAAACTTTGGCCTCTGTGGTCATATAAGTCTAAATCGGGCGAAAGATATATGTATATGGGAGCTATATCCAAATCTGAACCGATTTGGCTGATATTATGTCAGGTTTTCGAGACGTATAAAATATTCGGAAGAAGATCGGTTGATAAACACGATAATTATGTCGAGATCGGTGATAGATATATATGGCAGCTATATCTAAATCTGAACCGATTTTTTTCCAAAATCAATAGCGATTGTCTTTGTCCCGAAAAAAGACCTTAGTCCAAATTTGAAGACAATCGGACTTTAACTGCGACCTGTACTTTGCACACAAAAACACATGAACAGACAGACAGACGGACGGACAGACAGACAGACAGACGGACATAGCTAAATTGACTCAGAATTCAATTCTAGGACGATCGGTATACTAAACGATGGGTCTCTGACTTTCCCTTCTTGGCGTTACATACAAATGCACAAACTTATTATACCCTGTACCACAGTAGTGGTGAAGGGTTTAAATATTAAAATCTATGGAAAAATATTAAAATATAGGTTTGGAATTTTTTTAGTATACTCTCAGCAACAGTTTTAATTTTACATGATCCCAAATAAAAACACTAGCGCTTTTTAATAAATAATCATAATTTTACTTTTCCCTGGAAATATTGCGCACATTATGGCTAAAAAATGTTTATTTTGTCACAAGGCCCCTTCTACAAAGGCCTAGCAAAAATTCTCCTCCATCCTCTACCTAAACGAATAATGAAAAAAATTATTTGCACTCGTTGAAATATACAAACATATATTTTCAGTGTTTATTTAAAGAATTTTTTTTCACTCCATTATTATTGTTGTATTTTATTAGAGTAGATTTGTAGGTGAATATACATAAATATACGAGACATACATACATACCCATGGACATGTAAACTTGTAGATGTATTTGTTTGATTTCACCTTTTTTTTTCTTTGGCGTAAATGTTCATTTCTTGGTGCTTATAATTTTTAACGGTAATTGCAGTTCATGCATATTTCTTTTGTGTTTGTAGTCGATTTTCATGCTTTGTTTTATATGCATGGTGCGTTTGTAATCAGTCTCTTAAGTTCTCACTCTTCTTTACACCATAGATGTATGTGTGTGTGAGAGTGTTTTGTTTCCGCAAAATGTACGAATGGGTGTTGCAGTTCATGAGCTAATGTCAGTGTGCAAAAGTCTGACATCTTAATGGTTGATTATAACAATTTGTTGTTATGTTTGTTAATAAAATAAATTTTTATATCTTTTTTTACTTTTATTTTGCAAGAAAGGAAGGAATAATGAAAAAACAACGAAACATTTGGAAAATGCGGTGAATATTTTGTTGGTGTGTCTTTTTTACAATTCTCTCTTCTACTCTCCTTTACTTAGGGGGACATTTATGGAATAGTATTGCATACTTTTTGGCGACATTTTTTTTTTATAACCCCTAAATAATAAACTCCCAGAAAAATGTGAATCCTTCATGAAAGGAAATGTCGGTTTATTTTAGAAAATTTTAACAAAAAAAATATTTTACTAATTACAACATGATGCAAATCAGATAATAATTATTGTCAAATTAAAGAAACTTTATTAAAAATAATAAATTTTTGTCTGTTATTTAAGAAATTTTCATATCTTGAAGGAATAAATTGGAGTTAAAAATTGTTAAAATGTCTTTAGCGCTATAAGAAATTCAAAATCGTAATAATTTAAGGAAAATGAACTCTTTTGAGATTCTTATGAAAGCAATTTAAGTAAACTTCATCCATTTTAGTAAATTTTCAAATATTTTTCAATTTGGTAAAATTGTGTACTTCATTTGTATAAACCTTTTTTTCTCATTTTTGGTTCACTTCATTAAAGTACGCAAAATATATTTCAAATAAGAAAGAAAAAATTGGCAAAAGTTATCTAAAATGACGTAATGAACTAAAATAAAGTTAAATCGGCTATGAAAAGATTCCGGGTGAATGGTAAGGACATTGTTAATTTGCATGAAGGTGTGCCTATCAGAATTGCTTGTCCTAGATCCCTCTTTATATCAATTGATGAATTTACGATTAACTCCAAACACGGTTGACACTAGGACCAAAAATAATCTACCAAAAATATCACAACATTTTAAAAATTTAAAAAACAAAATTTCATTTCTTAAGAAAATTTTGTCAAATTTTTTATTTCTATAGAAAATTTTGAAACAATTTTATTTCTATAGAAAATTTTGTGAATTTTTTTTTTCTATAGAACAATTTGTCTAAATTTTATTTCTATAGAAAATTTTGTCAAAAAGTTTACTTCTATAGAAAACTTTGTAAAAAATTTTCTTCTATAAAAAATTTTGTCAAAAATTTATTTCTAAAGGGTGATTCTTTTGAGGTTAGGATTTTCATGCATTAGTATTTGACAGATCACGTGGGATTTCAGACATGGTGTCAAAGAGAAAGATGCTCAGTATGCTTTGACATTTCATCATGAATAGACTTACTAACGAGCCACAACGTCGAATTTTCAGTGAATGGGCCCTAGAAAAGTTGGCAGAAAATCCGCTTTTTTATCGACAAATTTTGTTCAGCGATGAGGCTCATTTCTGGTTGAATGGCTACGTAAATAAGCAAAATTGCCGCATTTGGAGTGAAGAGCAACCAGAAGCCGTTCAAGAACTGCCCATGCATCCCGAAAAATGCACTGTTTGGTGTGGTTTGTACGCTGGTGGAATCATTGGACCGTATTTTTTCAAAGATGCTGTTGGACGCAACGTTACGGTGAATGGCGATCGCTATCGTTCGATGCTAACAAACTTTTTGTTGCCAAAAATGGAAGAACTGAACTTGGTTGACATGTGGTTTCAACAAGATGGCGCTACATGCCACACAGCTCGCGATTCTATGGCCATTTTGAGGGAAAACTTCGGAGAACAATTCATCTCAAGAAATGGACCGGTAAGTTGGCCACCAAGATCATGCGATTTGACGCCTTTAGACTATTTTTTGTGGGGCTACGTCAAGTCTAAAGTCTACAGAAATAAGCCAGCAACTATTCCAGCTTTGGAAGACAACATTTCCGAAGAAATTCGGGCTATTCCGGCCGAAATGCTCGAAAAAGTTGCCCAAAATTGGACTTTCCGAATGGACCACCTAAGACGCAGCCGCGGTCAACATTTAAATGAAATTATCTTCAAAAAGTAAATGTCATGGACCAATCTAACGTTTCAAATAAAGAACCGATGAGATTTTGCAAATTTTATGCGTTTTTTTTTTTAAAAAAAATTTTGTCAAATTTTTATTTCTATAGAATATTTTCTATTTCTATAGAAAATTTTTCAAAATTTTATTTCCATAGAAAATTTTGTCAACATTTTATATCTGTAGAACATTTTGTCAACATTTTATTTCTGTAGAAATTTTGTCGAAATTTTATTTCTATAGCAAATTTTGTCAAAAAGTTTACTTCTATAGAAAACCTTGTCAACAAGTTTACTTCTATAGAAAATTTTGTGAAAAATTTTCTTCTATAAAAAAATTTTTGTCAAAATTTTATTTCTATAGAAAATTTTGTGACAATTTTATTTCTATAGAAAATTTTGTCAAAATTTTATTTTTATAGAAAATTTTGTCAAAATTTTATTTCTATAGAAAATTTTGTCAAAATTTTATTTCCATAGAAAATTTTGTCAAAATTTTATTTCTATAGAATATTTTGTCAAAATTTTATTTCTATAGAATATTTTTTATTCTTATAGAAAATTGTGTCAAAATTATATTTTTATAAGAAATTTTGTCAAGATTTTATTTCTATATGACATTTTGTCAAAATTTTATTTCTGTAGAAAATTTTTTCAAAATTTTATTTCTATAGAAAATTTTGTCAAAATTTTATTTCTGTAGAACATTTTGTCAAATTTTTTTTTCTATAGAACATTTTGTCAACATTTTATTTCTGTAGAAAATTTTGTCAAAAAGTTTATTTCTATAGAAAATTTTGTCAAAAATTTGCTTCTAAAAAAATTTTGTCAAAATTTTATTTCTATAGAAAATTTTGTCAAAATTTTATTTCTATACACTATTTTCTATTTCTATAGAAAATTTTGTCAAAATTTTATTTCTATAGAACATTTTGTCAACATTTTATTTCTGTAGAAATTTTGTCGAAATTTTATTTCTATAGCAAATTGTGTCAAAAGTTTACTTCTATAGAAAATTTTTCAAAATTTTATTTTATAGAAAATTTTGTTAAAATTTTATTTCTATAGACATTTTTGTCAAAATTTTATTTCTATAGAAAATTTTGCCAAAATTTTATTTCTATAGAATATTTTCTATTCCTATAGAAAATTTTGTCAAAATTTTATTTCTATAGAAAATTTTGTCAAAATTATATTTTTATAAGAAATTTTGTCAAAATGTTATTTCTATGTGACATTTTGTTAAGATTTTATTTCTATACAAAATTTTGTCAAAATCGTATTTCTATAGAACATTTGTCAACATTTTATTTTTGTAGAAATTTGGTCGAAATTTTATTTCTATAGCAATTTTGTCAACAATTTACTTCTGTAGAAATTTTTGTCAAAAAGTTTACTTCTATAGAAAATTTTGTCAGAAGTTTATTTCTATAGAAAATTTTGTTACAATTTTATTTCTATAAAACATTTTATAAAAATTTTAGTTCTATATAAAGTTTTGTTAAAATTTTATTTTTGTAGAAAATTTTGTCAAAATTTTATTTCTATAGAACATTATGTCAAAATTTTATTTCTATAAAAAAGTTTTGTTAAAATATTATTTCTATAGAAAATTTTGTCAAATTTTCATTTCTGTAGAAAATTTTGTCGAAATTTTAGTTTTATAGAAAATTTTGTCAAAATTTTATTTCCATAGAAAATGTTGTCAAATTTTTTTTCTATAGAAAATTTTGTCAACATTTTTTTTCTATAGAAAATTTTTTCATTTTTTTTTTTATAGAAAATTTTGTGAAAATTTTATTTCTTTAGAAAATTGTGTCAAAATTTTATTTCTATAGAAAATTTTTCAGAAATTTATTTCTATAGAAAATTGTGACAAAATTTTATTTCTATAGAAATTTTTTACAAAATTTTATTTCTATAGAAATTTTATACAAAATTTTATTTCTATAGGAAATTTGGTCAAAATTTTATTTCTATAGAAATTTTTGTCAAAATTAGATTTCTAGAAAAAAATTTGTCAAAATTGTATTTCTATAGAAAATTTTGTCAACATTTTGTTTGTATTGAAAATTTTTTCAAAATTATATTTCTATAGGAAATTTTGTCAAAATTGTATTTCTATAAAAAATTGTGCCAATTTTTTTTTTTCTATAGAAAATTTTGTGAAAATTTTATTTCTTTAGAAAATTGTGTCAAAATTTTATTGTGACAAAATTTTATTTCTATAGAATTTTTTTACAAAATTTTATTTCTATAAAAATTTTTTACAAAATTTTATTTCTATTAATATTTTATACAAAATTTTATTTTTATAGGAAATTTTGTCAAAATTTTATTCCTATAGAAAATTTTGTCAAAATTTGATTTCTAGAGAAAATTTTGTCAAAATTTTATTTCTATAGAAAATTTTGCCAACATTTTGTTTGTATTGAAAATTTTTTCAAAATTATATTTCTATAGGAAATTTTGTCAAAATTGTATTTCTATAAAAAATTGTGACAAAATTTTATTTCTATAGAAAATTTTGTCAAAATTTTAATTCTATAGAAAATTTTGTCAAAATTTTATTCCTATAGAAAATTTCGTTTGTATAGAAAAATTCTATAGAAAATTTTGTCAAAATTTGATTTCTATAGAAAATTTATTTTATTTCTATAGGAAATTTTGTCAAAATTTTATTTCTATAGAAAATTTTTTCAATTTTTTTATAGAAAATTGTGACAAAATTTTATTTCTATAGAAAATGTTGTCAAAACTTTATTTGTATGGAAAATTTTGTCAAAATTTTATTTCTATAGAAAATGTTGTCAAAATTTTATTTCTATAGAACATTTTGTCAAAATTTTATTTCTATAGAACATTTTGTCAAAATTTTATTTCTGTATAAAGTTTTGTTAAAATTGTATTTCTTTAGAAAATTTTGTCAAATTTTTATTTCTGTAGAACATTTTGTCAAAATTTTATTTCTATAGAAAATTTTGTCAAACATTTATTTCTATAGAATATTTGCTATTTCTACAGAAAATTTTATCAACGTTTTATTTATATAGACAATTTTGTTAAAATTTTATTTCTATAGAAAATTTTGTCAAAATTTTATTTCTATAGAACATTTTGTCAAAATTTTATTTCTGTAGAAAATTTTGTCAAAATTTTATTTCTATATAAAGTTTTGTTAAAATTTTATTTCTATAGAAAATTTTGTCAAATTTTTATTTCTGTAGAAAATTTTTTCGAAATTTTATTTTTATAGAAAATTTTGTCAACATTTTATTTCCATAGAAAATGTTGTCATTTTTTTTCTATAAAAAATTTTGTCAAAATTTTTTTTCTATAGAAAATTTTGTGAAAATTTTATTTCTTTAGAAAAGGGCGTCAAATTTTTATTTCTATAGAAAATTTTTCACAAATTTATTTCTATAGAAAATTGTGACAAAATTTTATTTCTATAGAAATTTTTTACAAAATTTTATTTCTATAGAAATTTTTTACAAAATTTTATTTTTATAGAAATTTTATACAAAATTATATTTCTATAGGAAATTTTGTCAAAATTTTATTTCTATAGAAAATTTTGTCAAAATTTGATTTCTAGAAAAAATTTTGTCAAAATTTTATTTCTATAGAAAATTTTGTCAAAATTTTATTTCTTTACAAAATTTTGTCAACATTTTATTTCTGTAGAACATTTTGTCAACATTTGATTTCTGTAGAAAAATTTGTCGAATTTTTATTTCTGTAGAAAATTTTGTCGAAATTTTATTTCTATAACATATTTTGTCAAAAAGTTTACTTCTATAAAAAATTTCGTCAAAATTTCATTTCTATATGAAATTGTGTCAAATTTTTATTTCTATATGAAATTTTGTCAACATTTTACTTCTATAGAAAATTTTATAAAAATTTTATTTCTATAGAAAATTTTCTCAAAATTTTATTTCTTTAGAACATTTTGTCAACGTTTAATTTCTATAGAAAATTTTGTTGAAATTTTATTTCTATAGCAAATTTGGTCAAAAATTTACTTCTGTAGAAAACGTTGTCAAAAATTTTCTTCTATAAAAAGTTTTGTCAAAATTTTATTTCTATAGAAAATTGTTTCAAAAATTTATTTCTATAGAAAATTTTGTCAAAATTTTGTTTGTATTGAAAATTTTTTAAAAATATATTTCTATAGGAAATTTTGTCAACATTGTATTTCTATAAAAAATTGTGACAAAATTTTATTTCTATAGAAAATTTTATCAAAATTTTAATTCTATAGAAAATTTTTTAAAAATTATATTGTATTCATTTGTATAGAAAACTTCTATAGAAAATTTTGTCAAAATTTGATTTCTATAGAAAATTTTGTCAAAATCTATAGAAAATTTGACCAAAACGAAAAATTTTTCAATTTTTTTATAGAAAATTTTGACAAAATTTCCTATAGAAATAAAATTTTGACTACATTTTTTAAAGAAATAAAATTATGACATTATTTCTATAGAAAATTTTGTCAAAATTTTATTTCTATCGAAAATTTTTTCAATTTTTTTATAGAAAATTGTGACAAAATTTTATTTCTATAGAAAATTGTGACAAAATTTTATTTCTATAGAAATTTTTTACAAAATTTTATTTCTATAGAAATTTTTTATAAAATTTTATTTCTATAGAAATTTTTTACAAAATTTTATTTCTATAGAAAGTTTTATCAAAAATGTATATACATAGAAAATTTTGTCAAAATTTTATTTTTATAGAAATATGAATTATATCTTAGTTGGGGAGGAATATTTTGCAAAATCTACCAAAGCTTCAAGAACTTCTACAAACATTAGCAAATCTATCACTCTTGGTAGAATTCTATCAACTGTGACAACCGTGGTGATATTGCGCTTCTTTACTAACCGCTCGTCGCAAAATTGGGCACAAATTAAATAAATTTACCACCGTTGAATTGTGCAAAATTTCATTGAAATAGCTACAGATTTAGATAAATCTCCCATATATATGTATCGCCCGATTTTTCCAAATTTGGCCATAAAACGCCTATTTATTAACCGATCTTACTCGAAGTTGACAAAATCTTTTCTTCTATAGGACTAACTATACCTGCAAATACTCATCCAAATCAGTTCAGATTTAGATATGATATGATTTTCCCAAATTTCGCCGTAATAACCTTATTATTGACCATGGTTTGGTTAGGGTAGGTGGCAGCCTTATGTACCAGGCTCACTTAGACTATTCAGTCCATTGTGAGACCACGGTGGTGAACTTCTCTCTTATCACTGAGTGCTGCCCGATTTCATGTTAAGCTCAATGACAAGGGACCTCCTTTTTTTTGCCGAGTCCGAACGGCGTTCCACATTCCAGGTAAACCACTTAGAGAAGCTTTGAAACCCTCAGAAATGTCACCAGCATTACTGAGGTGGGGTAATTCACCACTGAAAAACATTTTAGTGTTCGGTCAAAGCAGGAATCGAACCCACGACATTGTGTATGCAAGGCGGGCATGCTAACCATTGCACCACGGTGGCTCCCATTATTATTGACCATAATGCCCTTATTTATTAACCGATATTAGACTTGGAAGGATTGGATACTTTAAGAATGGTGGTAGCACATTTCAGGCTTAAAAAATGAGTCTGAGTTGCAATTTCTAAAATGTCGCCCTTTCAGATGCAAAACTCTTCATAAGGTCGGTGAAACCTTTTGGTATTTAATTCGTGCTAAGGCAAAGCTGCAGTTAATTTCAGTTTTTCTATATGTCAAAAATATCACCTCCATCTATTAGTCGATGTCTATAAAAGCGAAAATATATCGATAAACAACCAGGAAAAGAAAAACCTGACGTGATTTTGTTTGTTTACCTATGCATCTATTTTCCACCACACGTTAGTCGGTTCGATGCATGTCATTCATGTAATCAAAAAAACTCAGTCAAAAATTTGTTTGAAGTCTATTGCGATAATAACGTCATTTCTAAATGTCCGAATGCAGCAAATTTTTTGACAGGCCAAGAAGACAAACGGCATACGCAAAATATATCAAAAGCTTAGCGAATAAAAAACAACAAACACTTCACCCAATTGCTCCACATCATGTCTGATCAGAGAAAAGGGGCAAGAAATAGAGAGAGAGAGAGAGAGAGTGAGAATGTGGTGCACTATGTTGCAACAATGAATGGACATGACAGTTATGGCGCGTTAGGCAATGTGATGCATAAAAAAACACATCATAACAAATAACAGAAATAACAGGAAACCATAAGGGGATATTGGGTGGAGATATATTCAGGGGGCCTTTTTGGGGTATCCCAGCAAAAAATTTTAAGAAATCTAGAAGCAGTAAAAAATTTCCTTAAATACTGTATGCGCTAATATTCAGCGCATACTTTTTTGCTTACAAAAGAAGGAAGAAAAAATCGTCGATATTTAATTCATGCTGATTCGGAAACAAGAAAGTAAAGGACATACGATTTAATGCATACTATGTCGTTTACAAAACAGCACAAAAGTATGTTAGTTTCAAACTCGTTGTAAAACTTTGTCGAATTTAAAGCACTTGGGTATGCGAGATATCATTTAGTGCATCCTATCTCGTATACTTTGATGCACTAAAGTATGCAAGCTTTAACTTAGTTTTTAAACTGTGCAGAATATGAAGCACGTTAGTAAGCGATATAGTAAGCGAGTTGGATGATTAATGCATCCATCCTCGTATACAAAAATGCTGTAAAGTATGTAAGTTTAATCTCTGTTTCATACGATCGCTCACGATGAAAACCGTAATCTTGTATGCGTCGTAGAAAAAATTGAGTATGGTCATCAGTTTGTGTTTGAAAGTTGTGCCAAGAGGACGTGTTCTCGCGTGTGCGTTTTTTTTGTTAGAGTTATTTGTATTTGTTTTGAGCTCTGATAGCATAAAGCTTTGGTAAGTAAACCCCACTGTTTTTGTTTTTTTTTACTTATTTTATTTGTAATGCCGTTTGTAGTACCGTTCGAAATGCCAAAATTAAAAAAGACTATTTAGCAATGAATGATATTATAAATATATATTTATTTTAATATTTTATTTTTATTTTTTATCCGTTTTAACAGGTTGCCACAATCAAACATATTTTAGGAATGAGAGATTTACAAAAATCTATTAGAGAAGTAGCAACAGCAATGCGGAAGAAGCGAATTTTTTTTTATTTCTATCATATTTTTTATTTTTCTATTCTATTTTGTATTTCTATCATATAAGTATTATTTTTCTTTGAAAAAATAATTTTATTTTTTGTTGATGTGGTGTGAGTTCCTGGAGAAATCATATTTCTCAAGACTGAATATAAATTTTAAGTTCTTTATCTTTAAAAGCCCTTATATAACACCAAGTATTATAATTACTTAAAATTAATTAATTAAATGTTAATAAAACAACAACAAATGAAAAAGAAAACAATAAATGGATGATATTTTCCCTCAATATTAAACAAATAAATAGTCATTATTTCATAACATTAAATAGGCGAGGAAAAAGCGCTTCACACAGAGATATTTTTTCATGTACGACTTTCGGCAATTATGGATGAGCTGACATCCAGCGCTTTTGTAAAGTGTCACAAACTGCGCTTGTTTATGGGCTTCTAAGTAAGCATAAAGTAAGCGCATTTTCGCGAGACATTTCTTTATAAATTCACCAATGAATTCCTCGCTTTGGCAAGCGCTGCCTCTGACAATTCTCCTTTACAATTGCGATGAAAATTCATCAAGTTTTTTGCTGGGATACTCATAGAAGTCGAATTGTCTCTCTGTTTTATGCATAGGGGCTCTTTCCGATTCAATCACGATTCAATGAATTTTTCAATGGAAATTTCTTCAAAATCATCAAAAGTCATCATCAATAATAATAATCAAAAATCATCATCAATAATGTGTAGTATTAACAAAAAATAATAATAGTTGTGTTTCTTCTTTGATTTATTTGAAAATTTAGATGAATTATTAACTATAATTTTTTAAGTTTTATAAAATAAAAAACTAAAATTTTTTATTTAGATATTTTAACTTTAAATTAAAATTTTTTAAAGAACCAAAATTAATTGATTAAATGTAGGCGTATGAAATTTAAAAAGAAAAATAATAAAAAATTTGATTTAATTAAGATTTTCCTCTCGAAGAAACATTTATTTGCTTGTTGAATGCAATAGTTGTGTTCCTTTACGTACTACTAGTTACTACTTTTACTAGTATTTACTAGAAACCGTTCTTCAACCCCAAAAAATAGCAAAAGTAGTAAACAAATTGATGAGAACAATGTCAAAATGCATGTCTCTTTTAAAATATTTTTACTTCAAGTTAGTCAACAAATTCTTTCGACTAAAAGTAGTAGATATGTCATGACAAAAATAATTATTTCTTTATAAATTGTACAAACCGCAGTTGTTCCAAATCGCTTTTTTATACCCTCCTCCATAGGATTGTGGAGGTTATAACGTTTGTAACACATCGAAATATTGCTCTAAGACCCCATAAAGTATATATGTATATACTGGGTCGTGGTGAAATTCTGAGTCGATATAAGTATGTCCGTCCGTCCGTCTGTTGAAATTACGCTAACTTCCGAACGAAACAAACTATCGATTTGAAACATGGCACAAGTAGTTGTTATTGATGTAGGTCGGATGGTAAATAGTCTGATTACAACAGATAGCCAGACAGACAGGCATCGTTATATCGTCTTATAATATCTCCCTGATCAAGACTATATGTATTTCTATGGTCAATAATCGTTAAAAAAATTTTCTATAGAAATAAAATTTTCTATAGAAATAAACTTTTGTGAAAATTTTCTATAGAAATAAAATTTTGACAAAATTTTCTATAGAAATAAAATTTTAACAAAATTTTCTATAGAAATAAAATTTTAACAAAATTTTCTATAGAAATAAAATTTTCACAAAAATTTCTATAAAAATAAAATTGTGACAAAATTTACAATGGAAATAAAATTTTTAGAAAATTTTCTATGGAAATAAAATTTTTATAAATTTTCTATAGAAATAAAATTTTTATAAAATTTTCTATAGAAATAAAATTTTTATAAAATTTCCTATAAAAATAAAATTTTGAGAAAATTTTCTATAGAAATAACATTTTGAAAACATTTTCTATAGCAATAAAATTTTGACAAAATTTTCTATAGAAATAAAATTTTGACAACATTTTCGATGGAAATAAAATTTTGACAAAATTTTCTATAGAAATAAAATTTTGACAAAATTTTCTATAGAAATAACATTTTGGCAAAATTTTCTATGGAAATAAAATTTTTAGAAAATTTTCTGTAGAAATAAAATTTTGTGAAAATTTTCTATAGAAATAAAATTTTGACAAAATTTTCTATAGAAATAAAATTTTAACAAAATTTTCTATAGAAATAAATTTTTTAGAAAATTTTCTATAGAAATAAAATTTTTAGAATAGTTGCTATAAAAATAAAAATTAAATTTTAAATAAATATTCTATAGGAACAAAATTTTGACAAAAATTTCTATAGAAATAAAATTTTGACAAAATTTTCTATAGAAATAAAATTTTGACAAAATTTTCTATAGAAATAAAATTTTGACAAAATTTTCTATAGAAATAAAATTTTGTGAAAATTTTCTATAGAAATAAAATTTTTAGAAAATTTTCTATAGAAATAAAATTTTTAGAAAGTTTTCTATAGAAATAAAATTTTTAGAAAATTTTCTATAGAAATAAAATTTTGACAAAATTTTCTATAGAAATAAATTTGTTAAAAAATTTTCTATAGAAATAAAATTTTTAGAAAATTTGCTATAAAATTAAAATTTTTAGAAAATTTTCTATAAAAATAAAAATTTGACAAAATTTTCTATAGAAATAAAATTTTGACAAAATTTCCTAAAGAATTGAAATTTTGACAAAACTTTATATAGAAATAAAATTTTGACAACATTTTCTATAGGAACAAAATTTTGACAACATTTTCTATAGAAATAAAATTTTGACAAAGTTTTCTATAGAAATAAAATTTTGACAAAATTTTCTATAGGAATAAAATTTTGGCAAAATTTCCTATGGAAATACAATTTTGACAAAATTTTCTATATAAATAAAATTTTGACAAAATTTTCTATATAAATAAAATTTTGACAAAATTTTCTATATAAATAAAATTTTGACAAAATTTTCTATAGAAATAAAAATTTGACAAAAATTTTTTTATCAAAGTAAAATTTTGGAAAAATTCTTTTAAACGATATTAATTTAATTTGGCAAAATGGTCCGCTGGTACGAATATTGGTCCAATTTTGGACAAATGTTGGTTGAAAATAAAAATTCATTGTGGCAACTCTGTTTGTATGTGTTGCAAACGGAATGACATTCCTGCAAAAAATCTGCCATGTGTCAAAATAATTGCGATATAAAATTATTTAACTTACCTGCTTCCATGTTTTGAAAATATTTATTCAAATCAAAATACTTCTTTTGTTTGTTTATTTGACATTTTTACCATTTTCTACTATATTTTCGTTCTGTATATTTAACAAATTTTTAACTCTGATAGGATTTTCAATATTCCTCTCTTTTACTACTTTTTGCTACGAGTAAAGTAAAGGAACCCAACTAATATTTTAAAGTATTTTTCACTAATATATTCCTTATTTTCCACTAATAGATTCCTTAGACCATATGAAAGAAAATCAAATCAAAATCACCTGTTTTCCTCTACTGAACATTATGTCACTTACACACTCTCGCTCTCACACCTCTACAACTAAGCTCAAACTCATCCATCTGCATATAAATAAAACAAACAAACAAAAAAAATAAAAGTCAACCTCAAAGCAATGAATGAATGAAAGGAGAGCAAAGACAACAACAAACGACATTTTCCGCGTATAACTTTTTGGTCAAACGGTCCACAACTGTCATGTGCACATATGCCGTTTGACAAGTAAGCGTGACAGTTATGCACATACGCATGCAGCCATTGATAAAGCATACGCACGCACACATACACATTTGTCTAGCATAACTTCAAAAATATTCATAGAGAGATAGGCGACATTCAACTAAAAATCTACCAATTTTTGGTGTAAATGCATTGGCCAGGAGATTCCTGCAATTCCGGCTCTCCTCACCAATATTTGGGTTAGGGGAAATTGTGAGTGTTTTGCGGAATTGTTTGTGACATTTGTGACAGTTTTGCTGGTTATATTTCAATTGTTGACTTGGTTTGTAACAATTTGGAAATTTTTTTGTCGTGGTGAACTTTATGATTTTGAAAATAATATCGGGACTTGTAAGCTGAGAGCGCGAGACGAAAAGTTTTGCACAACAAATTTTAGATCCCTTTGAAAACGAATTTCCAAGGATTAGGGAGCCACTGTGGTGCAATGATTAGCATTCTCGCCTTACATAATAGGGATCTTGGGTTCAAACCCAGTTTCGATGGAACATCAAAAAAGTTTTTCAGTGGTGGCTTATTCCATCCCAGTAATGCTGGTGACATTTCTGGGTATATTAAAGCATCTCTAAGTGGTTCCACCCTATTACGAAACTCCTTTCGGACTAGGCTGTAAGAAAGGGGTTCCCAGTCAATGAGCTTTAACATACATAGAATAGGGCAGCACTCATTGATAAAAGAGAAATTCACGACCTGTGGTATCACAATGGACAAATGAACAATGAAACAAATTCGTTATACAAACGAATATGTTCACTGTCTTAATAAAAATATTTCGTTATGTCAATGAAAATTTTTCGTCTTCATTTTGACATAATTTTCTATAAAAATTAAATTTTGAAAAAATTTTCAATAGAAACAAAATTTTGACAACATTTTCTGTAGAAATAAAATTTTGACAAAATTTTCTATATAAATAAAATTTTGACAAAATTTTCTATATAAATAAAATTTTGACAAAATTTTCTATAGAAAGAACATTTTGACAAAAATTTCTAAAGAAAGAAAATTGTGACAAAATGTTATAAAGAAATAAAATTTTGACAAAATTTTCTAGAGAAATAAAAATTTGACAACATTTTCTAAAGAAATAAAATTTTGACAAAATTTTCTATAAAAATAAAATATTGAGAACATTTTATATAGAAATAAAATTTTGAATAATTTTTCTATAGAAATAAAATTTTGGCAACATTTTCGATAGAAATAAAATTTTGGCAAAATTTTCTTTAGAAATAAAATGTTGACAAAATTTTCTTTAGAAATAAAATGTTGACAAAATTTTCTTTAGAAATAAAATTTTGACAAAATTTTCTAAAGACAAAAAATTTTGAGAACATTTTCTATAGAAATAAAATTTTGACAAAATTTTCGATGGATTTAAAATGTTGACAAAATTTTCAATAGATTTAAAATTTTAACAAAATTTACTTTTACAGAAATAAAATTTTGACAACATTTTCTATAGAAACAAAATTTTGGCAAAATTTTCTTTAGAAATGAAATTTCAACAAACTATTCTATAGAAATAAAATGTTGACAAAATTTTCGATAGAAATAAAATTTTGACAACATTTTCTTTAGAAATAAAATTTTGACAAACTTTTCTATAAAAATAAAATTTTGACAAAATACTCTATAAAAGTAAAACTTTGACAAAATTTTCTATAAAAATAAAATTTTTATAGAAAAAATTTTGACAAAATTTTCTATAGAAATAAAATTTTGACAAAATTTTGGATAGATATAAAATTTTAACAAAATTTTCTATAGAAATAAAATATTGAAAACATTTTCTATAGAAATAACATGTGACAAAATTTTCTATAGAAATAAAATTTTGACAAAATTTTCTATAGAAATAAAATTTTAACAAAGTTTTCTATAGAAATAAAATTTTGACAAAATTTCTTTAGAAATAAAATTTTGACAAACTTTTCTATAAAAATAAAATTTTGGAAAAATTTTCTATAAAAATAAAATTTTGACAAAATTTTCTTTAGAAATAAAATTTTGACAAAATTTTCTATAAAAATAAAATTTTGACAAAATTTTCTTTATAGAAAAAATTTTGAAAAAATTTTCTATAGAAATAAAATTTTGACAAAATTTTGGATAGATATAAAATTTTAACAAAATTTTCTATAGAAATAAAATATTGAAAAAATTTTCTATAGAAATAACATGTGACAAAATTTTCTATAGAAATAAAATTTTGACAAAATTTTCTATAGAAATAAAATTTTAACAAAGTTTACCATAGAAATAAAATTTTGAAAAAAATTTCTATAGAAATAAAATTTTGACAAAATTGTCTATAGAAATAAAATTTTGACAAAATTTTCTTTATAGTAAAAATTTTGAAAAAATTTTCTATAGAAATAAAATTTTGACAAAATTTTGGATAGATATAAAATTTTAACAAAATTTTCTATAGAAATAAAATATTGAAAAAATTTTCTATAGAAATAACATGTGACAAAATTTTCTATAGAAATAAAATTTTGACAAAATTTTATATAGAAATAAAATTTTAACAAAGTTTTCTATAGAAATAAAATGTTGACAAAATTTTCTAGACAAAAAAAATTTTGACAAAATTGTCAATAGAAATAAAATTTTGAAAAAAATTTCCATAGAAATAAAATTTTGATAAAATTTTCTAGAGAACGGTTATTTTGACAAAATGTTTTATGAAGATAAAATTTGGACAAAATTTTCTATGGAAATATAATTTTGACAAAATTTTCTATAGAAATAAAATTTTGACAAAATTTTCGATATATTTAAAATTTTAACAAAATTTTCTATCGAAATAAAATATTGAAAAAAATTTCTATATAAATAACATTTGACAAAATTTTCTATATAAATAACATTTGACAAAATTTTCTATAGAAATAAAATTTTAACAAAGTTTACTATAGAAATAAAATTTTGAAAAAATTTTCTATAGAAATAAAATTTTGACAAAATTGTCTATAGAAATAAAATTTTGACAAAATTTTCTATAGAAATAAAATTTTGACAAAATGTTCGACAGTAATAAAATTTTGGCAAAAATTTTCTATAAAAATAAAATTTTTCATAGAAATAAAATTTTGACAAAATTTTCTAAAGAAATAAAATTTTGACAAAATTTTCTATAGAAAAAAATATTGACCAAAATTTCCATTGAAATAAAATTTTGACAAAATGTTCTATAGCAACAAAATATTGACAAAATTTTCTATAGAAATATAATGTTGACAAAATTTTCTATAGAAATAAAATATTTACAAAATTTTCTATAGAAAAAAAAAATGTTGATAAAATTTTCTATAGATATAACATTTGACAAAACTTTCTATGGAAAAAAAAGTTGACTAAATTTTCTATAGAATAAATTCTTGACAAAATTTTTGTAAAAATAAAATTTTGATACAATATTCTGTAGAAATAAAATTATGACAAAATTTTTTAAAGAATAAAAATTTTGATAAAATTTTCTATTTAAATAAATTTTGACAAACTTTTCTATAGATATAAAATGTTGACAAAATTTTCTTAGAAATAAAATTTTGACAAAATTTTATATAGTAATAAAATCTTGACTAAATTTTCTATGGAAATAAAATTTTGACAAAATTTTTGTAAAAATAAAATTTTGACAAAATTTTCTGTAGAAAAAAAAATGTTGATAAAATTGTCTATAGAAAAAAAAATGTTGATAAAATTTTCTATAGATATAAAATTTGACAATATTTTCTATAGAAAAAAAGTTGACAAAATTTTCTATAGAATAAAATTTTGACTAAATTTTCTATGGAAATAAAATGTTGACTAAATTTTCTATTGAAATAAAGTTTTAACAAAATTTTCTATAGAAATAAAAGTTTTACAAAATTTTCTATAGAAATGAATGGCTTATCATTGTAGAAAACAAAATTCGGTAACTGGCCACTTTCGTTAAATTAATACAACTCCTTGGCTCTTTCCAGTCTACCTTTTTTGTATATCGGAAGTTTTGGAACTACAGTGGCTTTAATCCAAGCTCGTTCTTCAAGATGTATCCTCACCCATACTCGCGACATGTTCATTTTATAAAATAGTATTTTTTACCACTGCAGCGTGGATTTCGTTTTGGTTGGTAGCACTTCGTTTGTATTTAAAAGTCTGCTTTTTTACCCTACTAGAACATGACTCGATAATAAAATTTTTCACTTTGTAGGTAATGTAGGCATTGTCGTTAGTAAGGCAGAATTTAAGAAATGGCGCCCGAGCACGGAGCTGGAGAAATAAGGACTTAGTCTTTTAGTTTGAAATTCATCGTCCTGGTATAGAGTATTGACCAATTCTTTCTTACCACCCATTTATTCCATATGCATTTGGCCCTATACAGTCCACCGGCTGTTCAGAGACCATTTGAAAATCATGGCTTATAATTTGTGGTTCTATGTGTGCGATTTTTAGCAAGTGGCTCAAACAAATCTCCTTGTTTCATTTTGGGCCTAGGTTTCGTTTGTTTTTTACTGACCAGCCGTCAAATGAATGACAGCAGTGTCGCTGATTTCGCTGGTTGCCTAAAAAAATATAGCGACTTTGTTATGTGTCGCCGCACTAAGGAATATGCCAACCAGCCAGCCAGCACAGCGAGCGAGCGAGTGAGACTGCAAATCAATGGCCCGTAGGTTGGCAGCCTGACATATCAAACATGGTGATTTTTTGACAATCGTTTTCATAGCAATTGTCATTTAAACATGTTAAGCAACCATGTGTCAAGTGGATTTAGGTGGGCATAGCGATTGTCTTTCTTTTTTCTCTTTGTCCAAATCCCAAAACCTGGGGAGTATGGGGGTTATGAGCTTCAATGCAAGGCCCAATGCACACTTCTGGTGTATTTTTGTTGAGGGAAACCACTATGCGTTTCGGTTTTGGCGTCATTTTTGACGTCGTTTTTCTTTTTTATATGTGTGTTTGGTGCTGGTTGCATTGCTTATTGCCATGATTTGTTGGAACAAGTGTTTCTTGTGCCATTGTCGTCGCCGGCAAAAGGAATCCAGTGAAGAAAAAACAAAAAAACCGAACTGCATAAAAACCATGAATGGGCTAAGGTGTGAGAAAATTGTTTCCACTTATTTCCCGGGCACAAGGCGAACTAATTTATGTTTATTACAGGGAAAAGTGTCAAGAGACCGATATATCCTCCACAGAGACAATGTCTGTAGCAATTGGCTACACTGATAGATTTTTAATTGGGGGTAGTTTAGGGGGTTATATATGGGGTATGTAGGGCAAGTGGGGTTTAAGTACTACAAAATTAAAAATGAGATAGTTAGCCTTTCCAGCTGAAATAGAGACGAATGCCATTAAGTAACTATTTACTACCGAAATTTCAGCTGGATAAAAATTCAAATGGTCTGTGTTTACGTTGGACCAATTTAGTAAAAACTTTTTTACGAGATCCAATTTTGTGCCAGTAAAGTTCATTTAGTAAAACCCTAAACCACATAGTAGTCAGGGTATAATAACTTTGATGTAACAAAAAATGGACAGAAATATTGATCTAAGACCCCATAAAAAGACCCCATACAATTTTGACAAAATGTTTTATGGAGATAACATTTTGACAAAATTTTCTATGGAAATAAAGTTTCGATAAAATTGTCAATAGAAATAAAATTTTCTATAGAAATAAAAGTTTGACAAAATTTTCTATAGAAATAAAATTTTGACAAAATTTTCTATAGAAATAAAATTTTGAAAAGAATTTCTATAGAAATAAAATTTTGACAAAATTGTCAAAAGAAATAAAATTTTGACAAAATTTTCCGGAGAACGGATATTTTGACAAAATGTTTAATAAAGAAAAAATTTCGACAAAATTTTCTATGGAAATAAAATTTTGACAAAATTTTCTAGACAAATAAAATTTTGACAAAATTGTCTATAGAAATAAAATTTAGCAAAACCTTCTATAGAAATAAAATTTTTACAAAACCATTTATAGAAATAAAATTTTGACAAAATTTTTTTATGGAGATAAAATTTTGTCAAAATAAAATTTTGACAACATTTTGAGAAAATTTTCTAGAGAAATAAAATTTTGACAAAATTTTCTATAGAAATAAAATTTTGACAAAATTTTCTATAGAAATAAAATTTTGAAAAAAATTTCTATAGAAATAAACTTTTGACAAAATTGTCAATAGAAATAAAATTTTGATAAAATTTTCTAGAAAACGGTTATTTTGACAAAATGTTTTATGAAGATAAAATTTTGAAAAAAATTTTCTATGGAAATAAAATTTCGATAAAATTTTCTATAGAAATAAAATTTTGACAACATTTTCTAGACAAATAAAATTTTGACAAAATTGTCAATAGAAATAAAATATTGAAAAAAAAAAAAAATTCTATAGAAATAAAATTTTGACAAAATTGTCAATAGAAATACAATTTTGATAAAATTTTCTAGAGAACGGTTATTTTGACAAAGTGTTTTATGAAGATAAAATTTTGAAAAAAAATTTCCATGGAAATAAAATTTCGATAAAATTTTCTCAGAAATAAAATTTTGACAAAAATTTTCTATAGAAATAAAATTTTGACAAAATTTTCTAGACAAATAAAATTTGGACAAAATCGTCAATAGAAATAAAATTTTGAAAAAAAAAAATCTATAGAAATAAAATTTTGACAAAATTGTCAATAGAAATAAAGTTTTGATAAAATTTTCTAGGGAACGGTTATTTTGACTAAATGTTTTATGAAGACAAAATTTTGACAAAATTTTTACAAAATTTTCTATGGAAATATAATTTTGATAGAATTTTCTATAGAAATAAAATTTTTACAAAATTTTCTATAGAAATAAAATGTTTACAAAACCTCCTAAAGAAATAAAATTTTGAGAAAAATTTCTATAGAAATAAAATTTTGACAAAATTGGCAATAGAAATAAAATTTTTATAAAATTTTCTAGAGAACGGTTATTTTGACAAAATGTTTTATGAAGATAAAATTTTGACAAAATTTTCTATGGAAATAAAATTTTGATAAAATTATCTATAGAAATAAATTTTTGCAAAATTTTTTACAGAAATAACATTTTGACAACATTTTTTATAGAAATAAAATTTTGACAAGATTTTATTTAGAAATAAAATTTTAACAAAACCTTCTATAGAAATTATATTTTTACAAAATTTTTTATGGAGATAAAATTTTGACATATTTTTCTATAGAAATAAAATTTTGGCAACATTTTGAGAAAATTTTCTAGAGAAATAAAATTTTGACAAAATTTTATATAGAAATAATATGGAGATAAAATTTTGACAAAATTTTCTATAGAAATAAAATTTTGACAACATTTTTTATAGAAATAAAATTTTGACAACTTGTTTTGGAAACAAAATGTTGACAAATTTTCTGTAGAAATAAAATGTTAACAAAATTTTTTACATAAATAAAATTTTGATCAAATATTCTAGGTAAATAAAATTTTGATAAAGTTTTCTAGAGAAATAAAATCTTGACAAAATTTTCTATAGAAATAAAATTTTGGCAATTTTTATACCCTCCACCATAACACATCGAAATATTGCTCTAAGAAATTCTGAGTCGATCTAAGCATGTCCGTCCGTTCGTCTGTTGGAATCACACTAACTTCCGAACGAAACAAGCTATCGACTTGAAACTTGGCACAAGTAGTTGTTATTGAGGTAGACGCTCAGATTTGGCTTGCGTAGCCCCTTGGAGGAGCAAAATTGATCCGATCCGGTTGAAATTTGGTAAATGGTGGAAGTATATGGTCGCTCACAATCTGGGTTCGATTCCTGCTTCGATCGAACACCAAAAAGTTTTTCAGCGGTGTCTTTAGTAGAAGTTTCTATGCAATCCATGGTGTAGGGTACAGAAGATTTGGTCTGGACGAACTGACTGCCGTGTGTACTTGTTTTGATTTTATTTATACATGAATACCTTTGTTGATATACCGCAAACATAGAACGAAAATTCAATAAATCGGATGTGAATAAAAATTTTAAATTTATATAGCTTAGATTTAGCTAGATAGCTCCCTAAAAAAAATGTATTTTTCTTTGGCTCGGTATCAATACCAAAATCCTTAAGGGAATTTCAAAATCTAAGAATCTAGGTAAACTTGTGTTTGAATCCACTCCTGAATATTGTCGATTCTAGACTATTCTTCAAAAGTTGTTTTCTTTTTTCCTTGTTTTCAGTGTATACCTATCATTATGATTAAGTTCAGTTTGTGTTGATTTTTCCGTTGGTAAACCGACAACAGCTCCAAAAACAAGAAACATACTTTTCGCCTTAGAATGTCCTTCTTAGTATGAAACGTACTCGTAGTTTTGTTGGTTGTCGGATTCATATTTCCATTGAAAACCATAAAGATGCGTAATGGCAAAATGCGCACAAGTATCGGAAAATCATTTAGATATATGCATGGAAAATTTCTTGTGTATGTATTGTCTATCTAAGCAAAGACTTATACAGAAAGGAAGAAATATTAAAAAAAAAAAAAAAAAACGTCGAAGTGGCACACAAGACATAACTGAATTATTAGTCAGAGATAAAGTCAAAAATCATAAACCTTTATTTGGAAAGGGATAGTTTTAAATATTTGAAAAAAAAAAAATAAATTAACGTTTAAAAAATATTCCTTTTTTAGTTCATTTTGATTTGAGATTTAATATTAGAACCATATTAGAATTACACGACATATTTATATCCTCCCCAATAGGATGGGGTTACGCTAACATTGTCGTCCTATGCGATACACAGCAGGATTGGTTGTTGTAGAAAGTCGGGCGGAGTCGACTATATGATAGCCTAAACCACCAATACTGAAATAGTGAACCTAGGCATTTATGGGCTATCATTGATATACACTGAAAACAAATATTGTCGTAAGGCCAAAGATTTCACGTCTTCAAAATACGAATGCGATTTGTGCTTAGCATAGAAGAGGCATTTCTCCCATATAAAGTTTTTTTCCTTATCCCGAAGTCGATAAGCTTTTCAAAACGTTTTTGTCTTTATAGTTTAATGATATGTCTTAAAAATTGGTATCTTACCAGTAAAGAGAAATTGCTTTAACTGAGGTCAACTTGATAATTTAATAGTTCTGAAAAATTATTTAAAATATAGAAGCTATTTCTAAATCTGAAACGATTTGGATAATATTTTGCACCCTTAAGGAGTGCTGAATTATCGTACTTTGTGTAAAATTTTACGATGGTCGGTTAGTAAAAAAGCGCGTTGTTAACTCAGTTGCCACCCGTACCAAACATAATCTACCAAAATTTAAAGAAAATTGTACCAAAAAACTACCGCATTTAAAAATTCTTATTATGAAGAAAATTTCTATTTTATTTCTATAGAAAATCTTGACAAAATTTTATTTCCATAGAAAATTTTGTTAAAATTTTATTTCTATAGAAAATGTTGTCAAAATTTTATTTCTATAAGAAATTTTGTCAAAATTTTATTTCTATAGAAAAAATTGTCAAAATTTTATTTCGACAGAAAATTTAATTTTATAGAAAATTTTATCAACATTTTATTACTATAGAAAATTTTGTTAACATTTTATCACTGTAGAAAATTTTGTCAAAAATTTATGTCTATGGAAAATTTTGTCAAACTTTTATTTCTATAGAAAATGTTGTCAAAATTTAATTTCTATAGAACATTTTTTTAAAATTTTATTCCAATAGAAAATTTTGTTAAAATTTTAGTTCTATAGAAAATTTTGTCAAAATTTTATTTTTATAAAAAATTTTGTCAAAATTTTATTTCTACAAAAAATTGTGTCAAAATTTTATTTCTATAAAAAATTTTGAGAAAATTTTATTTCTATAAAAATTTTGTCAAAATTTTATTCCAATATCAAATTTTGTCAAAATTTTATTCCTATATAAAATTTTTTCAAAATTTTATTTCTATAAAAAATTTTGTCAAAATTTTATTTCTGCAGAAAATTTTGTCAAATTTTTATTACTATAGAAAATTTTGTCAAAATTTTATTCCTATAAAAATTTTGTCAAAATTTTATTTCTATAGAAAATGTTGTCAACATTTTATTTCTAAGGAAAATGTTGTCAAAATTATATTTCGATAGAAAATTTTGACAAATTTTATTTCGTTAAAAATTTTGCCAAATTTTATTTCGATAAAAAATTTTGTGAAAATTTTATTTCTATAGAGAATTTTGTGAAAATTTAATTTCTATAAAAAATTTTGTCAAAATTTTATTTCTATAGAACATTTTGTAAAAAATTTATTTCTTAAAAAATTGTGTCAAAATTTTATTTCCATAAAAAATTTTGTCAACATTTTATTTCGATAGAAAATTTTGCCAAATTTTATTTCGATAAAAAATTTTGTGAAAATTTTATTTCTATAGAGAATTTTGTGAAAATTTAATGTCTATAAAAAATTTTGTCAAAATTTTATTTCTATAGAAAATTTTTTAAAAATTTTATTTCTTAAAAAATTGTGTCAAAATTTTATTTCCATAAAAAATTTTGTCAACATTTTATTTCTGTAGAAAACTTTGTCAAAATTTTATTTCTATAAAAAATTTTGTCAAAATTTTATTTCTATAGAAAATTTTGTCAAAATTTTATTTCTATAGAAAATTTTGTCAACATTTTAATTCTATAAAAAATTTTGTCAAAATTTGATTTCTATAGAATATGTTGTCAAAATTTTAGTTCTATAGAAAATTTTGCAAAAATTTTATTTCGATAGAAAATTTTAGCCAACATTTTATTTGTATAGAAAATTTTGTCAAAATTTTATTTGTATAGAAAATTTTGTCAAAATTTTATTTCTATAGAATATGTTGTCAAAAATTTAGTTCTATAGAAAATTTTGCCAAAAATTTATTTCTATAGAAAATTTTGTCAAAATTTTGTTTCTATAAAAATTTTTGTCAAAATTTTATTTCTATAGAAAATTTTGTTAAAATTTAATTTCTATAGAAAATTTTGCAAACATTTCATTTCTATAGAAAATCTTGTCAAAATTTTTTTTCTATGGAAAATTTTGTCAAAATTTTATTTCTTTAGAAAATTTTTTCAACATTTTATTTCAATGGAAAATTTTGACAAAATTTTATTTCTATAGAAAATTTTGTCAAAATTTTATTTCGTTATAGTTGGTTTTGTTCTTGGTTTTTAGCTAAAATAAAAAAACAACAACAAAAAATTTTATTTCTATAGAAAATTTTGTCAAGATTTTATTTCTATAGAAAATTTTGTCAAAGTTTTATTTCTATAGAAAATTTTGTCAAAATTTTATTTCTATAAAAAATGTTATCAAAATTTTATTTCTATAAAAAATTTTTTCAACATTGTATTTCCATAGAAAATTTTGTCAAAATTTTATTTCAATAGAAAATTTTGTCAAAATTTTATTTCTATAGAAAATATTGTCAAAATCTTATTTCTTAGAAAATTTTGCAAAAATTTTATTTCGATAGAAAATTTTGTCAACATTTTATTTCTGTAGAAAATTTTGTCAACATTTTATTCCTGTAGAAAATTTTGTCAACATTTTATTTCTGTAGAAAATTTTGCCAAAATTTTATTTCTGTAAAAAATTTTGCCAAAATTTTATTTTGATAGAAATTTTTTTCAAAATTTTATTTCTATAGACAATTTTATTTCTATAGAAATTTTTTTCAAAATTTTATTTCTATAAAAAATTTTGTCAAAATTTTATTTCTATAAAAAATTTTGTCAAAATTTTATTTCAATAAAAAATTTTGTCAAAATTTTATTTCTATAGAAAATTTTGTCAAAATTGTATTTCTATAGAAAATTTTGTCAAAATTTTATTTCTATAGAAAATTTTGTCAAAATTTTATTTCTACAGAATATGTTGTCGAAATTTTATTTCTGTAGAAAATTTTGCCAAAATTTTATTTCTGTAGAAAATTTTGCCAAAATTTTATTTTGATAGAAATTTTTTTCAAAATTTTATTTCTATAGACAATTTTATTTCTATAGAAATTTTTTTCAAAATTTTATTTCTATAAAAAATTTTGTCAAAATTTTATTTCAATAAAAAATTTTGTCAAAATTTTATTTCTATAGAAAATTTTGTCAAAATTGTATTTCTATAGAAAATTTTGTCAAAATTTTATTTCTATAGAAAATTTTGTCAAAATTTTATTTCTACAGAATATGTTGTCGAAATTTTATTTCTATAAAAAATTTTGTCAAAATTTTATTTCTATAGAATATGTAGTCAAAATTTTATTTCTATAGAAAATTTTGCCAACATTTTTTTTCTATAGAAATTTTGTCAAAATTTTATTTCTTAAAAATTTTGTCAAAATTTTATTTCTATAGAAATCTTAGTTCTATAGAAAGTTTTGTCAAAATTTTATTTCTATAGAAAATTTTGTCAAAATTTTATTTCTATAGACAATTTTGTCAAAATTTTATTTCGTTGTTGTTTTTTTTTTGATTTCAGCTTAAAACCATGCATTGACTAAACTACAAGTGTAAGTGCCCAAATAAATTTGACAAATACAAAACAGAATTTGACAATAAAAAAGCAAAACGAATGATGATTTGACGCTGGCAAAGGAAAAGAGATATGTTTGTACGAATTTTTTTCGGCGTAAAACCTTTTTTCGGAAGGTTCAAGTGTGGATCATTGTTGGGTTTAATGAACTGCCTGAATTTATTCTGATAATTGGTGGATAGTTTTGCTGCAAGTAGAGGATGCTGATGAGGAATGTGGTAATTCCGAAACGTGCGTGCATCCAACCATCTTGCAGTCTATAGGGCTTTGCCCAAATAAATTTGACAAACATTCTTTTCCTCTGTTGGTTAAGCTACACTTGTAGTTTAGTCAATGCATGGTTTTAAGCTGAAATAAAAAAAAAACAGCAACAATGATTAAAGACCAACAATAACAAAACAAAACGAATGAAAATTGTATTGTTATAGAAAATTTTGTCAAAATGTTATTTCTATAGAATATGTTGTCAAAATTTTATTTCAATAGACAATTTTGTCAAAATTATATTTCTATAAAAAATTTTGTCAAAATTATATTTCTATAAAAAATTTTGTCAAAATTATATTTCTATAAAAAAATTTGTCAAAATTATATTTCTATAAAAAATTTTGTCAAAATTTTATTTCAGTAGACAATTTTGTCAAAATTTTATTTCTATAGAAACTTTTGTCAAAATTTAATTTCTATGGAAAATTTTATTAAAATTTTATTGATTAAAATTGAAGTATTTCTTAGTTGGAGAGGAATATGTTGCAAAATCTACCAAAATATCAAGAATTCTACTAAACTACCAAACAGTAAAAAATCTACCATTTTCGGTAGAACTCTACCAACTGTGGCAACAGTGATTGTGACTCCATTTGTCGAAATCAGGCGATAGATATATAAGAGCTATAACTAAATCTGAACCCATTTAGATGATATTCTGAAGGTTTGGTTAATATTATAGAAAATTTACTTGTGCTAAATGAGGGCATTATGGTTAAAAACAAGAATATTACGGACACATTTGCTATATCTAAATTTGATCCGATCTTTTAAAATTCAATAGCATTCGCCGTGGGACCAAAAAAAAACACAGTGTACCAACATTCAAAAACTGGGTTAATAAATGCGACCTGAATCCTGCAAACACCTAATACATGGACATACGGATACAAAAGGCTACATCGACTAAGGGGGAGAATCCGAGTCGATGGGTATATGTTGTATGGGGTCTGAAATCAATACTTCTGGTTAGCATACTTTGTGGCAGATCAAAGTTGTTATAGGGTATAATTGTTGTTTAGGGTATAATTAAGGTATTACATAAAGCAATTGAAATAATAGTTTTTTAAATGTAATTAATATTTTAATTTGAAATTGTATTGTGATATTTTTTCTTGTGTAAGAACAGCTAAGACAAAAATTTTGGATTACAAAAAAAAAAAAAACAAATACAGCAGCAAACTTTTTTAGCTTTCGTTTTCAATCATTCCACAATAAACAGATACCGTTGAATTAAATTAAATCTGGATAATAAGGTTATATGATCTTCTTTCTCACACTTATCATGACGAGGACCTGTATAGTAATCCTCAACATATGCATGTTCCAAACATGAATATGGCAAGCTGTATATCCAAATATCCAAAATAACTTCCATCCACCCCCTCTCAGAGGTATTAATAATTGTGTGCTTTTCTTTTAGTAGCTCATACATTAATTTACAAATGGAATAGTTCACAGTTTGTAAACAATTTATTTCAACTATAAAGCTGTCAGTTTCAATTCATATGCCTTTGGTAAAAAAAAAATAACTACAAAATAGTTTATGATTTTTGACATTTTCAATAAAAAATATTTTATTCTAAATCGTATTGTGAATGTTCATTAGGATGAGATGAAAACAAGTATATACCGGCGTAAGTTCGGCCAGGCCGAAGCTTATGTACCCTTCCCCATGGATTGCGTAGAAACTTGTACTGAATACTGTCATCCACAATCGAATTACTTGGGTTGCGGTAACACTTGCCGATGGCAAGGTATCTTAAAACTTCCTAACACCGTCTTCTAAATTGCAAGGTAGTCCATACGTGGTATATATTAAACTAAAAAAGGCCGACGTATAGAATAAAGTTTGAATTTTTTTTTTTATCGAAAGAGAAATAAAATTTTGACAAAATAAAATTTTGACAACATTTTCTGTAGAAGTAAAATTTGGACAAAAGTTTCTATAGAAATAACATTTTGACAAAATTTTCTATAGAAACAAAATTTTGACAAAATTTTTTGTAGAAATAAAATTTTGTCAAAATTATAGAAATATTTTTTTTTTGTTATGGTTGGCTTCTCTTCAATCGTTATTGTTGTTTTTGATCTCAGCTTAAAGCCATGCATTGACCAATTATCAGAATAAATTCGGGTAATTCACTCAACCCAAAGTGAAGGCAGTAGCCGACTATTAAACCCTTTTTCGGAAGGTTCAAGTGTATTTCACTTTGGGTTGAGTGAATTACCCGAATTTATTCTGATAATTGGTTGATAGTTTTGCTGCAAGTAGAGGATGCTGATGAGGAATGTGGTAATTCCGAAACAGCTGTACATCCAACCATCTTGCAGTCTAGAGGGCTTTGCCCAAATAAATATGACAAGCATACTTTTCCTCTGTTGGTTAAGCTACACTTGTATTTTAGTCAATGCATGGCTTTAAGCTAAGATCAAAAACAACAATAGAAATACATTTTGACAGAATTTTCGATAGAAATAAAATGTTGACAAAATTTTTTATAGATATAAAATTTTGACAAAAATTTTTATAGAAAGAAAATTTTAACAAAATGTTCTACAGAAATAAAATTTTGACAAAATTTTCTATAGAAATAAAATTTTGACAAAATTTTCTATAGAAATAAAATTTTGACAAAATTTTCTATAGAAATAACATTTTGACAATATTTTCAATAGAATTAAAATTTTTAGAACATTCTCTATAGAATAAACTTTTGACAACATTTTCTAAAGAAATAAAATTTTGCCAAAATTTTCTGTAGAAATAAAATTTGACAAAATTTGCTATAGAAATAAATTGACAAAATTTTCTACAGAAATAAAATTTTGACAAAATTTTTTTTTGATTTTCTATAGAAATTAAATTTTGACAAAATTTTCTATAGAAATAAAATTTTGACAAAATTTTCTATAGAAATAAAATTTTGACAAAATTTTCTATAGAAATAAAATGTTGACAAAATTTTCTATAGAAATAACATTTTGAAAAAATTTTCTATAGAAATAACATTTTGACAAAATTTTCTATAGAAATAAAATTTTTCCAAATTTTTTCATAGAAATAAAATTTTGACAAAATTTTTTATAGAAATAAAATTTTGACAAAATTTTCTATAGAAATAAAATTTTGACAAAATTTTCTATAGAAATAACATTTTGACAAAATTTTCTATAGAAATAAAATTTTGACAAAATTTTCTATAGAAATAACATTTTGACAAAATTTTCTATAGAAATAAAAATTTGACAACATTTTCTACAGAAATAAAATTTTGACAAAATTTTCTATAGAATTTAATTTTGGTAGATTATTTTTGGCTCGAGTGACAACCATGATTATGAACCGATATGGATCCATTTTTGTGTGATTGGGGATCGGCTATATATAACTATTATGATTATGAACCGATATGGACCAATTTTTGTGTGATTGGGGATCGAATATATATAACTACAGACCGATATGGCCCAATTTTGGCATGATTATTAGCGGCCATATATTAACACCATGTTCCAAATTTCAACCGGATCGGATGGATTTTGCCCCTCCAAATGGCTGCGGAGATCAAATCTGGGGAACGGTTTATACGGGGACTATATATAATTATGGACCGATATGGACCAATTTTTGCATGGTTGGTAGAGGCCATGTAATAACATAACGTACCAAATTTCAACCGGATCGGACGAATTTTGCTCCTGCAAGAGGCTCCGGAGGTCAAATCTGGGGATCGGTTTATATGGGAGCTATATATAATTATGGACCGATATGGACCAATTTTTGCATGGTTGGTAGAGACCATATACTAACACAACGTACCAAATTTCAACCGGATCGGATGAATTTTGTTCCTGCAAGAGGCTCCGGAGGTCAAATCTGGGGATCGGTTTATATGGGAGCTATATATAATTATGGACCGATATGGACCAATTTTTACGTGGTTGTTAGAGACCATCGGATGAAATTTGCTTCTCTTAGAGGATCCGCAAACCAAATCTGGGGATCGGTGTATATGGGGGCTATATATAATTATGGACCGATATGGACCAATTTTTGCATGTTTGGTAGATACCATATACTTACACCATGTACCAAATTCCAGCCAGATTGGATGAAATATGCTACTCTTAGAGGATCCGCAAGCCAAATCTGGGGGTCCTTTTATTAAGGGGCTATACGTAAAAGTGGACCGATTTGGCCCTTGTGCACTACCATCCGACCTACATCAATGACAACTACTTGTGCCAAGATTCAAGTCGATAGCTTGTTTCGTGCGGAAGTTAACGTGATTTCAACAGACGGACGAACGGACATGCTTAGATCGACTCAGAATTTCACCACGACCCAGAATATATATACTTTACGGGGTCTTGGAACAAAATTTTGATGTGTTAGTAACGGAAAGACTAAGTTAATATACCCCCCATCCTATGGTGAAGGGTATAAAAATCGAGTTGAATTAAAACTTTCTGTGTAATTAAAATAGCGAACATCTTTGTGAGGATATTTTCGGAAGTGGTTTTAAAGTTGTGCCTGAAAAGAACTTCCAAATTTTATTTGCTGGGACTATGAAGATGGTAGGAATTGTTTACATAATGCATAAACTTGATTGTCCACTTGCCATGTGTACATCATTGACAATGAATATGAGATACTACTGTTTTCTCTCTTGGCTGCACATACCTTTGCGGGACTGAACCCACGATTCTATGTGTGGATCAACTGTAGATGACCTTTCATATTCCAATTTCTAATTTGAAAAGTTTCGGATATATTTCACAAATATTTCCACTGTTCTCTCTGTTAAATTGTCTAATGTAATTTTATTCATTGTCCTCTTTTTGATTTGGGTGGTTAATCATATGTTTTTTTGTTTTGTTCCTCTAGTACAAATATTTTTCCTCCCCAAACCAAGGCAACAGTAGTGATTAGCACCACAAAACAAACTTAAAATGAAGAAATTCTAACATTTGTTTCGCAGCAAACGAAATTAACATCAATCAACTTGAGTTGACGACTAATTTGAATAAAATTCACTCAGGCAACATGGTGCTTCAGTCGAAACAGTTTTTAGGGATCAACAATCATATGGGCAAACAAAAACACACACACACACATACTGACATTAACCTAAAAGAGTATAACCACACTGAATTCGCATACTTGAATTGAGACAAGAATGGGTATTTATCATCAAGCTGGGAAAATATCACAACATCACACAAAGCAAAACCAAAAAGCGATTAAAAGCATATGATGCATAAAGCAAGCTTCCTTGCTAAGTCACTCATTTCCATACAACACATAAATGGAGATACAAACAAACAAACCGACCGACCGACACATGCTTACATGCACACAATATCACACTCAACAAACTATCTCCACAATCCCCCCAAAACACACACAGGGACACTCTTTGTTATGACACCCTGTTCTATGCAAAGCTCTTACGAATAATCACTCGTTTTAGCTAAACACTTCACACTTGTGAGATTTTAGTGGATCTAAACAACGAAATGAATGTCTGCCTTGCTGGATGAATTGCTGTATGGGAGCAAAGTGATAGTTTGAGTTACGGTTGACAATCTACATCACATGATTTGATGTGAAGTGTGAGTGAGATGCTTCATGCTTTTTTTTTTTTGCTTCAAGTCTCACATATTCACCATACACTCACTCATACACACTCTTCCAGTCTTATTGGTACTCAACACTTTTTGCATTTGCTCTCTACTCTCCTACACCACATAGTGAAGAGTTGAGGAGATACATCAACAGTAAATGAATGTCAACATAAAGTGTAAAACAGTTAACATACCATTGCTGTCGTCCGTCTGGCTTGTGTTGGCTTAACTTGGCCTCATGTTTGTGTGTGTATGTGTGTGAGAGTGAGTTAGTGAATGGATGGATGAATGTTTGACTGTTGTCTGTTGTGTTTGTTAAGAGTGATAAATGCACCACAAAATAAACAACAACAGGCATCAGCATCACAACTAGTGACAATAATCAACAGCAGCAACAACAACACATGCCGCACCAACGAAATGAAGAGTAAACCAAAACAACAACAAAAAAAACATGAATTCATGGCTGTGTAGATGGATAGTTGTTGCCTGCTGTTACTGCCTTGTGAATTTGTAGTTCATGATGATTGTTAGTTGATGTGATGTTTTTCTGTGTTACTTGCTTTTTTTCGTGTGATATGTTGCCTCTCATTGGAAGGCATATGACCAGTTAGACAGAGATGGGCAAATGTATAATTTGGGGGAAAACGTATTGGCGCCTGAAATTGAGGACTGTTAGTTGCGGTTACTAAGGGATTATTTAGGAATCTTTGAAACACAGGGTCATAACCAATACAATTAAATCAATTAAATGTTCTTAAATGAATACATACTAAAATGTTCCATTAGGAACGATCTAAACTCTACAGTAGGAAAAAATTTGCCATGTAATTCTGCTACTTTGTACTCAGATAGAAGTATTGCATGGGTAATGTAAAGCCGTCAGTGTCAATGATTCTGTGAAATGCGGGAGATGACTGTCATGATATGAGATTGATCACTGACAGCTGCGGCTAATCTAAACTCTCCATTAGTAACGCTGTCGTCATGTAATTCTGCTACTCTGACCCCAGAGATAAGGGAAAATGGAGGCGATTGAGCACTGACTACTTTACGCTCACCAGTATTAAAGGTTTCGCCATGTAATTCTACTACTCTATCCTTAGATAGGAGGAAGACTAGAAAGTGGGCGTGGGAATAGCCTTTAGTGTCCATGATTCTGTGAAATGCAGGAGATGACTGTCATGGTTGGGGAGGAGATTGAGCATTCATAGTTGCGGCTAATCTAAACTCTCCAATAGTCATGTAATTCTGCTACTCTTTCCACAAAGAGGACGGAAAATGGAGGAGATTGAGCACTAATGGTTGCGGCTACTCTAAACTCTCCAGGAGGAACGGTTTCGCTATGTAATTCTGCTACTATATCCTCAGAAAGGAGGAAGAATGGAAAGTCGGTGAGGGAAAAGCCTTCAGTGTGCATGATTCTGTGAAATGCAAGAGTTGACTGTCATCATTGGGGGGGAGATGAGATGAGATTGAGCACTGATAGTTGCGCTTGCTCCAAACTCCCCAGTGGCAACGGTTTCGCCATGTCCTACTGCTACTCTGGAAGAGGAGGAAGAATGGAAAACCGACGAGTGAATAGCCTTTAGTGTCCATGATTCTGTGAAATGCAGGAGATGACTGTTATGGTTGGGAAGGAGATTGAGCATTGATAGTTGCGACTAGTCTAAACTATCCAGTAGTATGGTTTTCGCCATGTAATTCTGCTACTCTTTCCACAGAGAGGACGGAAAATGGAGGAGATTGAGCACTAATGGTTGCGGCTACTCTCAACTCTCCAGTAGGAAAGGTGTCGCCATGTAATTCTGCTACTATATCCTCAGAAAGGAGGAAGAATGGAAAGTCGGTGAGGGAATATGCTTCAGTGTCGATGATTCTGTGAAATGCAGGAGTTGACTGTCATCATTGGGGAGGAGATGGGATTGAGCACTGGTAGTTGCGACTACTCTAAACTCTCCAGTATGAACGGTTTCGCCGTCTATTCTATGCTCAGAGAGGAGGAAGAATGGAAACCGGCCTTTAGTGTCCATGATTCTATGAAATGCAGGAGATGACTGTTATGGTTGGGAAGGAGATTGAGCACTGATAGTTGCGGCTAATCTAAACTATCCAGTAGTATGGTTTTCGCCATGTAATTCTGCTACTCTTTCCACAGAGAGGACGGAAAATGGAGGATATTGAGCACTAATGGTTACGGCTACTCTAAACTCTCTATGAGGAACGGTTTCGCTATGTAATGCTGCTACTCTATCCTCAGAGAGGAGGAAGAATGGAATATCGTTGAGGGACAAGACTTCAGTGTCCATGATTCTGTGAAATGCAAGAGATGACTATGATCATTGGAGAGGAGATAAGATTGAGCACTGATAGTTGCGCTTGCTCCAAACTCCCCAGTGGCAACGGTTTCGCCATGTACTACTGCTACTCTGGAAGAGGAGGAAGAATGGAAAACCGACGAGTGAATAGCCTTTAGTGTCCATGATTCTGTGAAGTGCAGGAGATGACTGTTATGGTTGGGAAGGAGATTGAGCATTGATAGTTGCGACTAATCTAAACTATGCAGTAGTATGGTTTTCGCCATGTAATTCTGCTACTCTTTCCACAGAGAAGACGGAAAATGGAGGAGATTGAGCACTAATGGTTGCGGCTACTCTCAACTCTCCAGTAGGAAAGGTGCCGCCATGTAATTCTGCTACTATATCCTCAGAAAGGAGGAAGAATGGAAAGTCGGTGAGGGAATAGCCTTCAGTGTCGATGATTCTGTGAAATGCAGGAGTTGACTGTCATCATTGGGGAGGAGATGGGATTGAGCACTGGTAGTTGCGACTACTCTAAACTCTCCGGCCTTTAGTGTCCATGATTCTTTGAAATGCAGGAGATGACTGTCCTAGTTGGGGAGGAGATTGAGTACTGATAGCTGCGACTAATCTAAACTGTCCAATAGTAAGGGTTTAACCACGTAATTCTGCTACTCTGTTCACAGAGAGGACGGAAAATGGAGGCGATTAAGCACTAATGGTTGCGGCTACTCTAAACTCTCCAGATGGAACGGTTTCGCTATGTAAAGCTGCTACTCTATCCTCAGAGAGGAGGAAGAATGGAATGTCGTTGAGGGATAAGCCTTCAGTGTCCATGATTCTGTGAAATGCAGGAGATGACTATGATCATTGGAGAGGAGATAAGATTGAGCACTGATAGTTGCGATTGCTCTAAACTCCCCAGTAGCAACGGTTTCGCCATGTACTACTGCTACACTGGAAGAGGAGGAAGAATGGAAAGTCGGTGAGGGAATAGCCTTTAGTGTCCATGATTCTGTGAAATGCAGGAGATGACTTTCATCATCGGGGAGGAAATGAGATTGAGCGCTGGTAGTTGCGATTACTCTAAACTCCCCAGTAGCAACGGTTTCGCCATGTAATTCTGCTACTCTGGAAGAGGAGAAAGAATGGAAAACCGGCGAGGGAATAGCCTTTAGTGTCCTTGATTCTGTGAAAAGCAGGAGATGACTGATATAGTTGGGAAGGAGATTGAGCATTGATAGTTGCGGCTAATCTAAACTATCCAGTAGTATGGTTTTCGCCATGTAATTCTGCTACTCTTTCCACAGAGAGGACGGAAAATGAAGGAGATTGAGCACTAATTGTTGCAGCTACTCTAAACTCTCCAGTAGGAAAGGTGTCGCCATGTAATTCTGCTACTATATCCTCAGAAAGGAGGAAGAATGGAAAGTCGGTGAGGGAATAGCCTTTAGTGTCCATGATTCTGTGAA
Organism: Haematobia irritans; assembly: GCF_050003625.1. Classification (NCBI taxonomy): domain Eukaryota; kingdom Metazoa; phylum Arthropoda; class Insecta; order Diptera; family Muscidae; genus Haematobia; species Haematobia irritans. The sequence continues at coordinate 33,894,000 of NC_134398.1, forward strand.
ATGCAGGAGATGACTATGATCATTGGGGAGGAGATAAGATTGGGCACTGATAGTTGCGATTACTCTAAACTCCCCAGTAGCAACGGTTTCGCCATGTAATTCTGCTACTCTGGAAGAGGAGGAAGAATGGAAAGTCGGTGAGGGAATAGCCTTTAGTGTCCATGATTCTGTGAAATGCAGGAGATGACTTTCATCATCGGGGAGGAAATGAGATTGAGCACTGGTAGTTGCGACTACTCTAAACTCTCCAGTAGGAACGGTTTCGCCGTCTACTCTGTCCTCAGAGAGGAGGACGAATGGAAAACCGGCGAGGGAATAGCCTTTAGTGTCTATGATTCTGTGAAATGTAGGAGATGACTATCATGGTTGGGAAGGAGATTGAGGACTGATAGTTGCGGCTAATCTAAACTATCCAATAGTAAGGTTTTCGCCATGTATTTCTGCTACTCTGTCCACAGAGAGGACGGAAAATAGAGACTGCAAATGAATTGCCTTCAGTATCGATGATTCTGTGAAATGCAGGACAATGTGACAGTCATCACAGTTGGGAAGGATACGCGATTGAGAACTGATAGTTGCGGCTAATCTAAATTCTCCAGGAGAAAAGGTTTCGCTACGTAATTCTGCTACTCTATCCTCAGAGAGGACGGAAAATATAGAACCGGCAAAAGAATTGCCTTCACTGTCCATGATTGTGTGAAATGCAGGAGATGACTGTTGTCATTAGGGAGGAAATGAGATTGAGCACTGATAGTTGCAACTACTCTGAACACTCCAGTAGGAAGGGTTTCGCCATGTAATTCTGCCACTCTGCCCTCAGAGAGCAGAAAGAAAGGAAAAGTCGGTGAGGCAATAGCCTTCAGTGTCTATGATTCTCTGAGGTATAGGAGATTAGTGTCATGATTGGAGAGGAGATGATTGTGGCTATTCGGTTTACCAGACAAGTAGTTACAGCGACAATATCTCAAGGTCGTGCATTGTATCCTGTTAGATGGTGTGAATGTACATCATGACAGTTAGTTCTGGGAGCTAGGATTAAATTGCGGGGTAGTTTATTCCAAGCAAAAACTGTCATTATCTAGTAAAGCCATTAAGGAAATACCCTTCTGTGTCCATGATTCTGTGAAATGCAGGAGATGACTATCATCATTGGGGGGATATGAGATTGAGCAGTGACAGTTGCGGCTACTCTAAACTCTCCAGTAGGAAAGGTTCCTCCATGTAATTCTGCTACTCTGTCCTCAGCGAGTAGGAAGAATGGAAAGTCGGTGAGGCAATAGCCTTCAGTGTCCCTTACTCTCTGATATATACGAGATGACTGTTATGATTGGAGAGAGATGGCTGTGGCGATTCGCTTTGCCAGGCAAGCTGTCACTGCGACAATACCTCATTATGGCAGTTACTGTTGGGAGATCGAATTAAGCAGCGGGATTGTGTGAAATGCAGGAGATAACTGTCATCATTGGGGGGATATGAGATTAAGCAGATACAGTTGCGGCTACTCTAAACTCTCCAGTAGGAGTGGTTTCACCATGAAATTCTGATACTCTGCCCTTAGAGAGAACGGAAAAAAGAGGAGACTGAGCACTGATAGTTGCGACTACTCTAATCTCTCCACTAGGAACGGTTTCGCCATGTAATTCTGCTACTCCCTTCAAAGAGAGGACGAAGGAGATTGAGCACTGATAGTTGGAGCTGCTCTCATCTCCCCCTTATGGGAACGGTTTCGCCATGCAATTCTATCACTCTGTCCTCAGAGAGGACGGAAAATGGATAGCCGGCAAGGGAATTGCCTTCAATGTCCATGATTGTGTGAAATGAAATGACTGTCGTCATTACGAAGGAGATGAGATTGAGCACTGTAGGAACGGTTTCGCCATGTAATTCTGCTACTCTTTCCTCAGAGAGGATGAATAATGGAAAGTCGGTGACGGAATTGCCTTCAGTGACCCAGACTCTCTGATTTATAGGAGATGATTGTCATTATTGGAGAGAGATGACTGTGGCGATTCGCTTTGCCAGGCAAACATTCACTGCGACAATACCTCAAGGTCGTGCATTATATCCTGTTAGACCATGTAAATGTACATCATGGCAGTTAGTTCTGGTAGCTAGGATTAAACTGTGGGGTACTCTATTCCACTCATTACCTAGTAATCTCATTATCTATTGAACTTAGTTCAATATTCGTAAGGATTTATTACTAAGTGAAAATTTTATTTACATTTGCAAGGAAATATTCTCTGATGTGAAATAGTAAGCGTAGATGAGGAATCTACCATATTAGAACTCATGGTAAAGTAAATTTCTTTCTATACCAGGTGAGCACAGTATTCTGTCTTATAGTCCACATGGTTTGTGAAGGAATCCTTCCTCTGCTCCTCTCTCACTAGGGTCAAAGTTGAGATAAGGTTAGTTATAGTGGCAGCTCGATATTTCAGGCTCACTTAGACTATTCAGTCCATAAAAATAACGCAGTGGTTAACTCTTCCCTTATCACTGAGTGCTGCACGATTCCATGTTTAGCTCAATGACAAGGGACCTCATTTTCATAGCCGAGGCTGAATAGCGTTTCACATTAGGGTGAAACCATTTAGAGGAGCTTTAATATATTGAGAAATGGCATCAGTACGACGGTCTTGAAATGTTGCTAGAATTGTCCGATCTTGTCTTGGCAATCTGTATGTAAATAAAGTTCACCCGATTCTCATGAATACGTCAGGATTTTTGCAAAATTCCAGCAGAAGGTAACATAGTCCTTTTTTAAATCTATTAAACGAGGAAAATTTTCAAAAATTGTTCTTGTTCCAAAATTTCCCCAAAGCTTTCTGTCTTCATATTATCTCTCGGGGGCCATAGGTTTGTTCTTCTATCCCATCATTTCTAATACAAAACAATCATAATGACAATCATATAAATGTTTCACAAGGCAAGAGAGAGAAAACGGGCAATTCCTATTTTGAATAGTAAGCACAAAAGGATATCACCCTCAACACTCAACATACAAAAGCAATTGGCCCTAAAAAACAGAAACAGGGAGGGTATAGAGCAATGCAATTAATTTCACTTACCATATGGTCAATGAAGATGTCGCTGGCAATTTTCCTAAACTAACTCCACCAGTGCCATCACCAACGCCACCACCACCGGTTGAATATGTGCCATAATTCTTGGATAAAACATTCTCGGATGCTAAGGCTGTAGAAGCAACATTCAAATATTGTTGCAGTGATGACGATGAGGATGATGACTGTTGATGATATTGCTCTTGGAATTTGGGATGATACTGATACTCATGATGATGGAAATGTTGAATTTGGTCTTGAGGTGGAATATACATTTGCATGGGCCCTTGTTGCTGTTGATAAAACTGATTTGGATGAGACAAAGGAGTTGGGTAACTTTGTTGTTTTTGCATGAAATCAAAAGTTGATGAAACCTCCGACAATGATGATGATGATGACGTTACTACCCGGGGTAATAATGGTGGCATCAAATCCACTTGCTGATGGATGGCTTCATGGTTTGGAATCTCTCTAGATTCAAATGTGTGAAGGGAATCAGTTGTAGTCATCAGTTGTGGATTTACCGCGGCTGTTGTCATTGTCATCATCTCGGCAACATATTTTTCCCGTTTGATGTTGAGTGGCATATAATGTTGTCCTATGAGTGCTGGAGCTGATGACATGGTGATGGTAGACGACATTGGTCCAATGTGCTCCAAAGTTTTGTGATGTTCATTGAATTTACCATTGTCAACATTGTTACAATTGTCAACAACATCAGCTTCATGAGATCTCCATACACCAGGCATGGTTCTTTGTTGGTCTACATTGAGTTTGGATGATACATCACCGGCATCATTGCCATCACCATCACCATCGCCATCATCTTCATCGTCAATGTCAATGATTTCATTGGAAACTTTATGATATTCACTGTCATCTCTGTTATTGCTTCTTCCCAAAGGCTCAATACTGTATTCACCTCCAATATCTGGCCGGTAGTAAGAGTCCACCTCATTGTCCATATTCTTGTCGGCCATAAGTTTTCGACGCTTGTCATTGAAGTTCGAGTGATTATTGGCATCACCGACAACAATAGGTTCACCACCAGCATCATATTCCAATGTCCTCCTATTGCTAGAGTCTAAATCATGGTAAACACTTGACAGTTGATCCATGCTAGAGGAATAGACATTTGTCTGGTTTGATTCCTTGTGATATGGTGTCACATCAATTGTTGGCTCTTCCATGGTCTGCTTTGTCAACGACATTTTGGCCTCTTTGGTATTCATGTGCATTGGAAGAGCTCTTCCTTGATGACACTCGTTATTGTTGCCCTCATCTTGATATTCGTCAAAATTATTGCCATCAATGTCATCACTGTTACCAACGCCAGCGCCAATGTCTAATTGTTCTTGATTCTTTGGTTGCCAATTTTTGTTGCTTTTCCTCTTTGTCATGTCATTTGTCATCAAAGTTCCAAGTATTTCATCATATTGATTGTGTGATGATTTTAAAGATTTGTCATAGATTTCAGAGATTTGTGGCAGTTGATTGAATTCATTCTCATTGTGTTTGGATTCTTCGTCACTGGGAGTATTATGAAATTTGTGATTTGATTTGGGTGTATAGTTTTTGTCGGGTAACATTTTTGTTGACTGGGCAACAGGACAACATAGTTCATTTGTGTTTCTTTTTCTGTGGAAAATTGAATTCAGTTGGTGGTCTGAAAGAGAGAAATATAAGGAATGAAAATTTAGAGTATACAATTTTTGAAAAAAACAAAAAAACATATTTTTATAATCGATGAAGTGGATTGGCAATAGGGGCAGAGACTTTGTAAATTAAGAAGAGTGACAAAGATTTGGACATTCAAATACAAGTTTTACAACTAAGAGATTGTTGATCAAATACTATGAGAAGCCTCGTTATAGCTGAGATCGATAAAATGTCAAAATTTTATTTTTTCAAAAATTTTAATTTTATAAAAAATTTTGGCAAAATTTTATTTCTATAGAAAATTTTGTGAAAATTTTATTTCTATGAACATTTTTTTTTAAAATTTTACTTCTATAGACAATTATGGCAAAACTTTATTTCTATAAAAATTTTTCCAAAACTTTATTTCTACAAAATTTTTGCAAAATTCTATTTCTATAGAAAATTTTGCCAAAAGTTTATTTCTATAGAAAATATTGGCAAAATTTAATTTCTGTAGAAAATTTTGACAAAATTTTATTTCTATACAAAATATTGGCAAAATTTAATTTCCAGAGAAAATGTTGGCAAAATTTTATTTCTGTAGAAAATTGCGGCAAAACTTTATTTCAATAGCAATTTTTTTCAAAATTTTATTTTCATAGAAACTGTAGACAAAATTTTATTTCTATAGAAAATTTTGTCAAAATTTTATTTCCATGGAAAATTTAGTCACCACTTTATTTCTATAGAAAATTTTGTCAAAATTTTATTCAAAAAGAAAATTTTGGCAAGATTTTATTTCCAAAGAAAATTTGGCAAGATTTTATTTATAAAGAAAATTTTGGCAAAATTTTATTTCTATGGAATTTTTTTTTCAAATTTATAATTCTATAGAAAATTTGGGCAAAATTTTATTTCTATAGAAAATTTTATTTCTATTAACAATTTTTTTCTTTAAATTTTACTTCTATAGAAAATTATGGCAAAATTTTATATCTATAGAATTTTTTTGCAAAACTTTATTTCTATAAAAATTTTGGCCAAATTTTATTTCTATAGAAAATTTTGCCAAAATATATTGGCAAATTTAATTTCTGTAGAAAATTTTGTCAAAACTTTATTTCCAAAGAAAATTTTGGCAAGATTATATTTTCCTAGAAAATGTTGGCAAAGTTTTATTGTGTAGAAAATTGCGGCAAAATTTTATTTCTATAGAAAATTTTATTTCTATACACATTTTAGCAAAACTTTATTTCCATAGAAAATTTGGGCAAAATTTTATTTCTATAGAAAATTTTGTCAAAATTTTACTTCCAAAGAAAATTTTAGCAAGACTTTGTTTCCAAAGAAAATTTGGCAAGATTTTTTATAAAGAAAATTTTGGCAAAATTTAATTTCCATAGAAAATTTCGGCGAAATTTTATTTCTATAGAAAATTTTGGCACGATTTTATTTCCAAAGAAAATTTGGCAAGATTTTATTTCTATAGAAAATTTTGACAAAATTTTATTTCTATAGAAATTTTTGGTCAAAATTTTATTTCTATAGAAACTGTGGGCAAAATTTTATTTCTATAGACAATTTTGGCAAAATTTTATTTCTATAGAAAATTTTGGCAAAATTTTATTTCTACAGAAAATTATGGCACATTTTTATTTCTATAGAAAATTTTGACAAAATTTTAAATTTTATTTCTATACACATTTTAGCAAAATTTTATTTCCATAGAAAATGTGGGCAAAATTTTATTTCTATAGAAAATTTTGTCAAATTTTACTTCCAAAGAAAATTTTAGCAAGACTTTGTTTCCAAAGAAAATTTGGCAAGATTTTTTATAAAGAAAATTTTGGCAAAATTTAATTTCCATAGAAAATTTCGGCAAAATTTTATTTCTATAGAAAATTTTGTCAAAATTTTATTTCCAAAGAAAATTTTGGCACGATTTTATTTCCAAAGAAAATTTGGCAGGATTTTATTTCTATAGAAAATTTTGACAAAATTTTATTTCTATAGAAATTTTTGGTCAAAATTTCTATAGAAAATTTTGGCAAAATTTTATTTCTACAGAAAATTATGGCACATTTTTATTTCTATAGAAAATTTTGGCAAAATTTTATTTCTAAAAATGTATTTAACATATAAATTTAATTCTACACAAAATTTTGTCAAAATTTTATTTCCACGGAAAATTTTTTCACAACTTTATTTCTAAAGAAAATGTTGGCATAATTTTATTTCTAAAGAAAATTTTGGCACATTTTTTTCTATAGAAAATTTTGGCAAAATTTTAAATTTTATTTCTATACACATTTTAGCAAAATTTTATTTCCATAGAAAATTTGGGCAAAATTTTATTTCTATAGAAAATTTTGTCAAAATTTTACTTCCAAAGAAAATTTTAGCAAGACTTTGTTTCCAAAGAAAATTTGGCAAGATTTTTTATAAAGAAAATTTTGGCAAAATTTAATTTCCATAGAAAATTTCGGCAAAATTTTATTTCTATAGAAAATTTCGGCGAAATTTTATTTCTATAGAAAATTTTGCCACGATTTTATTTCCAAAGAAAATTTGGCAAAATTTTATTTCTATAGAAAATTTTGACAAAATTTGATTTCTATAGAAATTTTTGGTCAAAATTTTATTTCTATAGAAACTATGGGCAAAATTTTATTTCTATAGAAAATTTTGCAAAATTTTATTTCTATAGAAAATTTTGGCAAAATTTTATTTCTATAGAAAATTTTGGCAAAATTTTATTTCTACAGAAAATTATGGCACATTTTTATTTCTATAGAAAATTTTGGCAAAATTTTAAATTTTATTTCTATACACATTTTAGCAAAATTTTATTTCCATAGAAAATTTGGGCAAAATTTTATTTCTATAGAAAATTTTGTCTAAATTTTACTTCCAAAGAAAATTTTAGCAAGACTTTGTTTCCAAAGAAAATTTGGCAAGATTTTTTATAAAGAAAATTTTGGCAAAATTTAATTTCCATATAAAAATTTCGGCAAAATTTTATTTCTATAGAAAATTTTGTCAAAATTTTGTTTCCAAAGAAAATTTTGGCACGATTTTATTTCCAAAGAAAATTTGGCAAGATTTTATTTCTGTAGAAAATGTTGACAAAATTTGATTTCTATAGAAATTTTTGGTCAAAATTTTATTTCTATAGAAACTGTGGGCAAAATTTTATTTCTATAGAAAATTTTGCAAAATTTTATTTCTATAGAAAATTTTGGCAAAATTTTATTTCTACAGAAAATTATGGCACATTTTTATTTCTATAGAAAATTTTGGCAAAATTTTAAATTTTATTTCTATACACATTTTAGCAAAATTTTATTTCCATAGAAAATTTGGGCAAAATTTTATTTCTATAGAAAATTTTGTCAAAATTTTACTTCCAAAGAAAATTTTAGCAAGACTTTGTTTCCAAAGAAAATTTGGCAAGATTTTTTATAAAGAAAATTTTGGCAAAATTTAATTTCCATAGAAAATTTCGGCAAAATTTTATTTCTATAGAAAATTTTGTCAAAATTTTATTTCCAAAGAAAATTTTGGCACGATTTTAGTTCCAAAGAAAATTTGGCAAGATTTTATTTCTATAGAAAATTTTGGCAAAATTTTATTTCTACAGAAAATTATGGCACATTTTTATTTCTATAGAAATTTTTGGTCAAAATTTTATATCTATAGAAAATTTGGGCAAAATTTTATTTCTAAAAATGTATTTAACATATAAATTTAATTCTACACAAAATTTTGTCAAAATTTTATTTCCACGGAAAATTTTTTCACAACTTTATTTCTAAAGAAAATGTTGGCATAATTTTATTTCTAAAGAAAATTTTGGCAGAATTTTATTTCTCTAGAAAATTTTGTCAAAATTTAATTTTCAAAGAAAATTTTGGCAAAATTTTATTTCTATAGAAAATGTGGGCAAAATTTTATTTCTGTAGATATTTGTGGCAAAATTATATTTGTATAGAAAATTTTGGCAAAATTTTATTTTTACTGAAAATTTTGTGAAAATTTTATTTCTACAGAAAATTGTGTAAAAATTTTATTTCTATGGAAATTTTTTTTTTAAAGTTTGACTTTTATAGAAAATTTTGACAATTTTTTTTCTACAGAAAATTTTGTCACAATTTTATTTCTATAGAAAATTTTGTCAAAATTTTATTTCTAAAGAAAATATGGTCAAAATTTTATTTCTATTGAAATTGTTGTCAAAATTTTATTTCTATAGAAAATTATGTGAACATTTTATTTCTATATTTTTTTTTCAAAATTTTACTTCTATAGAAGGTTGTGGCAAAATTTTATATTTATAGAAAATTTTTGCAAAACTTTATTTCAAAAAAAAATTGTTTGCAAAATTTTATTTCTGTAGAAAATTTTGCCAAACTTATATTTCTATAGAAAATTTTTGTCAAAATTTATTTCCAAAGAAAATTTTATTTTTATGAACAATTTTGAGAAAATTTTACTTCTATAGAAAATTATGGCAAAATTTTTTTTCTATAGAAATTGTTGTCAAAATTTTATTTCTATCAGGTTGGCTGATAGGTCCCCAGTCTGACATATAGATGGCGTCGCTAGGATTAAATGCATATTATTTTTATATAGTACCAACCTTAAAATGATTCTTGTCAAAATTTGACGTCTGTAAGTAAATTAGTTTGTGAAATAGAGCGTCTTTTGTGAAGCAACTTTTGTTATTGTGAAAAAAATTGTGTAGAAGTGTTTGGAAAAAGAGGAATTTCGTGTTTTGATAAAATACTGTTTTCTGAAGGAAGGAAGAAAAATACGGTGGAAGCAAAAACTTGGCTTGATAATGAGTTTCCGGACTCTGCCCCAGGGAAATCAACAATAATTGATTGGTATGCAAAATTCAAGCGTGGTGAAATGAGCACGGAGGACGGTGAACGCAGTGGACGCCCGACGAAAACATCAAAAAAATCCACAAAATGATTTTGAATGACCGTAAAATGAAGTTGATCGAGATAGCAGAGGCCTTAAAGATATCAAAGGAACGTGTTGGTCATATCATTCATCAATATTTTGATATGTGGAAGGTCTGTGCAAAATGGTTGCCGCGTGAGCTCACACTTGACCAAAAACAACAACGTGTTTATGATTCTGAGCGGTGTTTGCAGCTGTTAACTCGTAATACGCCCGTCGCTTTTCCGTCGATATGTGACAATGGATGAAACATGGCTCCATCACTACACTCCTGAGTCCAATCGACAGTCGGCTGAGTGGACAGCGACCGGTGAACCGTCTCCGAAGCGTGGAAAGATTCAAAAGTCCACTGGCAAAGTAATGGCCTCTGTTTTTTGGGATGCGCATGGAATAATTTTTATCGATTATCTTGAGAAGGGAAAAACCATCAACAGTGACTATTATATGGCGTTATTGGAGCGTTTGAAGGTCGAAATCGCGGCAAAACGGCCCCATATGATAAAGAAAAAAGTGTTGTTCCACCAGGACAACGCACCGTGCCACAAGTCATTGAGAACGATGGCAAAAATTCATGAATTGGGCTTCGAATTGCTTCCCCACCCACCGTATTCTCCAGATCTGGCCCCCAGCGACTTTTTCTTGTTCTCAGACCTCAAAAGGATGCTCGCAGGGAAAAAATTTGGCTGCAATGAAGAGGTGATCGCCGAAACTGAGGCCTATTTTGAGGCAAAACTGAAGGAGTACTACCAAAATGGTATCAAAAAATTGGAAGGTCGTTATAATCGTTGTATCGCTCTTGAAGGGAACTATGTTGAATAATAAAAACGAATTTTGACAAAAAAATGTGTTTTTCCGGGGACTGTTATAGCAAATTTTGGCAAAATTGTGAGAGAATTGTATTTCTTTTTTGAGAAAAATTTACAATTGAACAATTTTGAGAAAATTTTACTTCTATAGAAAATTATGGCAAAATTTTATATCTAGGACTTTGTAAATTAAGAAGAGTGACAAAGATTCGGACATTTAAAGCCTTGTTATAGCTCAAAATGTTATTTCTATGGAAAATTTTGCCAAAAGTTCATTTTTGTAGGAAATTTTTTGCAAAATTTAATTTCTGTAGAAAATTTTGGCAAAATTTAATTTTTTTAGAAAATTTAGACAAAATTTTATTTCTGTAGAAAATGTTGTCAAAATTTTATTTCCAAAGAAAATTTTGCCAAGATTTTAGTTCCAAAGGACATTTTGGCAAATTTTTATTTCTTAGAAAATTTTGTCAACATTTTATTTGTATAGGAAATTTTGGCAAAATTTTATTTCTATATAAAATTTTGTTAAAAGTTTACTTCTATATACATTTTTGGCAAACTTTTATTTCTATAGAAAATTTTGGCAAAATTTTATTTCTTTAGAATATTTTGGCAAAATTGTATTTCCATAGAAGATTGTGTAGAAGTGTTTTATCTTTAGAAATTTTTAACAAAATTTTATTTCTATCAAAATTTTTGTCAAAATTTTATTTCTATAGAAAATTTTGGCAGATTTTTTTTTCTATAGAAAATTTTGTTAAAATTTTATTTCTATAGAACATTTTGTCAAAATTTTATTTCTACAGAAAATTTTGGCAAAATTTTAGCGTACCATATTTTTGGCTAACTCATCGGAACTATCCAAATTTAGCTCATTTTCAAATATTTAGTATTACCCATGTCATCATAAACCTAAGCAACAACATCTTATACTATTCCTCTTACTCTCATCCCCAAATTATTCCACATCTCCGCCACCATTTAATTATTGTCCAAAATATTGCATTGGAAGTTTTCCTAAAAACTATATCCAAGTACGATTTTGGCAAACATGTCACATGCAATGAAATCAATTTACGCTTCAATTGTTTTGCTCTGGCGAAAATATCAAACAACAGCAATTAATGGCTTCTAATGTATCAAACAATCATTTGCTTCTGCTTGTCCACACAAAAATATCATCACGAAAATAGTAAGGCAACAAAACATTCAGCCAAAAAAAAAAAGAAGGAAACTTCCTTCTTCTTCTCCTTCAGCGACAATACTGAAAATGCTTTGTCAAAAAAACGAAGGAATCGAATCGAATGTATTTTTTTGCTAAGAAGAAATAAAAATGCATGATGTCGCTACCAAAATGAAAAAGGAAGAAAGCATCGACATCGAAGAAATTACTGCTGATGTTGCATTTTCCATGTAGACAACATAATGTCGAAGTTCCTTCGATGTTGTCCTATGACGATGACGATGATGATGATGATGATGATTGGTTTTGTTTCCGAAATATTTGTGCAGCAATACGGTGTGCAGTGGTTTGGTAATTAAAAATTTATTGATCACAGTATTTTGGGTGGGCTCAAAAATGAGGACTGAATATGGAATAGAGAGTAGAAAAAAATAAAATGGAATGTTTAAATTTGTACCATGTACCAATTTCAATTAAAATCGGTTAGAAATTGCGACCGGAATTCTGCGAACAACAAATACATGGACAGAGAGATGGATGGAAACCAATGGCTAGATGGACTCAAGAGTTGATTCTGAGTCGATCGGTGTATATTTTATGGGGTCTTAGTTCAATATTTCACTTGCACAATACTAAGAAATTTTGAACTATTTTGAGGGAAATACGAATTTAGTTAATTTTTTATGCTGCATTTGTGAATATTTTTTTCACATTTTTTTAATTCATTTAACTAACGTATCGAATTAGTATTAAAGGCAAGGGAAATTTCCCCAAACTTAATAATTACATGAACTGCAATAGAGTTAAATTTGGCTTTAGAGCCCTAGAGGGTTCACTTTTATTTGAGTGTATATTTTGTTCATTTTTTAAACTGTATAAATCCTTTCTACCAGTTTAAATTTTTTCGAATTGGTCACTCCATGCTGCACGAAAAATACCCTGCAGCATTTGGGCCCATTTTCGGCAAAGCACCGTCTTGATATGATCGACACTTTGGTAGTTTTTAGCGTCAAACTTTCTCTCCAAAATGAGGGGAGATTTTGGTGGCTACTCTGAAATAGAAATGAAGCGAGGACCCACGTTTTCAAGTCATTTTTTGTTAACGCTTTCGGAGCACGGTTGCCACAGTTGGTATAATCCTATTGATGTTTTGGTAGATTTTGCAAAATTTTCTTATACAAATAAAATTTTCATGAAATTTTTCTATAGAAATATATTTTTATAAAACTTTTCTATAGAAATAAATTTGACAAAATTTTCTATAGAAATAAAATGTTGACAAAATTTTCTATAGAATTAAATTTCGACAAATTTGTTTATAGAAATAAAATTTTGACAGAATTGTCTATAAAACAAAATATTTACAAAATTTTCTATAGAAATAAAATTTTGACAAAATTTTCTATGGAAACAAAATCTTAACAAAATTTTCTATAGAAATAAAATTTTGACAAAATTTTCTTATGAACTTAAATTTTAACAAAATTTTCTATAGAAATAAAATTTTGACAAAATTTACTATAGAAATAAAATGTTGAAAAAATTAACTTTAGAAATAAAATTTTGACAAAATTTTCTTATAAACTTAAATTTTAACGAAGTTTTCTACAGAAATAAAATTTTCTGTAGAAATACAATTTTGACAAAATTTTCTGTAGAAATACAATTTTGAAAAAATTTTCTATAGAAATAAAATTTTGACAAAATTTTCTATAGAAATAAAATTTTGACAAAATTTTCTGTAGAAATAAAATTTTGACAAAATTTTCTATAGAAATAAAATTTTGAAAAAATTTTCTATAGAAATAAAATTTTGACAGAATTTTCTATGGAAATACAATTTTGAAAAAATTTTTTATAGAAATAAAATTTTGACAAAATTTTCTATAGAAATAAAATTTTGACAAAATTTTCTGTAGAAATAAAATTTTGACAAAATTTTCTATAGAAATAAAATTTTGACAAAATTTTCTATAGAAATAAAATTTTGACAAAATTTTCTACAGAAATAAAATTTTGACAAAACTTTCTATAGAAATAAAATTTTGACACAATTTTCTATAGAAATAAAATTTTGACAAAATTTTCTACAGAAATAAAATGTTGACAAAATTTTCTATAGAAATATTGATCTACCATATAGGAAACGTATAGGCCCTGGTCCTTATGAAATAAATTTACAATTGTAGAAAAATGTCGCACTAGGCAGAAATAAAAAAAGAATGTGTCTTCAATCAAGCCAGCAAATATTTTTCTATGAAAAATTTCTTATTTTTATTTATCCCTTAGCTCAACACTGTGCTTATTCTAAATGCCTGTCACCAGCAATAAACTAAAATGTATTTTGAACTTTGACCATAGACATGATATTTACTAAATAATTATTGGCAGAAATTGTTATGTGCTTGTGTGTGTGGTGTTTTTTCTTGTCCTTTTTCTATTTTATTTTTTAATTTCTATAAAACTAGAAATTAAAGTAAATATCACATTGTATTTGATTTTCTGCAGTAGATTTTTAACTTCCTCTTTCTTTTTTCCTATGACTATAGTTTTATGATAATGACAGGTTTGAAGATTTTTAATGGACTAGCATTTTTGAGTAGAATGTCTAAAACAAAATCAAGAAATGCTATTGCAATCACATATCAAATTCGTATGGAAGTTGGAAAAACAAAACGAATTATAGATTGAAGTTAGGTATATATGTAGAAAATTCATACGAGTAATGAAGAATTCATGATAGTACGTTGATACCAAACAAAATTTTAAGGTATATGAAGACGAATTTATATAAGGCCTATGATTCAAAAGAGTGGGAGCCACCGTGGTGCAATGCATACACAAGGTCGTGGGTTCGATTCCTGCTTCGACCGAACACCACAAAAATTTTCAGCGGTGGATTATCCCACCTCAGTAATGCTGGTGACATTTCTGAGGGTTTCAAAGCTTCTCTAAGTGGTTTCACTGCAATGTGGAACGCCGTTCGGACCCGGCTGTAAAAAGGAGGTCCCTTGTCATTGAGCTTAACATGGAATCGGGCAGCACTCAGTGATAAGAGAGAAGTTCACCAATGTGGTATCACAACGGACTGAATAGTCTAAGTAAGCCTGATACATCGGGCTGCCACCTAACCTAACCTAACCTACGCTAAAAATTTTGGTATTAATTCCGACCGAAAGAAGCGGTATAAACGAAATGGACTGTGTTTTTGGAACAAAAATTATTTTGTTTTATTAAACAAAAACAAGTATATACGGCCGTAAGTTCGGCCAGGCCGAATCTTATCTACCCTCCACCATGGATTGCGTAGGAACTTCTACTAAAGGCTGTCATCCACAATCGAATTACTTGGGTTGCGATAACACTTGCCGATGGCAAGGTATCGTAAAACTTTTTAACACTGTCTTCTAAATTGTAAGTTAGCCCATACGGGGTATATATTAAACAAAAAAAGGCCGATTAAATACGTATATAATATAGTTTGACAAAATTTTCTATAGAAATGAAAACTTGACAAAATTTTCTATAGAAATAAAATTTTGACAAAATTTTCTATAGAAATAAAAACTTGACAAAATTTTCTATAGAAATAAAATGTTGACAAAATTTTGTATAGAAATAAAATGTTGACAAAATTTTCTACAGAAATAAATTTTTTACAAAATTTTCTATAAAAATAAAATTTTGAGAAAACTTTCTATTGAAATAAAATTTTGACAAACATTTCTATAGAAATAAACGTTTGACAAAACTTTCTATAGAAATGAAACTTTCAACTTTCTATAGTAATAAAATTTGACAAAATTTTCTATGGAAATAAAGTTTTGGTAGATTATTTTTGGCGATATGGACCAATTTTTGTGTAATAAGTCATCGGCTATATATAACTAAAGACCGATATTGACCAATTTTTACATGGCTGTTAGAGGCCATATATTGACAAAATGTACCAAATTTCAACCGCATCGGATGACTTTTGCTATATATAATTATGGAACGATATGGACCAATTTTTGCATGGTTGTTAGATACCATATACTAACACCATGTACCAAATTTCAACTGGATTGGATGAATTTCGCTCCTCCAAGAGGCTCCTGAGGTCAAATCTGGGGATCGGTTTATATGGGAGCTATATATAAGTATGAACCGATATGGACCAATTTTTGCACGGTTGTTAGAGACTATATACTAACACCACGTACTAAATTTCAATTGGATCGGATGAAATTAGCTCCTCCAAGAGGCTCCGGAGTTCAAATCTGGGGATCGGTTTATATGGGAGCTATATATAATTATGAACCGATATGGACCAATTTTTGCATGGTTGTTAGAGGCCGTATACTAACATCAGGTACCAAATTTCAACAGGATCGGATGAATTTTGCCCCTCCAAGAGGCTGCGGAGGTCAAATCTGGGGATCGGTTTATATGGGGGCTATATATAATTATGGACCGATATGGACCAATTTTTGCATGGTTGTTAGAGACCGTATACTAACATCAGGTACCACATTTCAACCGGATCGGATGAAATTTTCCCCTCCAAGAGGCTCCGGAGGTCAAATCTGCGGATCGGTTTATATGGGGGCTATATATAATTATGGACCGACATGGACCAATTTTTGCATGGGTGTTAGAGACCGTATACTAAGACCACGTACTAAATTTCAACCGGATCGGATGAATTTTGCTCCTCCAAGAGGCTCCGGAGGTCAAATCTGGGGATCGGTTTATATGGGAGCTATATATAATTATGGACCGATATGGACCAATTTTTGCATGGTTGTTAGAGGCCGTATACTAACATCAAGTACCAAATTTCAACCGGATCGGATGAATTTTGCTGCTCCGGGAGGCTCCCCAAGTCAAATTTGGGGATCGGTTTATATGGGGGCTATACGTAAACGTGGTCCGATATGGCCGATTTTCAATACCATCCGACCTACATCAATAACAACTACTTGTGCCAAGTTTCAAGTCGATAGCTTGATTCGTTCGGAAGTTAGCGTGATTTCCACAGACGGACGGACAGCCGGACAGACGGACAGACGGACGGACGGACGGACATGCTTAGATCGACTCAGAATTTCACCACGACCCAGAATATATTTATATACTTTATGTAGTCTTAGAGCAATATTTCGATGTGTTACAAACGGAATGACAAAGTTAATATACCCCCATCCTATGGTGGAGAGTATAAAAAATTCTTTGCCAAAAAATTTTGTTGGGTTATAAACGTTTGAAATTTTCGAAGAAATAAAAAAAAAAACAAGTATATACGGCCGTAAGTTCGGCCAGGCCGAAGCTGGATTACGTAGAAACTTCTTCTAAAGACGGTCATCCCCAATTAAATTACTTGTGTTGCGGTAACGCCGTCTTCCTAATTGTAAGTAAGTAATATATACGTGGTATATATTAAATTAAAAAAGACCGATTAAATACGTATATAATTCAGTTTGACAAAATTTGCTGTAGAAATAACATTTTAACATAATTTTCTATAGAAATAACATTTTGACAAAATTTTCTATAGAAATAAAATTTTGGTACATTATTTGGCTCGAGTGGCAACCATGATTATGAACCGATATGGAACAATTTTTGTGTGATTGGGGATCGGCTATATATAACTATAGACCGATATGGACCAATTTTTGCACGGTTATTAGAGACCATATAGTAACACCATGTACCAAATTTAAGCCGGATCGGCTGAAATATGCTTTTCTTAGAGGCTCCGCAAGCAAATCTGGGGATCGGTTTATATGGGTGCTATATATAATTATGAACCGATGTAGACCAATTTTTGCATGGTTTTTAGAGACCATATATCAAAACCATGTACCAAATTTCAGCCGGATCGGATTAAATATGCTTCTCTTTGAGGCTCCTTACGCCAAATCTGGGAATCGGTTTATATGGGGGCTATATATAATTATGAACCGATGTGGACAAATTTTTGCGTGGTTGCCAGAGACTATATATCAACACTATATACCAAATTTCCGCAGGATCGGATGAAACTTGCTTCTCCTCAAGACAAATCGGGGGATCGGTTTATATGGGGGCTATATATAATTATGGACCGATGTGGACCAATTTTTGCACGGTTGTTAGAGACCATATACCAACACCATGTACCAGATTTCAGCCGGATCGGCTTAAATATGCTTCTCTTAGAGGCTCCGCAAGCAAATCGGAGGGGGCTATATGTAAAATTGGACCGATATGGCCCATCCGACCTACATCAATAACAACTACTTGTGCCAAGTTTCAAGTCGATAGATTGTTTCGTTCGGAAGTTAGCGTGATTTCAACAGACGGACGGACATGCTTAGATCGACTCAGAATTTCACCACGACCCAGAATATATATACTTTATGGGGTCTGAGAGCAATATTTCGATGTGTTACAAACGGAATGACAAAGGATGTTAACAAAATTTTCTATAGAAATAAAATTTTGACAATATTTTATTTAGAAGTAAGATTGTGACAAAATTTTCTATAGAAATAAAATTTTCACAAATAAAAGTTTGACAACATTTTCAACAGAAATAAAAGTTTGACAACATTTTCAACAGAAATAAAATTTTGACAAATTTTTCTATAGAAATTAAATTTTTGCAACATCTTCTATAGAAATAAAATTTTGACAAAATTTTCTATAGAAATAAAATTTTGACAAAATTTTCTATAGAAATAAAATTTTGACACAATTTTCTATAGAAATAAAATTTTGACAAAATTTTCTATAGAAATAAAATTTTGACAGAATTTTAATTAGAAATAAGTCAAAATTTGACAACATTTTTCGATAGAAATAATATGTTGAAAATTTTTTCTTTAAAAATAAAATTGTGAAAAAATTTTCCATAGAAGTAAAATTTTGACAAAATTTTCTATAAACAGAAAATTTTGACAGAATTTTAATTAGAAATAGAATATTAGCGAAATTTTCGATAAAAATGAAATCTTGAAGAAAAAAATTTCGACAGAAATAATATGTTGACAATATTTTCTATAGAAATAAAATTGAGACAATATTTTTTATACAAAGAAAATTTTGACAAAATTTTTTATACAAAGAACATTTTGTTACAAACGGAATGACAATGGATGGGGGGTATCCCCATCCTATGGTGGAGGGAATAAAAAGTTGACTCAAATGAACTTCCTATGCAGTTAAATAAAGAACATCTTCGGGAAGACATTTTTGGAAGTTCTTTTAAAGTTGTGCCTTAAGAAGAACTTCCAATTTTTTGGCTGGGTTTGTATGCAATCCATGGTGGGGGTATATGAACTATAACCGATTTTTTGTGGAAGAGGGTACAGAAAAGTGGTTAGTACCTATATGAGTTGGACCAAACATAGGCTTGGTACGATCATAAAATTATTGAAGATTTCCTACAGCAAAGTCTTAGAAGTAAAATTCATTAAGTAGGTCTTCGGCCCATTTTTACTTTATTCTTGTTTTGAGAATTGCTCTCAATTAACAGCCTTTTGGTTGTAATCGAAAGAGATAGTAGGTCTTCGGCCCATTTTTACTTGATTCTTGTTTTGAGAATTGCTCTCAATTAACAGCCTTTTAGTTGTAATCGAAAGAGATAGATCACTCGAAAAGACCCATTGTTGATGGAAATTTTTTCCGAAATCTTACTAATAGTATCTATTTTAGAAGAAAAGAATGTATAGTCCATATATTTTCCCAAACCTCTCAATGACTTTAATTCATGTAGACATCCATGCAATTTGATTAAAACAAATTTTAAGTCTCTATATATTGTTTGTTGTTTTTTTTTCGTATGCAAAAAATCTCATTTGTGGTTAAGAAGCGGGAGAGAAAAACGAAAAAAAAAATCATTCCATTAAAATTGTCTTTACAATAAATGAAAATATTTATTGTCATATATCAATGTCCAGAGGGAAATCTTGTGATTTCTTCCAGGCAATGGTTGGTCATCCATTCATTTTGTTAGACCTCTACAAACCATCACCGCCAACAATTATTTCGTTGGACAGGGGGGAAAGAGAGAGGCAGGGTGAGAGAGTTAGGTAAACCTGTAATTCATATACCGGATAAATATCATTTATTATTATTGTAACACTAAGGGGCTTATCTACAGCCGCCATCGCAAAATGCGTGATAGCCTCATCATATTTTTCAACCATTTTTCAACAGCTATACAATGGTTCATAACATCAGAGTTAGCCAACAAACAGTCACACCGTCGACACCATACCGAATATCACCATTATCACCGCCGCCACAACCGCCATCACCTTAAGATTCATCGTCATCGCCAAGTTTGACTTGGACGTTCCAACACCCAACCCAAGATATTGACTTCATCTTCAAATGGGCCCATAGCTTCTTCGCCTTTTTCTTCTTCTTGGCAAAGATCACCTTCATTATTTTTACCATCAAAGTTATGAATGTCTTGTTTCTTTTCAAAATGCAAAGGATCTTCATGGAGCGCATGTACTGGGAGAAGAGTGTGAGAAGAGAAGAAAACTGCGAAGCCGGAATGCAACACAGAAACGCAAATAAATTACGCACATCTGTCAACCTTTTGAATTAACCATTTAAGCTCCAAAATGTGCAACATTAATAACTGACACAGCACCTCAATTTGATTCGTACATTCGTTCATCATCATCCTCAAGATCTCGCACACACCTATACAAACACACAGCTACACAGATATGCCTTCATTGGTATTCAAAGGTGCAAAAACATCACTTACAACGACTAGGCAGTTGGCTCCATTGTTTGATGTTTGATCTCTCTCTCTCACTCTCCCCAGCAAATAGTCCAAAGAACATCACTTGACCACAATGACCAATGGTATTATTGGCTTACCAAAGATCACCAAAAAAAAAGAAAACAAAGTCCCAATGCAGAATTTCGTAGTGCAATGAAAGAAAACCCCATGAGATGTATGAAAAACTCTTCTCAATTTGATATTAACCTGGCCCACTCGCCTGGTAGCTGCTTGTATTGCCTCAAACTTTAAGCGGCATGTGAGAAAGTACGTGCGCTATGTCAATGTCAACGCCAAACATATCGAAATAAATAAGTGGCAATGGTGTGCAGAATGGCAGGATCGAATTGTGGGTACTCTACACCACATAGGATGCATTTGGAGGATGTGGAAAAAATTCCGTTTTGAGTTTTCTTGGTAGAATTCTTCATGTTTTGGTAGATTTTGCAAAATCTTAATCTCAAATTAAGAGGTACTAAAATTGTAATTATATAGAAATAAGATTTTGTCAACATTTTCTATAGAAATAAAATTTTTAAAAAAATTTCTTAGAACTAAAATTTTTAAGAAAGAAAATTGTGACAAAATTTTCTATCGATATACAATTTCAACAAATTTTTTTGTCGAAATTAAACTTTATCGACATTTTCTATAGCAATAAAATTTTGACTGTATTTTCTACAGAAATAAAATTGTGACAAAATTTTCTATAGAAATAAAATTTTAACAAAATTGAATTTTCTATAGAAATAAAATTGCGATAAAATTTTCTATTGAAATAAAAAGTTGAGAAAACATAATACAGTAATAAAAGTTTGACAAAAATTTCAACAGGAGTAAAATTTTGAAAAGATTTCCTACAGAAATAAAATTTTGACAAAATTTTCTATCACAATAAAATGTTAACAAAATTTTCTTTCGAATTAAAATTTTGAAAAAAATTTAATTAGAAATAACATTTTGACAAAATTTTTCGATAGAAATAATATGTTGAACAATTTTTCTATAAAAATAAAATTGTTACAAAATTTTCTATAGAAATAAAATTCGGACAAAATTTTCTATAGAAATAAAATTTTAATAAACTTTTCTATAGAAATAAAATTGTGGCAAAATTTTCTATAGAAATAAATTCTTGACAAAATTTTCTATAGGAATAAAGGAATAAAATTTTGACAAAATTTTCTATAGAAATAAATTCTTGACACAACTTTCTACTGAAATAAATGTTTGACATAATTTTCTACAGAAATAAAAAGTTGACAAAACTTTCTACAGAAATAAAAATTGATAACAATTTCAATAGAAATCAAATTTTGACAAGATGTTCTATAGAAACAAAATTTTGAAAAAAAAAAATTATAAAAATAAAATTTTGACAAAATTTTCATTAGAAATAACAAAATTTTAATCAGAAATAAAATTTTGACAAAATTTTAATTAGAAATAAAATTTTGACAAAATTTTCCGATAGAAATAATATGTTGAAAAATTTTTCTATAAAAATAAAATTGTTACAAAATTTTCCATAGAGATAAAAGTTTGACAATATTTTAAATAGAAATAAAATTTTTACAAAATTTTCTATAAAAAGAAAATTTTGATAAAATTTTCTATCGATATGAAGTTGCAACAAAATTTTCTGTCGAAATAAAACTTCATCTAAATTTTCTATAGAAATAAAATTTTCTATAGAAATAAAATTGTGACAAAATTTTTTATACAAAGATAATGTTGACAAAATGTTCTATAGGAATAAAATTTGTCAAAATTTTCTATAGATATAAAATTTTGTCAAAATTTTCTATAGAAATAGCATTTTTACAAAATTTTTTATAGAAATAAAATTCTGAACAAAATTTTCTATAGACATAAAATTTTGACTGAATTTTCTACAGAAATAAAATTGCGACAAAATTTTCTATAGAAACAAAAAGTTGACAAAACTTTCTACGGAAATCAGCGTTGCCAATTTAGCTTTTTTCCCGCTAGATTTGGCTTTTTTTGAAGACGTTTAGCGGAAAAAAAATGCATTTAGCTTTTAGCTTTTTTTCTGGCTTTTTTCATGACCCTTTTAGCTATTTTTGGCTTTTTTTATTTTCGACGTGTTTCTATTGAAATATGGATAAATCGGCGTTTTTATCTAAGCCTTGCTGCAAGTATAAGGGTTTCCACATATTTCAAAGCTCAGTTGAAACATTAATAATGAGCCCAGCCATTATGCGGGCATTTTTGTAGCAAATACACCTTGTTGTAAAGTTTTTTCATTATATACATAAAAGTTATCGTAAACTTTAAATCTACTATTACCATACAAATTTGTTAGATAAACTGTCAGTAAATTATTGGGAATATTATCATTTGACTCGTTTATCCTTTTTATGTTATTATAATATTCTAAAGTTATTACGATATTACTAAACTAAAATAGTAGATGTGAATAGCTTTGTGCACTGAAAAAATATTGTCGTCTCCTTAAAATACGAACGCGAATTTTGGTTATAATAGCATTTGTGAATTTCTTTTATATAAACTGTTTTCCTTGTCCAAAAGACGATAAAGTCGTTTTGTCCTTATAATTAAGTGATTCAACTTAAAAATGGGTATGTTTTCATGAAAGAAGGAAGAATTAATGAAATAGTCTTTAAATGTGAGGAGTTTTTGCATCTTAACCACAAACCAAAATAGCGTTCAAAAATAGAAGATGTTTTTCAACACTTTATTTTAAAAACGTATATATACAATAATTTCTACTTGAAGTCGAGTCTGAATTTGGAAATTTAAGTTGGCGTTAGCACGTTTTTAAAGCACTTTGATAGCTCATGAAGAAAAGGAAAATGTTTTTACTGGGAAATGTAAACTATAGGTATTTTCTACAATTTAAATAAAAGTAATGTATTTCGAATTTTTCACAATTTCAAATCCAAACTAAAATTTTATTTAAAAAAATGACAAATCATTTTTTTACCAAATCCATTAGATCATTTAATATTTTAAAATAACAAGTAAATAAAATAGAGGTGTTGGGAAGGTAGCTCCCACAAAACGAAGGACTTCCAGTAAAAAAATTGTGATAGTAATCAAAATGTATCGAATACGCAAACAGAGCTAATATGCCTTAGATATTGTTACAGTCTCACAGAAGTGGAATTAAAATGAAAATAATATGCATTGTAAATGAAATAAAGCCTTTAAGTTTGTTAAATTTCAATCAAAAATGTGACTTTTGATACAAAAAAATTTAGCTTTTTTTCTAGCTATTTTTTAGCATTTTTTAGCTTTTTTTAGCTATGTTTTTGGGCAAATCTAGCGGTTTTTGGTGAAACAATTCTGGCAACGCTGACGGAAATAAAAGTTTGACAAAATTTTCAACAGAAACAAAATTTTGACAAGATTTTCTATAGAATAACATTTTGAAAAAACTTCTATAGAAATAAAATCTTGACAAAATTTTAATTAGAAATAAAATTTTGACAAAATTGTAATTAGAAATAAAATTTTGACAGAATTTTAATTAGAAATAAGTCAAACTTTGACAAAATTTTTCGATAGAAATAATAATGAATGAAATAATGAACAATTTTTCTTTAAAAATAAAATTGTGACAAAATTTTCCATAGAAATTAAATTTTGACAAAATTTTCTATAAAAAGAAAATTTTGACAGAATTTTAATTAGAAATAGAATATTGGCGAAATTTTCGATAAAAATAAAATTTTGAAAAAAAATTTCGACAGAAATAATATGTTGACAATATTTTCTATAGAAATAAAATTGTGACAATATTTTTTATACAAAGAAAATTTTGACAAAATTTTTTATGCAAAGAAAATTTTGACACAATTTTCTATAGCAATAAAATTTTGCAAAATTTTCTATAGAAATAAAATTTTGACTGAATTTTCTATAGAAATAAAATTGTGACAAATTTTTCTATAGAAATAAAAAGTTGACAAAACTTTATACGGAAATAAAAGCTTTACCAAATTTTCAGCAGAAACAAAATTTTGACAAGATTTTGAAAAAATATTCTAAGAAATAAAATCTTTACAAAATTTTAATTAGAAATAAAATTTTGATAAAATTGTTATTAGAAATAAAAATTTGATAGAATTTTAATTAGAAATAAAGTTTTGACAACATTTTTCGATAGAAATAATATGTTGAAAATTTTTTCTTTAAAAATAGAATTGTGACAAAATTTTCCATAGAAATAAAATTTTGAAAATATATTAATTAGAAATAAAATTTTGACAAAATTTTCTATAAAAAGAAAATTTTTAGAAAATTTTCTATCGATATAAAATTTCAACAAAATGTTCTGTTGAAATAAAACTTTATCAAAGTTTTCTATAGAAATAAAATTTTGACAAAATTTAAATAAGAAATAAAATTTTGACAGAATTTCAATTAGAAATAGAATTTTGGTAAAGTTTTCGATAAAATTAAAATTTTGACAAAATTTTTCGATAGAAATAATAGGTTGACAAAATTTTCTATAGAAATAAAATTGTGACAAAATTTTTTATACAAATAAAATTTAGACAAAATTTTCTATAGAAATAAAATTGTGACACAACTTTTTATACAAAGAAAATTTTGACAAAATTTTCTATAGAAATAAAATTTTGATAAAAGTCTTTATCGAAATAAAATTGTGACAAAAATTTTTATAGAACTAAATTTTTTACAAAATTTTCTATAGAAATAAAATTTTGACAAAATTTTCTATAGAAATAAAATTTTGACAAAATGTTATTTAGAAATAAAATTTTGACAGAATTTTAATTAGTAATAGAATTTTGGCAAAATTTTCGATAAAAATAAAATTTTGACAAAATTTTTCGATAGAAATAATATGTTGACCAAATTTTCTATAGAAATAAAATTGTGACAAGATATTCTATATAAAGAAAATCTTGACAACATTTTCTATAGAAATAAAATTTTGACAACATTTTTTATCGAAATAAAATTTTGACAAAATTTTCTATCGAAACAAAATTTTGACAAAATTTTCTATAGAAATAAAACTTTGGCAACATTTTCTATAGAAATAACATTTTCATAAAATTTGCTATCGATATCAAATTTTAACAACATTTTCTATAGAAATAAAATGTTGACAAAATTTTCTATAGGAATAAAATTATGACAAAAGTTTACTTAGAAATAAAATTGTGACAAAATTTTTTATAGATATAACATTTTGACAAAATTTTTTATCGAACATTTTGTTAACAACATTTTCTATAGAACTAAAATTTTCACAAAATTTTTTATAAAAATAAAAGTTTGACAACATTTTCAACAGAAATAAAATTTTGACAAATTTTTCTATAGAAATAAAATTTTGACCAAATTTTCTATAAAAATAAAATTTTGACAACATTTTCTATATAAATAAATTTTTGACAAAATTTCCTATAGAAATAAAATTTTGACACACTTTTCTATCTAAATAAAATTTTGACCAAAATTTTAAATCGAAATAAAATTTTAACAAAATTTTCCTTTAAAATAAAATTTTAATAACATTTTCTATATCAATAAAAATGTGATCTAATTTTCTATAAAAATAAAATTTTGATCAAATTTTCTATAGAAATAAGATTTTGACAAATTTTTCTATCGCAATACAATTTTAACAAAATCTTCTATGAAAATAAAAGTTTAACAAAATTTATATAGGAATAAAATTAAGAACAAATTCTCTATAGAAATACAATTTTGAGAAAAGTTACTATAAAAATAAAACTTATAACTAAGATTTTGACAAAATTTACCAAAAATTGATGAAATTTTCTATAAATATAAAATTTTGACAAATGTTTCTATCGAAATAAAATTTTATAAAAATATTTTATCAAAATAAAATGTTGACCAAATTTTCTTGGGAAATAAAATTTTGACCAACTATATTATACCCTGTACCACTGTGTGGATCTACATTTTCGATACCATCTGAAATCCTTCAAATTTGTTGGGTGCTATATATAAAGGTTTATGTTTCTATATATATATATATATATATACATTTAAATCTGAACCGACAATATATTTAAGGCTTTTAGTGGACAATATATTTAAGCCTTGGTTGGAACACAATGTTAGTAAAATATATGGGAAACAATTTTTTTTGAACCAATTTTGAAGCAACTTCGCAAAGGTGTATTTATGATTTATCGACCGATATATATGTATTAGAAGTATAGGAAAATTGGAATCATTTTTACAATTTTTCGACTAAGCAGTGGCGATTTTACAAGGAAACTGTTGGTATTTTGACCATTTTTGTCGAAATCATAACAACATATATATGGGAGCTATATCTAAATCTGAACCGATATCAACCAAATTTGGTATGGACAGTCAGAATGTTAATTCTACTTCCTGTGAAAAATTTCAAGTAAATCGGAGTTAAAGATTTTCCACTGTGGTCTTATGAGCGTAAATCTGGCGAATGATATATATGGGAGCTATATATAAATCTGAACCGATTTCAATCAAATTTAGCACACTTGACTGTACTACTAATTGTACTCTTAGTGCAAAATTTCAACCAAATTGGGCTAAAACTCTGGCTTCAGGGACCATATAAGTCAATATCGGGCGAAAGATATATATGGGAGATATATCTAAATCTGAAGCGATTTCAATCAAATTTGGCACACTAGACTACAGTACCAATTGTTCCTCTTTCTTTCAAGTAAATCAGGGTAAAACTCTGGCTTCTGGGCCCATATAAGTGCATATCGTGAGAAAGATATATATGGGAGCTATATCTAAATCTGAGCGATTTCTTCCAAAATCAATAGGGTTCTATTCTGACCCAAAATACATACTTGTGCCAAATTTGAAGTCGATTGGACTAAAACTAGACGTTGATTACAAAAATGTGTTCAAGGAGAGACGGACATGGCTATATCGACTCAGTAGCCAACCCTAAGCATTTTTGCCAGAGACACCATG
Organism: Haematobia irritans; assembly: GCF_050003625.1. Taxonomy (NCBI): domain Eukaryota; kingdom Metazoa; phylum Arthropoda; class Insecta; order Diptera; family Muscidae; genus Haematobia; species Haematobia irritans. The sequence goes on from NC_134398.1 coordinate 33,921,405, forward strand.
TGTCTATGTCGTCTCCTTCTGGGTGTTGCAAACATATGCACTAACATATAATTCCCTGTTCCACAGGGTATAAATAAAATTTTGACAAAGTTCTCTACAGAACTAAAATTTTGACAAAATTGACAAAAAATTGATGAAATTTTCTATAGAAATACAGTTTTGAAAAATTTTTCTATCGAAATAAAACATTAACAAAATATTCTATCAAAATAAAATTTTGACCAAATTTTCTATGGAAATAAAATTTTGACAAAATTTTCTATAAAAATAAAATTTTGACAAAATTATTTATAGAAATTGTGACGAATTAAAATTTTTTAAATTTGGTAGATCTTTTGCAAAATTTTATTAAAATTTTTGTAGATTACACAGGGGAACAAAATTGAACTTGTTTTGTGTTGATTTGAAATTTATTTTTAGTAACGCGACTTCGCTGATTCCACATCTGCACTTACCCATTAGAAAATGTTATTTTTGTACGAAAATCGCGATTTATATCAATTCAGTAAATCGTGAACAAAATCAAAAGTTGTGCACCGATTGTAATGAGATAAAGCTCATGTTATTCGAAATATGTTTAACTAACTCTTTCCGTACCAAAACTGTGACTTTTTCCCCATTTTGATTTTTTAGGAATTTTAAAAAACAAAAAAAAAATTTTTGTTACAAAATTCAATTTTTTTTTTCAAAACTTGAACGATATCTTTAAAACTACTTGGAAAATTCAAAAACAATGTAAAGACGGCTTAAACAGAATAATGTTAGAGATTTTCTAATATTTTTTTTTTATACCCTGCTCCACACTGTTTAACAGGGTATTAAAAGTTAGTGCATATGTTTGCAACACCCAGAAGGAGACGAGATAGACACATGGTGTCTTTGGCAAAAATGCTCAGGGTGGGCTCTTGAGTCGATATAGCGATGTCCGTCTGTCCGTCTGTCCGTGAACACATTTTTGTAATCAAAGTCTAGGTCGCAGTTTTAGTCCAATCGACTTCAAATTTGGCACAAGTATGTGTTTTGGCTCAGAATAGATCCCTTGATTTTGGAAGAAATCGGTTCAGATTTAGATATAGCTCCCATATATATTTCGCCCGATATGGACTTATATGGCCCCAGAAGCCAGAGTTTTACCTAATTTACTTAACATTTTGCACAAGAAGAACAAGAACAATTAGTACTATAGTCAAGTGTGCCGAAAATTATTGAAATCGGTTCAGATTTCGATATAGCTCCCATATATATCTTTCGCCCGATATGGACTAATACGGTCCCAGAAGCCAGAGTTTTACCCGAATTTGGTTGAAATTTTGCACAGGGAGTAGAATTAGCATTGTAGCTATGCGTGCCAAATTTTGTTGAAATCGGTTCAGATTTAGATATAGCTCCAATATATAGCTTTCGGCCGATTTACACTCATATGACCACAGAGGCCAATTTTTTGGTCCGATTTAGTTGAAATTTTGCACAGGGAGTAGAATTACCATTGTAGCTATGCGTACTAAATTTGGTTGAAATCGGTTCAGATTTAGATATAGCTCCCATATATAGCTTTCGCCCGATTTACACTCATATGAACACAGAGGACAATTTTTAACTCCGATTTAGTTGAAATTTTGCACAGGTCGTAGAATTAGCATTGTTGCTATGCGTGCCAAATTTGGTTGAAATCGGTTCAGATTTAGATATAGCTCCCATATATAGCTTTCGCCCGATTTACACTCATATGACCACAGAGTCCAATTTTTAACTCCGATTTAGTTGAAATTTTGCACAGGGAGTAGAATTAGCATTGTAACTATGCGTGCCAAATTTGCTTGAAATCGGTTCAGATTTGGATGTATCTCCCATATAAAGCTTTCGCCCGATTTACACTCATATGACCACAGAGGCCAATTTTTAACTCCGATTTAGTTGAAATTTTGCACAGCGAGTAGAATTAGCATTGTAGCTATGCGTGCCAAATTTGGTTGAAATCGGTTCAGATTTAGATATAGCTCCCATATATATGTTTTTCTGATTTCGACAAATATGGTCAAAATACCAATATTTTCCTTGTAAAATCGCCACTGCTTAGTCGAAAAGTTGTAAAAATGGCTCTAATTTTCCTAAACTTCTAATACATATATATCGAGCGATAAATTATAAATAAACTTTTGCGAAGTTTAAACGTTTCCCATATTTTTTTACTAACATTGTGTTCCACCCTAGTGCATTAGCCGACTTAAATTTTGAGTCTATAGATTTTGTAGAAGTCTATCAAATTCTGTCCAGATCGAGTGATATTTAAAAGTATTTAGTTGGGACAAACCTTTATATATAGCCCCAACACATTTGACGGATTTGATATGGTATCGAAAATTTAGATCTACAAAGTGGTGCAGGGTATAATATAGTCGGCCCCGCCCGACTTTAGACTTTCCTTACTTGTTTTAATTCAATATGTTGAACCGTTTTCAACTTATTCCTTTGGCGGAAGTGCCTTAATTTTGAACATAACGGTATATCCCGAAAAATCGAGCTGATAGAAAAAACCAAGTGCATATTTGAATTCAGCGTCCCAAATAACCTTAAAAACAATATTCAGTTCTTAATCAACAGAACCACTGTTCCCCTGTATTAATTATTGGCACATGTGGCAACCGTGCCACCATTACACACATAACGATAAACTAATCATATATCCTCTGATTTCATATAGCGTACCTGTATACAATATGCGAGTTGAAAAATTTTGTGCTGGTGTTGCCTGTGCTACGACCATTGTTGCAATGTGACCAACACCAAAGATCACACTCAAGACGCCTGCGCAATATGTTTGGCGGAAACCTTAATTGAAAGTAATTACTTATAAGTGAGAAGGCCATTTGTCATCTGGAATTTTTGTATTAACTATGTGGCAAGAAAAAAAAAAAAAAGAAAATATCTGCCATGCCGATTGCCATTTGTTACAGAGCTAAGGATTATGATGTGATTCTTTAAAAATTGTAAATATTTTTTGTAACACCATTGATGGTATATGCTAAAGCTATTGGTTGTCCGGAAAGAATTATTTGGTAAATTGAATGGTTAGGAGGTAAATGGAAATAGGCATATGTGTATTAATTTTGTTCAGCCTATAGTCGTTAGAAGAAATTATTAGAAAGCATTATAGAAATTTCGACTGATAATTGTGATCTGCTATTACCAACCCAGAAAACAAACATAATAATTCCATGAACTAAAATAAATTTAAATTGGCTTTAGTAAAATAGAGGGTTCACTTTTTTTGAGTGTACTAAAGAAGAATATATTGTGCGCTATTTGAGTAAAATCGGTTAATAAATAGAATCTTACGAACAACAAATACATCGAAAAAAAAGTCGGATGGACACCAGGGGCTAGGTCGACTCAGCAGGTGATTCTGTTTCGATTTGTATATATTTTTTGGGATCTATAACCAATATTTCTGGTAGACACATAACTACTATGTGGTTTGGGTCATAATTAAACTAAAGCCACATAATTAATGGAAAAATAATTGCATCAGTTTAACAATGAACTTGTTTTCCTTGTGTACCAGAAGGAAATTGACAATATATCGCATCTCCGAAGATGAGGGCAAAATCAAATCAAGAAGATGTATGAACGAATGGATATTTTAATTTAGTTGTTAGTTTTTCATTTGGTGATTTAGTTTTCATATGGTATATTCCGAAATCCATTTTCTCTATATTCACAATTTATATGAGGCATCTAATTCATTCAGACTTCTTTTTTCAAAGCTGCATAAGTGTTGACTTTACAATTGTATGTCGCTAACAGTCTTTCGTCCAACAAGCCAAAATAGCAATTTCTTTCAAAAACCGCTATATACTAAAATTAAGTCAATTATTCTTTACATATGGGAAAATTAGGCATTATTATTATTATTCGTGGTCATAGAATACTCAACATATTTCCACCAAAAAACAAATGAAAAAAATAAACGAATATCATATGCAATTCACTTGGAGCTCATCACAATCTAAATTGGGGTAATAAAAGTGTCTAAAACCATTAGAAGCTTTTTTTGTTCTTATTTGCAGTTTTCATACATGCGCATATTTTCAACATTAAACTCTTCATTCATTTCCGTTCCCGTTAGACAATTTCATCATAAGAATAACAGAGGCATATCTCTCGTTAAGAGTGAGTATCAGCGTTGCCACAATGCATTTTTATTTTGGGCCAAAATTTTTCCAAAATTAGACAAAAATTCCTACCTTCAAACCAAAATTTTTGCTTCGATAGAAACTTTTGCCATATTTTGTTTCTATAGAAAATCTTGTCAAAATTTTATTTCTATAGAACATGTTGTCAAAATTGTATTTCTATTGAAAATTTTGTCAACATTTTATTTCTATAGAATATTTTGTCAAAATTTTATTTCTATAGAATGTTTTGTCAAAATTTTATTTCTATAGATAATTTTGTCAAAATTTTATTTCTATTGAAAATTTTGTCAAAATTTTATTTCTATTGAAAATTTTGTCAAAATTTTATTTCTATAGAACATGTTGTCAAAATTGTATTTCTATTGAAAACTTTGTCAACATTTTATTTCTATAGAATATTTTGTCAAAATTTTATTTCTATATAATGTTTTGTAAAATTTTATTTCTATAGATAATTTTGTCAAAATGTTATTTCTATTGAAAATTTTGTCAAAATGTTATTTCTATTGAAAATTTTGTCAAAATTTTATTTCTATAGAAAATTTTGTCAAAATTTTATTTCGGCGGAAAATTTTGTACAAATTTTATTTCTATAGAATATTTTGTCAAAATTTTATTTCTATAGAAAATTTTGTCAAAATTTTATTTCTATAGAACATTTTGTCAAAATTTTATTTCTGTAGAAAACTTCGTTAAAATTCAAGTTCGTAAGAAAATTTTGCCAAAATTTTATTTCTAAAGTAAATTTTTCAACATTTTATTTCTATCGCAAATGTTGTCAAAATTTTATTTCTATAGAAAATTTCGTCAAAATTTCATTTCTATAGAAAATTTTGTCAAAATTGTATTTCTAACGAAAATTTTGTTAAAATTTAAGTTCACAAGAAAATTTTGGCAAAATTTTATTTCTATAGAAAATTTTGTAAAAATTTAATTTTATAAAATATTTTGTCAAAATTTTATTTCTATAGAATATTTTGTAAAACATTTTATTGCTATAGAAAATTTTGTCAAAATTTTATTTCTGTAAAAAATTTTGTTAAAATTTAATTTCTATAAAAATTTTTGTCAAAATTTTATTTCTATAAAATTTTTTGTCAAAATTTTATTTCTATAAAAATTTTTGTCAAAATTTTATTTCTATAGAAAATTTTGTCAATTTTTTCTATAGAAATTTTTGTCAAAATTTCGTTTCTATAGAAAATTTTATCAAAATTTTACTTCTGTAGAAAATTTTGTTAAAATTTTATTTCTGTAGACATTTTTATCAATTTTTTTCGGCCGAAATTTGATTTGACAGTGGCATGGGAAAAGAGATATGTTTGTTTCGAATTTATTTCGGCATAAGCCGGCTATCATACAAAACCTTTTTTCGGAAGGTTCAAGTGTGGTTCATTGTTGGGTTTAATGAACTGCCTGAATTTATTCTGATAATTGGTTGATAGTTTTGCTGGAAGTAGAGGACGCTGATGAGGAATGTGTTAATTCCGAAACGTGCGTCCATCCAACCATCTTGCAGTCTATAGGGCTTTGCCCAAATAAATTTGACAAAGATTATTTTCCTCTGTTGTTTAAGCTACACTTGTAGTTTAGTCAATGTATGGTTTTAAGCTGAAATAAAAAAACAACAACAAAATTTTATTTCTATAGAATATTTCTTGGAAATTTTATTTCTATAGAAAATGTTGTCAAAATTTTATTCCTATAAAAATTTTTGTCAAAATTTTATTCCTATAAAAAATTTTGTCAATATTTTTTTTCTATAGAAAATTTTGTCAAAATTTTATTCCTATAGAAAATTTTGTCAAAATTTTATTTTTGTAGAAAATTTTGCCAAAATTTTATTTCTATAGAAAATTTTGTAGAAATTTTATATCTATAGAAAATTTTGTCAAAATTTTATTTCTATAGAAAATTTTGTCAAAATTGTATTTCTATAGAAAATTTTGTCAAAATTTTATTTCTATAGAAAATTTGGCCATATTTTTCTATAGAAAATCTTGTCAAAACGTTACTTTACTCGATATTTTTGTTAATTTTTTTTGTCTATCGAAAATTTTGTAAAAATCTTATTTCTATAGAAAATTTTGTCAAAATGTTATTTCTGTAGAAAATTTTATCAAGATTTTATTTTTGTACACAATTTTGTCAATTTTTTTTTGAGAAAATTTTATTTCTATAGAATATTTTCTAAAACATTTTATTTCTATAGAAAATTTTGTCAAATTTTTATTTCTGTAGAAAATTTTGTCAAAATTGTATTCCTATTGAAGATTTTGTAAAAATTGTATTTTAACAGAAAATTTTGTCAAAATGTTATTTCGATAGAAAACTTCGTTAAAATTTAAGTTCGTAAGAAAATTTTGCCCAAAATTTTATTTCTAAAGTAAATTTCTCAACATTTTATTTCATAGAAAATTTTGTCAACATTTTATTTCGATAGAATGTTTGGGGGATCTGATTTGATATGGTTAGATCTGAGCCAAGATATGGTCAGATCTCAGCAGATCCGAAAAATGGTTGTATCTGGTCAGATCTAAATACTATGAAATTGGATCTGATCAGATCTCAAAAATGAGACACATCTAATTGGATCTAATTTGATATAATTGTATATTATTTGATACAATTGTATCTTTCGAGATTTTTCAACACATAAAAACCCATAATTTTTATATAAAATGAGATCAATTGTTTTATTTAATAATACAGACAAAAAGTATGTGCATAATAAATATGTTTAATTTAAATTGATCCATCAAAGCTATTTAAGAGTATTGACAGTTGAGTTAGAGTGTTGTCCAAGGGTTTTTTCGTTTGTTTCTTCTGCTGTGGACTTAGACACGCGACTTAAGTATTACAGCGTTAAGGCAATCTGCAATGAAATTAAGTAAAAAAACAATTATTAAACAAATATAGCAATAAACAAATATGGGAATATATTGAACTATGTAGGTAAGTATTAGTATTGTTCTGGATCATTCTTCTTTAAGTTGCAATAAAAATTGCGATATAATTTTATGTTGCTTTTAGTACTCACATTTAAAGTGTATTCGGGATTAGGTTAGGAATAGCGATAGGCTGTTATTTTAGGCTCATACATACTATTCAGACCATCATGACACAGTGATCAACATCTCACTTATCACTGACTGCTGCTCGATTCAATAATTAGCTTAATAACATGGGACCTCCTTGTTATAATCGAGTCCTATCGGCATTTCACGTTGCGCTGAAACAACTTAGAGAATCTTTGAGGCAGAAATGTCACCAACATTACTGCGAGGAGATAATCCACCGCCGAAATAATTTTGGTGTTGGTCGGAACTGGGATTGAACCCGTGACCTTTTGAATGCAAGGCGGGCATGTTAACCAGTACACCAATGAGGTTTCCTTTTTTTCCAAATCTAGAAAATAGTAAAACAATATGAAAATGACTACTAAGGAAATAACAAATACAATCTACTTACCTCCATAATCTCCGCAATAAAAAAACGATATACACTTTATCAAAGGAACGCATTTAAAACAATTATATTAAATTTCTTAATTTTCTCAGCTAGTCTTGCGTTAAATTTGTTTAGAAGTGATGCCCCTGACGGCGTTGACATTTGACATAATGACATTGAGGTTTAGACGTGTATTTCAAAAATCTTTTTAACTTGTTCATGATTTTTTTTATTATATTTTGGACCGTATTTACCCCAAATATATTGACAGATATGATGTTATATCTACCATATCTTATTAGATATAGTGCTATATATGGTCCTATCCAAGCATACATTATTAGATATGCCAGATATAATTAGATATTATACTATATATGATGAGATCTGCAATTATATCTAACCAGATCTAGCACCATATATAGCATATCTGTGCATATCTAATTATGTCTGAACCAATATCTGAACAGATCCAATTAGATCTAATTTGATATTATTAGATAGGATTGGATCCTCCAATTTGTACACGGGTATAGAATATTTTGTCAAAATTTTATTTCTATAGAAAAATTTGGCAAAATTGTATTTCTACAGAAAATTTTGTCAAAATTTTATGTCTGTAGAAAACTTTGTTAAAATTTAAGTTCATTAGAAAATTTTGTCAAAATTTTATTTCTAAAGTAAATTTTTTTCAACATTTTATTTCATAGCAAATTTTGTCAAAATTTTATTTCTATAGAATGTTTTGTCAAAATTTTATTTTTACAGAAAATTTTGCCAAAATTTTATTTCTATAGAAAAATTTTTCAAAATTTTATTTCTTTAGAAAATTTTGACAAAACTTTATTTCTATAGGGAGCCACCGTGGTGCAATGGTTAGCATGCCCGCCTTGCATACACAAGGTCGTGGGTTCGATTCCTGCTACGACCGAACACCAAGAAATTTTTCAGCGGTGGATTATCCCACCTCAGTAATGCTGGTGACATTTCTGAGGGTTTCAAAGCTTCTCTAAGTGGTTTCACTGGAATGTGGAACGCCGTTCGGACTCGGCTATAAAAAGGAGGTCCCTTGTCATTGAGCTTAACATGGAATCGGGCAGCACTCAGTGATAAGAGAGAAGTTCACCACTGTGGTATCACAATGGACTGAATAGTCTAAGTGAGCCTGATACATCGGGCTGCCACATAACCTAACCTAACCTTATTTCTATAGAAAAATTTTTCAAAATTTTATTTCTATAGATAATTTTGTCAAAATTTTATTTCTATAGATAATTTTGTCAAAATTTTATTTCTATAGAAAATTGTGTCAAAATTTTATTTCTCTAGAAAGTTATCGCAAGTTCTACAGGAATAAAATTTTCTCAAAATTTTATTACTGTAGAATACTTAAATTTAAAATTTTGGTTAATTAGAAAATTTTGTCAAAATTTTATTACTATTGGAAATTGTGAAAAAATAACGATTTGACGAAAATGGATCAAAATCAACCACATTCTATTTGGTCCGACCGTCATACCAAATTTAAAAATTAATAATTTTTTTGACCAATTTTGGTCCGATCTGACCAAAATGGCAACCCTGGTGAGTACTACGTGAGTGGGTGTTTGTGTTTTGTCTGTGCTATAGAAGCTTGGGTTTGGTGTGACTAAAAGGGAGATAGTGTGAGAGAGAGTGGAATCTCTCATATTTAATTTCATAGTTAAGTGCAAAAAACGACACTTAATATGCACAAATGTTTAATTCATATCAATTCGTTGTGACTGACATTGATGTTGATGTGATGCACACAGTTCACATTGATGAGCATGATGATGGTGATGTCCTGTCTCTGGAAATTTCCTCAAAACTCTCTCTCTCTCCCTCTGTAGCCTTTAGTTAACATAGACCCTTGTTTGTTACACCTCGCTATCCTTTTGTCCAAACTTTTCTTCTTCTTGTTCTTGTTAATTTAAGCCACACTCCGGATGTAAACTGAGGATGGCAATGCAACGGAAGTAGTTTTTAGCCACCATATACATAAGGACAGGTGGAAAAATGGGGCCGAGTTTGCTGTAGGAGAAATGTTGTCTTCGCTCTTCTACGGTCTCCATCACTATTCTGTCGTTCATAATAAAAATGGGGCACATTTTATTTTAATTTCAGAATACATTTTTATGTGTGCATAATGCTCGTTTCGTTTCATTTCAGCAATTGTGAAGTTGGCAATGCAATTTGACCCCATCCTCTGGAAAAAAAAAGGCAAAGACTCGAGAGGAAATAACCAGCATTCAACCTCAACAATTGTTGCTATAGTCCTTCCTTGGCATTGTCCCTCCATGTCCATGTCATCTTCTCTTTCCATCATAAAAAATTATGATGGCCATGACGATGTCCACACTGTCGGTGACTGAGTTGATGATGACTGTTGGTCTGATGACGATACTTGGTCTTTGGAAGATGCCTGCCCAACGACTGATGGCTGATGTTTTATGTGACGTGTAGTATACAGCCAGTATACAGCCTGACTGACTGGCTGGCCTGGTTTTCTAGCTCGTTGACTGTCTGCTGATTGTTGATGGCAACAAAAATTCGAAAATAATGTAAAGGAATAAGGTACGTCTTTTCCTAGTCCATTCACTGGCTCTTGACATTCTATTCTTCCAAAGGACTTCTGGGTTCATATTTTGCACTTTTGAAACAGTTGAAGAGAGAGAGAGAGAGAGAGAGAGAGAGAGTGCAAAAAACAACGTAATTACTTTCGAAAATAACCGTTAAAAATAATGGTCTGTATCAAATATATTAATATTATATCTAAGAGTATGAGGATGTAACCTTTCAGCTAAAGTGATGGACCGACCAGTCAAACCATAGCTCTGAATGTCGACAAGGCATTAGAGAATAGCAAGTGAAAAAGAAATTTAAAATGAAAAAGAAGCAAAAAAATAGCTAGAGGAAATAATCAAATAACTCGGAAAAATAACATCATCATCATCATTTGTGCTAAATGTGGGAACAGTTGTCCATTTTTTGGTTTATGAATTTCTATTCTTTCTATCCAATTTCTATAGGTATTATGTATTCCAACCCATGCCAATCGCACTGTAAACAAATTTTACTTGGATCTAAGGATTCTAACCTAAATTTAAGGATTTGTATACTAATTCCTAGAAAAAAGTGATTTCTTCAAAACAATAGTGGTCTTAAAGGGTGATACGGTCAATATAAACTTGACATATTTCTTTCAATTTTGCATTTAAAAAACCTGAACACCCCTCATTTTGAAGGTGTGTGTATAGAATGTTGCTCCTGTTTTAATTTTGGAATTCACTCTTCAGTTGTCAAAATGCCGTCCAAGCAAGAAGAGCAGCGTATCAAAATTTTGCTCGCGCATTGCGAAAATCCGAGCTACTCGCACGCAAAGCTGGCAAAATCGCTAAAAGTTGCCAAATCAACCATTACAAATGTAATTAAAGTGTTTGGGGAACGTTTGTCGACAGCCAGGAAGTCTAAAATCGAAAACCGCAAGCCGCTGAGACGACAAAGAGAGTTGCCGGTAGTTTCAAGCGAAACCCTAACCTCTCTCTCCGAGATGCCGCAAATAAGCTGGGTGTATCGTCTACAACCGTGCATCGAGCCAAAAAACGAGCCGGACTATCGACTTACAAGAAGGTAGTGACTCCAAATCGCGATGATAAACAAAATACGACGGCCAAAGCGCGATCCCAGAGGCTGTACACGACGATGCTGACGAAGTTTGACTGCGTGGTAATGGACGACGAAACCTACGTCAAAGCCCACTACAAGCAGCTTCCGGGACAGGAGTTTTATACGGCAAAAGGAAGGGGAAAGGTAGCAGATATTTTCAAGCACATACAACTGTCAAAGTTCGCAAAGAAATATCTGGTTTGGCAAGCCATCTGTACCTGTGGCTTGCAAAGCAGCATTTTCATAGCTTCTGGGACTGTCAACCAAGAAATTTACGTGAAAGAGTGTTTGAATAAACGTCTGGTGCCTTTCCTGAAGAAACACGGTTGTTCCGTACTGTTTTGGCCGGATTTGGCATCTTGCCATTACGGTAAAAAGGCCATGGAGTGGTACGCCGCCAACAACGTGCAGGTGGTTCCCAACGACAAGAACCCTCCCAACACGCAAGAGCTCCGCCCAATTGAGAAATACTGGGCTATTGTCAAGCGGAACCTAAAGAAGACCAAAAAAACTGCTAAGGACGAGCAGCAGTTCAAGGCAAACTGGCTTTCTGCGGCGAAGAAGGTGGACAAGGTGGCTGTACAAAATCTGCTGGCAGGTGTCACGCGTGAGGCCCGGCAATTCGGATTTGGAAAAGCGAAAGCCTAACTGAATATTTGTCCTGAATTTTATACTAATTGAACTTGAAAAAGAAATTTAATTTGATTTTTTAAATAAACGATTTCACCGATTTACACGCGTTTTCCCTTCACCAAATTTTGACCGTATCACCCTTATATATATATATATATATATATATATATATATATATATATATATATATATATATATATATATATATATATATATATATATATATATATATATATATATATATATATATATATTATATATATATATATATATATATATATATATATATATATATATATATATATATATATATATATATATATATATATATATATATATATATATATATATATATATATATATATATATATATATAATATATATATATATATATATATATATATATATATATATATATATATATATATATATTATATATATATATATATATATATATATAAAATTCAAATTATGTTTGTTTATTTGTTTGTTTGTTTGTTTGTTTATTTGTATGTTCCGGGTTGGCGCGAAAACGGCTGAACTGATTTACTTGAAACTTTCAGAGATCGTGGGGTGCACTCATGTGATGAAAATAGGGTACCTCATATTTTGACATATGGTCGCGGAGAGGAACCTCCCCTTTGTCCGACTTTTTGAAAATTAGACCAAAGTTGACCGATTTGCTTGAAATTTTCATTGAAGATTGGGGTTGGCATCTAGACAAAGATCCGCTACTTTTTATTTCGATATTTGGTGGCGGAGGGGGACCTCCCCTTTGTTCGACTTTTTTTTTAAGTACAGTGAAAAAACTAAAATTCTCTAAATTATCTGCGATTTACAGAGAACATGTGGTAAGGATATGGAATTAATATGGGGTACCCGATGATTTCATATGTGGATGAGGAGGGGGACCTCCCCCTTGGCCTTTTTTTTTAAACTTGGAACAAAATTATTCGATTTGCTTGAAATTTTCATTGAATGTTGGGGTTGGCATCTAGACAAAAATCCGCTACATTATTTTTCGATATTTGGTCAGGGAGGGGGACCACCCCTTAGCCCCAATTTTTTTGTTTGAAAGTACAAACAAAACTAAACTCCCCCGATTGAAATTTTAAGGAAAAAAATGGGTTTTGAAATTTATATCAGGTTCTTGATTTTTTAATAAAAATAAAAGGGCATAGGGAGACATCCGCTTCTCTTAAGTACATACAGAGAAACAATTAAATTTTAACCGAATTACTTGAAATTTACAGAGGACTAGGGAGAGGTTACGATATTAATAGTTGATACTTGATTTTTTGATATTTGGACGGAAGAGAGGCCGCCCTTTTAGGCTTATAATTTGCTTGACATTTTCTGGGACGTTTACAAAAGATACGCTACATCACTTTTCGATATTTAGTCGGGGAGGAGGTCCTCCTCTAAAACTGAAAAAAAAACAATTCTTAAGTTTTCTTGAAATTTACATAGGCAGTGGGGGAAGGTTATGAACGAAGAGGACACTTCCTCCCCCCCCCCACACTTGAAGGAAAGTTTCAAGAATTTTCAGGGAAGGTTAGGGGTGCTATTCACTACGGTGTTTGTCGATATTGTATCGGGGAAAGTGACGTCCCTTTAAAACAATAGAGCAAAATTTAAACATCGCCGATCTACATGAAATTTACAGGGAACGTGGGAAGAGGTGATTAAATTTATACATGATTTTTAAATTAGTATATGATTTTTCGATATCTGGTTGGGGAAGGGGAAAATTGAAATAAACTTTGTCGATTTACTTCGATAGAATTTGTAGGGACCATTGAGTAGTTGTTAAATTAATATAGGGTACACAGAAAAAAAAGTGTCTCGTAAATTTAAGAAGATTTTTACAATAATTTATTACAAGAATTTTCCAGAATTTTAGTTCATTTTTCGTATCTTTAACGAAAATTAACTACTCGAAAGGAAATTTTACAAATTTTAAGTAGCAATCGTTTAGTTCATAGCCTACAAAATACGATGGAAATTTCCTTAAAAATTTTCTTAACTGGTAGTTAAAAATTCTTTCGTCATACTATAAAACTACTTATGAAATGTAAAATACTTTCTAAATAATAAGTGTTATTTACTATAAAGAGTTTTTGTATGAGAAAATATTTTTTTACGAAAATTGAACTTGAAAGCGGATAGCAATTTCTTACTGGCAATTCCTATAGTTAATAATAGTTGGTACAATATTTCTCAATGAAATATTTTTAGTTCACATGTAATTAAATTTATAGACATTTTCGTCAAAAATGGGTAGATATCATTTCATGAAGTTTTTGCTAATTTTAAGTTAAACGTTTCATCGTTCTTATACTGATATGCATTTAAGAGTATTGTTTTTAGAGTAAATTGTGGACAGATGCGATGAACTAATGCATAGTACAGAGATATTTCACGTCAAAATGGAATATGTTTAATGTAAAGATAATGTTACTTGAATTTTTTTTGAGAGTGAGAGCATGCAATGCAATAATGAGAAATGGTAGCGAGTGATGGGGATGTTGTGTATATCTGGTTTGTGTGTGTGTGTTTATTATTCGCGAATGGATTATTTGTCTGGATGAGGTGTTGTTTTCAATGAAGGCACATGTGTTTTTGTTGTTGTAGAAATGTTTTGGTTTTGCTTGGTTTTGTTTGGCATGCTTCAGTTATATAGTTGGCGTTGGCGTGGGCTGTTGCATCTTTTTAGCCAGTATGTAACAAGGGAATATAAAGGTATGGAATATTTTGGTTTTTTTAGACATATATTGGTGTTTGTTTATTAAAACTTTGAAATGAAAGTTATTAATATTTTAGCGATGAGATGTACGATGGCGAAGTGATGATCGGTACCTTAGAAAAAAGTTATTAAGAATGTTCAATATTTAGGAAAAAATGCTGAAATGGAAAGTATATTGAAATTGTTTTATCTAATTTAATTTTTATTATTCAATGTAAAAAATAAATATTCAATTTCAGAGTAACTCCAGATGAATTTGGAAAATTGTTTGTTACACCTCAGCGTATAGTTTAATCATAAATGGGTAAGTGTTCTTTTTTCAATGTGGTTTTCTTTTAAAAAATAATATTCTTTATGTATATTATTATTTGCTAATTATTATTATTATTTTTTTTTAACCAGTTTCATGCTTTTCTCTGTTGTAAAAAATATTTAATTTAAGAGCAATCCCAGATGGATTCGGGCAAATTTTTATATTTCTCCTCAGCGTATAATTTAATACAGAAGTGGTAAGTTTTCTTTTAAAAATTGGCTTTCTTTTCACTAGAATATTTACGTTTTTATGACCTTTTTATTATCAAAATTACATGTTTTTAATACCTTATTTTAGTATTACTTTAATCAAATATTTTTGGAAACCAAATTAATATTTTTAATGTAAAAAACAAATATTTAATTTCAGAATAACAATTTGGAAACATTTTTATGAATTGGTAAGCGTTCTTTAACATTCTTTTAACCACAATATTTAGTTTTGTTTATGCATATTATATCTTTAAGTAGATATTTTGGAAAAAAATTTAATGTTTTTTATTTAATGTAAAAAATAAATATTTAATTTCAGAGTAACCCCAAATGAATTTCGATAACTTTTTAAACGTAGCGTACAATGTAATAAAGAATTGGTAAGTTTTATATTAAAACTTTGGCTTTCTTTTAACAAGAATATTTATTGTATTATGTCCTTCACATCGATAACAACACAATTTTATGAGTTAATATATTACTTAATTCATTATTTCTCTAATTGTTTCAGGTACAAACTTTATGAGGTACGTTTATCTAAGAAAAGTTGAATTCCTTACACCATTTAATAAAATGCCCCCAAATATGGTAAGTTATAAGTTAATTTAAAGAGCTAAAAATCATATTTTATTACATGCAAATTTTTAACAATTTTCATTATTCCTTCCATTTTTTTCAGCAATATATGTGAAAAATATAAGGAAAAAATTAAGGAAAAGCAAAATGTCCAAAAAGAGAGTTAAAACAAACTACTTTCTTGTTCCACGTGGTCATAATTTTTATTCACAAAAACATTGTATTAAGAACTCTCATCATAAGTTTTTATAATAAAGTACTTTTGCTTAAAGATAGTTTAATTTTATTGTATGAACATTTTCATAATAGTAAAACGCTTTGTTGTTCCTTTAATTATTTAATTTATCTGTACTGTGGAATGATAGATTTAAAAATAGTTTAGTCGTCGACATTTTAAAGAGTCTGTTAACCAATTTTTATTATCGGGTTTCCCAAAAAATAAGCAAGTAAACCAAAATAATACTGACTTTTTAACTTGGTAGGGGTATATAAATCTTATGGTGTTGTAAAAATGAACTAAAATACAATGTTATAGATTAACTAAAATTTAAGAAAATTATAAACTAGACAAGTTGAAAAAAATCTTAAGGGCTAAATCATGGTCAATATTACTACAGTTTAGTTCATTTTGCAATGGAAAAGGGTTCACTGTTTTTTCAGTGTACGTGATAGTCCGATATCAGGTCGGAGTGGAGGAAGGTGGGGAGAAGGTTCCATTTGTCCGTTTTTTTTTTCTTAAATTGAAAGTAGAGGGTTGTCCGTAAATGGGAACTCGGTACATAATTTTATGATTTGTGCACAGGCTTCTGCCAGACTTCTTTTTAGTAAAAAACTTAAATTTACATGGATTTGGCAGCAAACGTAGAGGTTGCATCATTTTCCAGCATTTTAGCAAATGTTAATGTGGTAAAATTTTTTACTATTTTTGCTTTTTCCGATTTATTGGATGGGAAACAGTAATTCTTTGTATGTTATTATAATATAGTGCTTAATTTTCAGATATGTTGAGGAGAAGGATACCTTTCCTTGACAAACCACACTTAAAATTCACAAGAAATATAGAAGAAGGCACACCCTCTCCCGCCGTATTTGTACCTATAAACGAAAAATCAAGTAGTCCGTTTTGTTTAAAAGAATTCAAATCTTTTTGAATTTGTTTTCAGCACGAAGGATATAGTTGACTAAGTTAACGCAAATTATTCCTCCAAATATGCTTCGGAAGGCGCAGCGAAGCGGGCAGGGTTACGCTAGTATATATATAAAATTCAATCTATGTTTGTCTATTTGTTTGTTTGTTTGTATGTTCCGAGTTGGCTCCGAAACGGCTGAACAGATTTACTTGAAACTTTCAGAGATCGTAGGGGTCGTTCATCTGGTGAAAATAGGGTACCTCATTTTTTGACACCTATCGGATGGAATTTGCTTCTCTTTGAGGCTCCGCAAGCCAAATCTGGGGAAAGGTTTATATGGGGCTATATATAATTATGGACCGATATGGGCCAATTTTTCCATGGTTGTTAGAGACCATATACTAACACCACGTAGCAAATTTCAACTGGATCGGATGAAATATGGGGTCTTAGAGCAATATTTCCATGCGTTACAAACGGAATGACAAAGTTATTATAGCCCCCATCCTTTGGTGGAGGGTATAAAAATCGGAGTTCAAAATTGCAAGAATGTCTTCAGAGATGGTCTGTATCAAACTTTTTTAGGTTTGCGACTGTCGCAAAGTTGTAAACGTCGTAAACGTCACATACGCGTCGTAAATGTAGAAAAAGTAGCAAAAGTCGCAAACTGAAAATACTTAAAGTCGCGTCGGCTAGGCAGCGAATTCGATGATATCCAAGACGATGGTAGGTGCGAAGAAGTTTCAATTCTTAGGAATGTTCACACATTTCCACATTGCCCTATTGCCTTTTGCACGAGTACAGGGTAACCGTGGATTTTCTCGTCCTTTCTTAGCTTTAAGTTCAGTCTCCTTTCCAATATAACTCCAAGGTATTTTACACACTCACTAACGGGAATTTCGATACCACCTAAGAAAATAGGATTGACCATGGGAAAACTTTCACAAATTTCTGCAGAAACTTACAGCAAATACTGTCAAACTAAATTAAAAAATGTTCAGGATTTCTTCTATTCAAAATTTGGTTTTCTACAGTAGGTTTACGACTTTTGCGACATACGTATTATACCGTCGCAAATGTATGTCGCAAAAGTCACAGTTTGTGACAAGCCAACCCTGAATGTCTTTTGCAAAATATTTGTTTATAGAAATTTTGTTTTTTTTTTTTTAATTTAGTTTCTTTTATATAGAAATTTTGTTCAAATTTTATGTCTATAGAAAATTTTGTCAAAATTTTATTTCTGTAGAAAATTTAGTCAAAATTGTATTTCTATAGACAATTTTCTAAAAATTTGAATTCTATAGAAAATAAGTAAAAATTTTATTTCTATACGAGTAGAAAAATTTGGTCAAAATTGTATTTCTATAGAATATTTTTTCAAAAGTTTTTGTTTATAATTTTTTTTTAAATTATTTTTGTTTTGGAATTTTTGTCAAAATTTTATTTTGATAGAAAATTTTTACAAAATTTTCTATAGAAATAAACTTTTGACTATATATTTCTATGGAAAATTTTGTCAAAATTTTATTTCTATAGAAAATTTTGTCAAAATTTTATTCCTATAGACAATTTTGTAAAAATTTTATTTCTATAGAAAATGTAGTCAAAACTTTAGTTCCTAGAAAATTTTATCAAAATTTTATTTCTTAGAAAATTTTGTCAAATTTTATTTCTAAAGAAAATTTTGTATAAATTTGGTTTCTATAGAAAATTTTGTCAAAAATTTATTTCTATAGAAAATTTTTTGATTAAAGTAAATTTTTGTCCGATTTAGTTCCTTTTGTAATTTTGTTAAGATTTTATTTCTATAGAAATTTTGTTAAAATTTTATTTATACAGAAAATTTTGTCACAATTTTACTTCTATAGAAGATTTTGTCAAAATTGTATTTCTAAAGAAAATTTTTACAAAACGTGACTGATTATTTCTATAGAAAATTTTGTAAAAATTTGATTTCTATAGAAAATGTAGTCAAAATTTTAGTTCCTAAAAATTTATTTCTTATTTCTTAGAACATTTTATTTCTTAGAAAATTTTGTCAAATTTTATTTCTATAGAAATTTTTGTAAAAATTTAGTTTGTATAGAAAGTTTAGTAAAAATTTTATTTCTATAGAAAATTTGGTCAAAATTTTATTGCTATAGAAAATTATTTAAAAATTTTTTGATTATAGAAAGTTTTGTTGAATTTAGTTTCATTTGAAAATTTTGTCAAAATTTTATTTCTATACACAATTTTGTTAACAGTTTATTTCTATAGATTTTTTTTTTAAATTTTTTTTGAACATTTTGTCAAAATTTTATTTCTATAGACAACAAAATTGTCTATAGAAATAAAATTTTTACAGTTTATTTCTATAGAAATTTTTTTCAAAATTTTATTTCTGTAGAAAATTTTGTCAACATTTTATTTGTATTGAAAATTTTGTCAATATTTTATTTTTATAGAAAATGTATGAAATAAATCATAGTTGGAGAGGAATATTGTGCAAAATCCTAACATAAACCTTATAAAACCTCTGTAGAAATATACCAACTGTGGCAACCGAGGTTGATGCACCAAGTTCAGTTACCAATGCCAATGCGTCAAAAGCAACATTTCATTATGTCACTGATGAAATAAAAAAATCACTTCTCCATCAGGAAGATCCTAAAGCTATTGCCTTAATTTGGTATGGGCATGGTGAGTCTATCGAACATCATTGCTAAGGGTTACATGAGCTTTCCTATTGCCTCCCTCAAAGTCTAGAAGATGTTAGAATGAATAGAAGACCATCAGCCCATTTGGATAATTTTTTCCTCCTCGTTTCCAGAAGTATACTAAAAGGTGAAGGGAAGGCCTTTTGCCCTTTCTCTTCTTGGTTGTGCAATACAATAAAATAATGATGACCGACAGTTAGGAAATTTGTTGTGAGACGTCAGTTAGTAAAACTTTCTGTCAACGTGTTGGACGAAATGTCATTATTTTATACATATTGTTGTCGTTGTTGTGTTTGTTGCCAATAGCAGATTGGCGTTCACTGTGACAATTTCAAATGAACCGAGTTGAAGGTTTTCTTTAGTTTCCGATACTACACATTTTTTGTGTTGTTTGCTCTCTTCCATTCCATCCGTATTGAGTCGTAACTGTCATTTACAGGTGATGACCATGGAAGGTAGTGCAGATTGAATTGTATGATAATCACAATGTTTTGAAGAATCAATATTGGACTGATATGGTATGAATAAAAAAAATAAATCATTAAAGGCAAATATATGGTGTAATAAAGTCCTGGTCGGGGTGCGACATGGAATGGGTGATATGTAATATAACAAACTAAAGCGCTATATTTTTTGATTTTGATTTTCATTTTCACTTCTGTTTTTAAATTTTTGGTTCAAAACCAAAAAATAAGATGGAAAATTTATTTTTATAGAAAATGTTGTGAAAATTTTATTTCTAAAGAAACTTTTTTTTAAAAATGTATTTCTATGGAAAATTTTGTCAAAATTTTATTACTATAAAATATTTTATGTAAAATTTTATTTCTATAAACATTTTGTCAAATTTTAATTTCTATAGAAAATTTTGTCAACATTTTTATACCCTGCGCCACACTGTTGAACAGGGTATTATAAGTTAGTGCGTATGTTTGTAACACCCAGATGGAGACCAGATAGACACAGGGTGTCTTTGGCAAAAATGCTCAGGGTGGGCTACAGAGTCGATATAGCAATGTCCGTCCGTCTGTCTGTGAACACATTTCTGTGATCAAAGTCTAGGTCGCAGTTTTAGTCTAATCTACTTCAAATTTGGCACAAGTATGTGTTTTGGCTCAGAATAGAACCCTATTGATTTTGGAAGAAATCGGTTCAGATTTAGATATAGCTCCCATATATATCTTACGCCCAATATGGACTTATATGGCCCCAGAAGCCAGAGTTTTACCCAATTTGGTTAAAATTTTGCACTAGGAGTACAATAGTAGTGTAGTCAAGTGTGCCAAATTTAATTGAAATCGGTTCAGATTTAGATATAGCTCCCATATATATCGTTCGCCCGATTTACACTCATATGACCACAGTGGCCAATCTTTTGCTCCGATTTAGTTGAAATTTTGCACAGGAAGTAGAATTAGCATTGTAGCCATGCGTGCCAAATTTCGTTAAAATCGGTTCAGATTTAGATATAGCTCCCATATATATCGTTCGCCCGATATAACCACAGAGGCCAATTTTTTACTCCGATTTAGTTGCAATTTTGCACAGGGAGTAGAATTAGCATTGTAGCTATGCGTTCCAAATTTGGTTGAAATCGGTTCAGATTTAGATTTTGTCAATATTTCATTGTAAATAAAATTTTGTCAACATTTTATTTCTGTAGTAAGTATTGTTAAATTTTATTCTATTGAAAATTTCGTCAAAAATTTTGTCAAAATTTTATTTCTATAAAATATTTTGTCAAAATTTTATTTCTGCATATAATTTTTGTCTAAATTTTATCTATATATATAAAATTCAAATTATGTTTGTTTATTTGTTTGTTTGTTTGTTTGTTTATTTGTATGTTCCGGGTTGGCGCGAAAACGGCTGAACCGATTTACTTGAAACTTTCAGAGATCGTGGGGGGCACTCATGTGCTGAAAATAGGGTACCTCATTTTTTGACACCTGATCGCGGAGGGGCACCTCCCCTTCTTCGGACTTTTTGAAAATTGGACCAAAGTTGACCGATTTGCTTGAAATTTTCATTGAAGATTGGGGTTGGCATCTAGAGAAAGATCCGCTACTTTTTATTTCGATATTTGGCGGCGGAGGGGGGCCTCCCCTATGTTCGACTTTTTTAAAGTACAGTGAAAAAACTAAAATTCTCTAAATTATCTGAGATTTACAGAAAACATGTGGTGAGGTTATGGAATTAATATGGGGTACCTGATGATTTCATATGTGGATGGGGAGGGGGACCTCCCTCTTGCCCTACTTTTTGAAACTTGGAACAAAATTATGCGATTTGCTTGAAATTTTCATTGAATGTTGGGGTTGGCATCTAGAAAAAAACCCGCTACATTATTTTTCGGTATTTGGTCGGGGATTTTTTTTTTTTTGAAAGTACAAACAAAACTAAACTCCCCCCGACTGAAATTTTACGGAAAAAACGGGTTATGAAATTTATATCAGGTTCCTGATTTTTTAATAAAAATAAAAGGGCATAGGGAGACATCCGCTTCTCTTAAGTACATACAGAGAAACAATTAAACTTTACCGAGTTACTTGAGGACTGGGGAGAGGTTACGATATTAATAGTTGATACCTGATTTTGTGATATTTGGACGGAAGAGAGGCCGCTGGGACGTTTACAAAAGATACGCTACATCACTTTTCGATATTTGGTTGGGGAGGAGGTCCTCCTCTAAAACTGCAAAAAAAATTAAGTTTTCTTGAAATTTACAAAAGCAGTGGGGGAAGGTTATGAACAAAGAGGCAACCTTCCCTGCCCCACACTTGAAGGAAAGTTTCAAGAATTTTCAGGAAAGTTTAGGGGTGCTATTCACTACGGTGTTTGTCGATATTGTATCGGGAAAAGTGACGTCCCTTTAAAACAATAGAGCAAAATTTAAACATCGCCGATCTACTTGAAATTTACAGGGAACATGGGAGGAGGTGACCAAATTTATACATGACTTTTAAATTAGTATATGATTTTTCGATATCTGGTTGGGGAAGGGGAAAATCGAAATAAACTGTGGATTTACTTCAATAGAATTTATAGGGACCATTGAGTAGTTGCGAAATTAATATAGGATACGTGATAGTCCGATATCAGGTCGGAGTGGAGTGAAGGTGGGGAGAGGGCTCCTTTTGTCCGTTTTTTTTTTTGTTTTCTTAAATTGAAAGTAGAGGGTTGTCCGTAAATGGGAACTCGGTACATAATTTTATGATTTTTGCACAGGCTTCTGCCAGACCTCTTTTTAGTAAAGAACTTAAATTTACATGAAATTGGCAGCCAACGTAGAGGGTGCAGAATTTTCCAACATTGTAGCAAATGTTAATGTGGTAAAATTTTTTACTATTTTTGCTTTTTCCGATTTATTGGATGGGACACAGTAATTCTTTGTATGTTATTATAATACAGTGCTTAATTTTCAGATATGTTGAGGAGAAGGATACCTATCCTTGACAAACCAAACTTAAAATTCACAAGAAATATAGAAGATTGTCCAACTACTTGAATACAAAACATTATATAAACAATTTGGAAGAAAGGGTACACCCTCTCCTTAAGACGAACCGTTTTACATATGCATTCCCGCCGTATTTGTACCTATAAACGAAAAATCAAGTAGTCCGATTTGTTTAAAAGAATTCAAATATTTTCGAATTTGTTTTCAGCACGAAGGATATAGTTGACTAAGTTAACGCAAAATGTTTCTCAAAATATCGAAATTTTATTCTATGGAAAATTGTTTCCAAAATTGTTTTCTTTATAATTTTGTTTCCTTACTTGTTTTCTATAGAAAATTTTATTTCTATAAAATACGTTGTCAAAAATTTTATTTCTATAGCAAATGTTGTCAAATATAGATAATTTTGTCCAAGTTTTATTTGATATAGAAAATTTTGTCAAAATTTTATTTCTATAAAAAAAATGTAAAATTTTTATTTCAATAGAAACTTTTTCTCAAAATTTTATTTCTATAGAAAATTTTGTCAAAATTTTATTTCTAAGGAAAATGTTGTCAAAAATTTATTTCTAAAGCAAATTTGGTCAAAATTTCATTTGTAAAGAAAATTTTGTCAACGTTTTATTTCTATAGTAAATTGTTAAATTTTTTTCTATAAAAAACTTTGTCAAAATTATATTACCATAGAAAATTTTGTCAAAATTTTATTTCTATAAAATATTTTGTCAAAATTTTATTTCTGTAGATAATTTTTGTCTAAATTTTATTTGTACATAGAATTTTGTCAAAATTTTATTTCTAAGGAAAATTTTGTAAAAAATTTATTTCTAAAGAAAATTTTGTCAAAATTTCATTTGTAAAGAAAATTTTGTCAACATTTTATTTCAATAGTAAATATTGTTAAATTTTTTTATATAAAAAAATGTTGTCAAAATTATATTACCATAGAAAATTTTGTCAAAATTGTATTTCTATAAAATATTTTGTCAAAATTTTATTTCTGTAGATAATTTTTGTCTAAATTTTATTTGTACATAGAATTTTGTCAAAATTTTATTTCTGAGGAAAATTTTGTCAAAAATTTATTTCTAAAGAAAATTTTGTCAAAATTTCATTTGTAAAGAATCTTTTGTCAACATTTTATTTCTGTAGTAAATATTGTTAAATTTTTTTCTATTGAAAATTTCGTCAAAACTTTATTAATATAGAAAATTTTGTCAAAATTTTATTTCTATAAAATATTTTGTCAAAATTTTATTTCTGTAGATAATTTTTGTCTAAATTTTACTTGTACATAAAATTTTGTCAAAATTTTATTGTTATAGAAAATTTTTGTCAAAATTTTATTGCTATAGACAATTTTGTCAACATTTTATTTCTATTTCTTTTCTCAAAATTGTATTTATATAGAAAATTTTGTCAAAATTTTATTTTTATAGAAAATATTATCAAAACTTTTTTTCCAAAGAAAATTTTGTCAACAAATTTTATGTAGAAAAATTTCCCAAAATGTTATTTTCATTGACAATTTGTCGAAATTTTATTCTATAGAAAATTTTTTTCCAAAATTTTTTTCTTTATAATTTTATTTCTATAGAAATTTGTGTCAAAATTTAAGTTTTTACTCTTCTACATTAAATTTGATCTGTTTATTTATTTTCACATAGCTGGGAGTGTGTAGAGTAAAAGCTGAATCCTCTATGGATGTGATTGCTTCTTGAATTCGGTGTGCGATTACAAGTCAGAGTAAACACAGTAACACGATTTTGTTTGAATGAATACTCTAAGATTTGTATTTGTTTGTATTTGCTTTTAACTGGTCCTTGTGGTAACAAACATTGCTTCCTTTTTTCAGCACACCATCATACTCAATTAGTATGAACAAAAAGAAAAACAAATATGAGGGAAACAATTTCTTTTCAGAATTCACGCACAAATAGTAAAGGAACTGAATTTCATCAGAATAGGAAATTTACTGTAGAATGTGTGATTATGTTTTCAGTGCTCTACTATCAATGTAGAGTCGGTGTTTGATTTCAAGTGGGTTCATGGCCATTGTTTAATTTAGTCTTGGCTCATTAAAATATAAAAGTTTATTCCAAGAATATTTCCAGTGAGATTTTCTGGGCCAATGATAAACAAAATTAGCCATAAAATATAATGCGGCATTTCAACAAAAGACTTTTTAACTCAGTTTCTGGAATTTTAAAGAACTGAATTCAAATTTTCTCGTAATCCACATAGAGTAGTTGAGATAAGCTTTGTTATATTTCTCTTTTAAACAATAGTCTTATTAGGACAATAAATATTTATCATTTTGTATTAATCGCTATGAAAGAACCACAACTAAAAAATGTATTACTCCAAATTCAAATTTTAGACTACCAAAAGCCGTTTGAAATTTTTTCTCGCTGTAAAAACGTAAACATTGATGTCTTACGCAGGATGTAAGAATTTTGGAAAATTTAAAGCTCCAATTTTTATACCCTGCGCCATACTGTGTTAGTAAACACAAAAAAATTTTTTCTAATTCAATCACGAAATTAATTGATCCAATTAATTTTTAATTGAAATGTCATCAATCACAGAAATGATAGAATCAATTAAAAAATTAATTGAAGGTCAATTAAAAAGTTAATTGATCCAATTAAAAAATTAATTGATACTATTATTTTTGTGATTGATTTTTGTTTCAATTAAAAAACTTTGTTGAATCAATTAAATTTTTAATTGAATATTTTTTAAAACTCAATTAAAATTTTAATTGGAAACATTTTCGTGAAATTTTTTTTTGTGTACATATGCTCGCAACACCCAGAAGGAGACGAGATAGACACCTAGAAGGAGACGAGATTTGACAATAATTCTCAGGGCCGACTCCTGATATCTTGCCAAACTTAAGATGTTTTTGTTTATGTTTACATCCTTCACCAGGGAGCCGCCGTGGTGCAATGGTTAGCATGCCCGCCTTGCATACACAAGGTCGTGGGTACGATTCCTGCTTCGACCGAACACCAGAAAGTTTTTCGGCGGTGGATTATCCCACCTCAGTAATGCTGGTGATATTTCTGAGGGTTTCAAAGCTTCTCTAAGTGGTTTCACTGCAATGTGGGACGCCGTTCGGACTCGGCTATAAAAAGGAGCTCCCTTGTTATACCCTCCACCATAGGATGGGGGTATATTAACTTTGTCATTCCGTTTGTAACACATCGAAATATTGCTCTAAGACCCCATAAAGTATATATATTCTGGGTCGTGGTGAAATTCTGAGTCGATCTGAGCATGTCCGTCCGTCCGTCCGTCTGTTGAAATCACGCTAACTTCCGAACGAAACAAGCTATGGACTTGAAACTTGGCACAAGTAGTTGTTATTGATGTAGGTCGGATGGTATTGCAAATGGGCCATATCGGTCCACTTTTACGTATAGCCCCCATATAAACGGACCCCCAAATTTGGCTTTGGATTGCTCTAAGGGAAGCAAATTTCATCCGATCCGGCTGAAATTTGGTACATAGTGTTAGTATATGGTCTCTAACAACCATGCCAAAATTAGTCCACATCGGTCCTTAATTATATATAGCCCCCATATAAACCGATCCCCCGAATTGGCTTGCGGAGCCTCTAAGAGAAGCAAATTTCAGCCTATCCGGCTTAAATTTGGTAAATAGTTTTAGTATATGGTCTCTAACAACCATGCAAAAATTAGTCCACATCGGTCCATAATTATATATAGCCCCCATATAAACCGATCCCCCGATTTGGCTTGCGGAGCCTCCAAGAGAAGCAAATTTCATCCGATCCGGCTGAAATTTGGTACATGGTGTCAGTATATGGTTTCTAATGACCGTGCATAAAGTGGTCGAAATCGGTCCATAATTATATATAGCCCCCATATAAACCGATCCCCAGATTTGACCTCCGGAGCCCCTTGGAAGAGCAAAATTCATCCGATTCGGTTGAAATTTGGTACGTGATGTTAGTATATGGTATCCAACAACCATGCAAAAATTGGTTCATATCAGTCCATAATTATATATAGCCCCCATATAAACCGATCCCCATATTTGACCTCCGGTGCCTTTTGGAGAAGCAAAATTCATCCGATCTGGTTGAAATTTCGTACGTGATGGTAGTTATGATATTTAACAGCCATGCCAAAAGTGGTAGGTCCGTATCGGTCTATAGTTATATATAGCCCTCAGATAATTCGATCCCCAATCACACAAAAATTGGTGCATATCAAGTTAATAATTGTATATAGCCCCCATATTTCAATTCTGGCTCTCTAGGTATTGCCAAATATATACCACGTATGGACTAACTCACAATTTAGAAAACGATGTTAAGAAGTTTTAAGATAACACAACCCAAGTAACTCGATTGTGGATGACAGTCTTTCGTAGAAGTTTCTACGCTATCCATGGTGGAGGGTACATAAGATTCGGCCTGGCCGAACTTAGGGCCGTATATACTTGCTTTATTTTTTTTTTAATTTTATTTCTTAGAAAAATTTGTCTACAATTTATTTCTGTAGAAAATTTTGTGAAAATTTTCTACGCTATTCATGGTAGAGGGTACATAAGATTCGGCCTGGCCGAACTTAGGGCCGTATATACTTGTTTCTTTTTTTTTTTAATTTTATTTCTTAGAAAATTTTGTCTACAATTTATTTCTGTAGAAAATTTTATTTCTATGGAAAAATTTCTCAAAAATTTATTTCTATAGAAAATGTTCTACAAATTTTATTTCTATAGAAAATGTTCTCAATGTTTTATTTTATAGAAAATTTTGTAAAAATTTTCTTTCTATTAAAAAATTACCAAAATTTTATTTCTAAAGAAAATTGTGTAACAATTTCATTTCTCTAGAAAATTTTCTCAAAAATGTATTTTTATGGAAATATTGTAAAATGTTATTTTTTACCGAAAATTTTGTCAACAATTTATTTCTATAGAAAAATTTGCCAAAGTTTTATTTCTATAGAATTTTGTAAAAATTTTATTTCTGTAGAATATTTTCTCAAAAATGTATTTGTATGGAAAGTTTGGTAACATTTTATTTCTTTAGAAAATTTCGTTAAAAATTTATTACTTTGGAAAATTTTGTCAAAATTTTATTTGTATAGAAAAATTTGTCACAATTTTATTTTTATAGAAAATTTTGTCAACATACTATTTCTATAGAAAGATTGTCAAAATTGTATTTCAATAGAAAATTTTCTAAAAATTTTATTTTTAAAGAAAATTTTCTCAATATTTTATTTCTATAAAAAATTTTGACAATATTTTATATCTATTTTGACAATATTTTAATTCTATAGAAAATTTTGCTAAAATTTTACTTCTATAGAAAAATTGGACAAAATTCTTTGCTATAAAAAGTTTTGGCAAAATTTAAATTTTATAGATTTGTTTTTTAATTTTATTTCTACAGAAAATTGTCTCAAAATTTTATTTCTATAGAAAATTGAACTTGAAACTTGAAGTGCGAACTGTACTTTGTGCACAAAATTACATATACAGACAGACGGACAGACAGACAGACGGACATCACGAAATCGACTCAGAATTTAATTCTAAGATGATCGGTATACTAAACGATGGCACTCAGACTCTTTCTTTTTGGCGTTACATACAAATGCACAAACTTATTATACCCTGTACCACAGTAGTGGTGAAGGGTATAACAAAATTTTCTAAAAAAAAAATTCTATAAAGAAAAATTTTGCAAAATTTTCTATAGCAATAAAATGTTAGCAAAATGTTCTATAGGAATAAAACTTTAGCAAAATATTTCATAGAAAAAAAATTTTAGCAAAATTTTCAATAGAAAAAAAATTTTGACAAAATTTTCTATAGAAATAAATTTTTGGCAAAATTTTCTATAAAACACAATTATTGACAAAATTTTCTATAGAAATATAATTTTTGAAAAATTTTCTGTAGAATACAATTTTTTGGCACAATTCTCTCCAAATTTTGGAAGATTATTTTTGGCTCGAATGACGACCGTGACGCGAAGGCCAATTTATCGGCCTATTTCTTGAAATAATGTTGTCGTTGAAATGTTCTTTCAGTAAGTCCATTGATTCGCCCGCAGTATGACATTACCTATATTACATTACTACCATTTAATTGAAACCCCATTTTGTTTAAATCCATATTTTGAAGTTTTGGCAACAAAAATTCGTTGATCATGATTTTGAATCGATTTCCATTCACGGTAACGCATTGTCCCTCCTTCTATTTAAAGAAATAATGACCGATGATTCCATTTGCCCATAGACCGTACCAACCAGTACATTTTTTGTGATGCATTGATAATTCTTGAACAGCATGTGGATTATGTATGCACCAAATACGGTGGATTATCTTTGCTCGAATACAATGTGACAAATTCTTTCCCAAACATATTTTGCATCCATTCCCGTACATTCTGTTAATGTCCTGTGATATATATAACCACAAAACATCAAAATAATGGAAGAAAACTAAACATTTATTTTCGTCAACTTTTCTCAATATGTCATCCTTGGAAATGAGCAGAAAGACCAAAAAATTCTACACTCATACCACCCTTGAGCATGAATCTATCCTACCATGACAATTCTCTAAGGAAGTAATTCATTTATTAGAGACGACGAATTTCCAAAAGCTGCTGGACACAAAAAACAAAAAATTCTCTTCGCAGACATAAACCCCATAAATATCTACAACTAACGAATCCATCTTGAACTGTGTTCGGTGTTTTGTTGGATTTCTCCTTCAACTCCTTCGCCGCATTGGAGGAATGGACGGCTGGTCACATCACATAAAATTTTTGAATAATGAGTTTTCAACTTTAAACCCGAAAGATGTCCTGCTGTAGTAGCCACAATTACTCATATGCTTGTTTTCTGGAGGGGTTTGCAAGAAACCTTTTTGATGTTTAGTTTTATACGTCATGGGGTATATGGTAAAATCTATTTAGCTATGGCTTTTTATCCATTTTGATTTAAGATTTAGGCCTTAATATTATAGGTATTTGAAATGGTGAGTAGCCCATGATGATGCCGCATTGTCACTTTGACCACTCGGCAAAAATGTAATCACTTCAAATTACCACTAGATTAGTCTCGAGGGGTTTTACATAGGACACGAACAAATGACAAAACCATAACACCATTCATTTATTTCTTAAAGCAAATACCGAAGGATATTTGGATTTCTTTTGAGAAGTTTTTGACATATCAAACTGATGTAAAGACTCAAGGAAAAAATCTGTAAAATGTAATTAATTAAACATTTTTGAGAAAATGGAACAACAACAAATTTTTCA
Organism: Haematobia irritans; assembly: GCF_050003625.1. Taxonomy (NCBI): domain Eukaryota; kingdom Metazoa; phylum Arthropoda; class Insecta; order Diptera; family Muscidae; genus Haematobia; species Haematobia irritans. The sequence continues at coordinate 33,951,825 of NC_134398.1, forward strand.
GTGGTGATTTATCTTCCCTCAATAACACTGGTGACATTTTTGAGTGTCTAACAGCTGCTCTAAGTGGTTTCACCGCATAGAAATTTTTGTCAACATTTTATTTCTATAAAGAATTTTGTCAATATTTTATTCCTTAGAAAATTTTGTCAAAATATTATATCTATAGAAAAATTTTGTAAAAATTTTATTTCTGTAGAATATTTTCTCAAAAATGTATTTGTATGGAAAATTTTGTAAAATGTTATTTGTTTAGAAAATTTTATGAGAATTACATTTCTTTAGAAAATTTTGTCAAAATTTTATTTGTTTAAAAACATTTTTCAACATTTTATTTCTTAGAAAATTTTGTCAAAATTTTATTTCTGTAGAAAATTTTGTGAAAATTTTATTTCTATTGAAAATATTCTCAAAATTTTATTTCTATCGAAAATTTTCTCAAAATTTTATTTCTATATAAAAATTTGACAATATTTTATTTACATGGAACATTTTTTTTTAATTTTTTTCTATAGAAAATTTTGTTAAATTTTATTTCTATAGAAAATTTTGTCAACTTTTCATTCCTATAGAAAAATTGTCAAAATAAAATTTCTATAGGTAATTTTGATATTATTTGATTTCTATAGAAAATTGTGATAAAATTTTACTTTTATAGAAAATTTTTTCAAAATTATATTTCTGTAGAAAATTTTGTCAAAATTTTATTTTTATAGAAAATTTTTTCAAAATTTTATTTCTATAGAAAATTTTGTCAAAATTTTATTTCTATAGAAAATTTTGTCAAAATTTTATTTCTATAGAAAATTTTGTCAAAATTTTATTTTTATAGAAAATATTGTTAACATTTTATTTCTATAGAAAATTTGGCAAAATTTTATTTCTAAAAAAAATTTTGTCAAAATTTTAAATAAAGATACGGAAGAATGCGCGAGAATGTATCTAAACATCATAAACTAGCATAGACTCAAACGAAGCCTAGTTTTAATTTATTTCTATAGAATTTTTTTTTTAAATTTTATTTCTATAGAAAATTTTGTAAAAATTTTATTTCCATAGAATTTTTTTATACCCTCCGCCATAGGATGGGGGTATATTAACTATGTCGTTCCGTTTGTAACACATCGAAATATTGCTCTAAGACCCCATAAAATATATATATTCTGGGTCGTAGTGAAATTCTGAGTCGATCTAAGCATGTCCGTCCATCCGTCCGTCCGTTGAAATCACGCTAACTTCAGAACGAAACAAGCTATCGACTTGAAACTTGGCGCAAGTAGTTGTTATTGATGTAGGTCGGATGGTATTGAAAATGGGCCATATCGTTCCACTTTTACGTATAGTCCCCATATAAAGGGACCCTCAGATTTGGCTTGTGGAGCCTCTAACAGAAGCATATTTCATCCGATCAGACTGAAATTTGGTACATGATGTCGGTATATGGTCTCTAACAACCGTGCAAAAATTGGTTCACATCGGTCAATAATTATATATAGCCCCCATATAAACCGATCCCCTGATTTGGCTTGTGGAGCCTCTAACAGAAGCATATTTCATCCGATCAGACTGAAATTTTATACATGGTGTTGGTATATGGTCTCTAACAACCATGCAAAAATTGGTCCACATCGGTCCTTAATTATATATAGCCCCCATATAAACCGATCTCCAGATTTGGCTTGCGGAGCCTCAAAGAGAAGCAAATTTCATCCGATCCGGCTGAAATTTGATACATGGTGTTGGTATATGGTCTCTAACAGCCGTGCAAAAATTGGTCCACATCGGTCCATATTTATATACAGCCCCCATATAAACCGATGCCCAGATTTGGGTTGCGGAGCCCCCATATAAAACGATCTCCAGATTTGGCTTGCGGAGCCTCAAAGAGAAGCTAATTTCATCCCATCCGGCTGAAATTTGGAACATGGTGTTGGTATATGGTCTCTAACAACCGTGCAAAAATTGGTCCACATCGGTCCATAATTATATACAGCCCCATATAAACCGATCCCCAGATTTGGGTTGCGGAGCCTCAAAGAGAAGCAAATTTCATCCGTTCCGCCTGAAATTTGGTACATGATGTTGGTTTATGGTCTCTAACAACCATGCAAAAATTGGTCCACATCGGTCCATAATTATATATAGCCCCCATATAAACCGATCCCCAGATTTGGCTTGCGAAGTCTCCAAGAGAAGCAAATTTCATCCAATCCGGTTGTAATTTGGAACATGGTGTTAGTATATGATCTTTAACAACCGTGCCAGAATTGGTCCATATCGGTCCATAATTATATATAACCCCCATATAAAACGTTCTCCAGATTTGACCTCCGGAGCCTCTTGGAGGAGCAAAATTCATTCGATCCGGTTCAAATTTGGAACGTGGTGTTAGTATATGGCCGCTAACAATCATATAGCCGATCTCCAATCACACAAAAATTGGTCCATATCGGTTCATAATCATGGTTGCCACTAGAGCTAAAAATAATCTACCAAAATTTTATTTCTATAGAAAATTTTGCCACAATTTTATTTCTATAGAAAATTTTGTTAAAATTTTATTCGGTTCATGATCAAATTTTCATCATTGTCAAAATTTTATTTCTATAGACAATTTTGTCAAAATTTTATTTCTATAGAAAATTTTGTTCAAATTTTATTTCGGTAGAAATGTTTGTCAAAATGTTATTTCTATAGAAAACTGTGTAAAAAATTTTATTTCTATAGAAAATTTTTGGAAAATTTTATTTCTATAAAAAATTTTGTCAAAATGTTATGTCTATTTTGTGAAACTGAATTACATACGTATTTGATCGATCTTTTTGATTTAATATATACCACGTATGGACTTACATACAATTTAGAAGATGGTGTTAGGAGGTTTAAGATACCTTGCCATCGGCAAGCGTTACCGCAACTTAAGTAATTCGATTGTGGATGGCAGTGTTTAGAAGAAGTTTTTACGTGGTGGAGGGTACATATAGTTCGGCCTGGCCGAACTTACGGCCGTATATATTTGTTTTTAATTTTATTTCTATACAAAATTTTCTCAAAAATTTATTTCTACAGAAAATTGTCTCAAAATTTTATTTCTAAAGAAAATTTTCTCAAAATTATATTTATGTGGAAAATTTTGTCAACATTTTATTTCATGGAAAATTTTGTCAAAATTTTATTTCTATCGAAAATTTTGTCAAAATTTTATTTCAATATAAATTTTTGTCAAAATTTCAAAAAAGATAGGAAGAATGCGCGAGAATGTATCTACACATCCTAATCAAGCATAGACTCATACGAAGCCTAGCTTTAAATTATTTCTATAGAAATTTTTTTCAAAATTTTATTTCTATAGAAAATTTTGTCAAAATTTTTTTCTATAGAAAATTTTTTCAATATTTAATTTTTATAGAAAATTTTGTCAACATTTTAAAAAAAGATACGGAAGAATGTGCGAGAATGTATCTGCACATCATAAACAAGCATAGACTCAAACGAAGCCTAGCTTTAAATTATTTATACCCACCACCATAGGATGGGGGGTATATTAAATTTGTCATTCCGTTTGTAACACATCGAAATATTGCTCTAAGACCCCATAAAGTATATATATTCTGGGTCGTGGTGAAATTCTGAGTCGATCTGAGCATGTCCGTCCGTCCGTCCGTCCGTCTGTTGTAATCACGCTAACTTCCGAACGAAACAAGCTATCGACTTGAAACTTGGCACAAGTAGTTGCTATTGATGTAGATCGGATGGTATTGCAAATGGGCCATATCGGTCCACTTTTACGTATAGCCCCCATATAAACGGACCCCAAAATTTGGCTTGCGAGGCCTCTAAGAGAAGCAAATTTCATCCGATCCGGCTGAAATTTGGTACATGGTGTTAGTATATGGTCTCTAACAACCATGCAAAAATTGGTCCACATCGGTCCATAATTATATATAGCCCCATATAAACCGATCCCCCGATTTGTCTTGCGAGGCCCCTAAGAGAAGCAAATTTCATCTGATCCGGCTGAAATTTGGTACATGGTGTTAGTATATGGTCTCTAACAACCATGCAAAAATTGGTCCACATCGGTCCATAATTATATATAGCCCCCATATAAACCGATCCCCCGATTTGGCTTGCGAGGCCCCTAAGAGAAGCAAATTTCATCCGATCCGGCTGAAATTTGGTACATGGTGTCAGTATATGATCTCTAACAACCATGCAAAAATTGGTCCACATCGGTCCATAATTATATATAGCCCCCATATAAACCGATCCCCCGATTTGGCTTGCGAGGCCTCTAAGAGAAGCAAATTTCATCCGATCCGGCTGAAATTTGGAATGTGATGTTAGTATATGGTCTCTAACAACCATGCAAAAATTGGTCCACATCGGTTCATAATTATATATAGCCCCCATTTAAACCGATCACCAGATTTGACCTCCGGAACCTCTTGGAAGACCAAAATTCATCTGATTCAGTTGAAATTTGGTACGTGGTGTTAATATATGGCCTCAAACTCCCATGCAAAAATTGGTCGATATCGGTCCATAATTATATATAGGCCCCATATAAACCGATCCCCAGATTTGACCTCCAGAGCCCCTTGGAAGAGCAAAATTCTTCCCATTCGGTTGAAATTTGGTACGTGATGTTAGTATATGGTATCCAACAACCATGCAGGAATAAGAAGTTTTAACATACCACAACCCAAGTAATTCGATTGTGGATGACAGTCTTTCGTAGAAGTTTTTACGCAATCCATGGTGGTGGGTACATAAGATTCGGCCTGGCCGAACTTGCAGCCGTATATACTTGTTTTTATATAAAATTTTATTTCTATAGAAAATTTTGTCAAAATTTTATTTCTATAGAACATTTTGTAAAAATTTTATTTTTATAGAAAATTTTCTATAGAAAATTTTTCTAAAATTTTATTTCTATAGAAAATTTTGTTGAAATTTTATATCTATAGAAAATTTTGTCAACTTTTTATTATTTCTATAGAAAAATTTTTTAAAATAAAATTTCTACAGTTAATTTTGACAATATTTTACATCTATAGAAAATTTTCTCAAAATTTTATTTCTATAGAAAATTTTATTTCTATAGAAATTTTGTGAAAATTTTATTTCTATGGAGATTTTTTCTAAAATTTTATTTCTATAGAAATTTGTTTTAAAAGGTGTACATTACATCGACAACCTGGTGAAAGGTAAAAAGGGTAAATGGTTGTAGTACGTAGAATTTTTCGACGTTGAAATTGTCAATTAGACGAAGAATAATAACAACGTTCACCACGAACCCGGTAACACCTCCATGACGATGAATATTTGAAAATTGTCCTTGTCACCCGATTTCACAAAACGGGTAGAACAGTTCCTCGACTGAGTCGTTTCCATACTGAGAACTTCCGAACTACGTTTGCAATGCTGAAACCTTCCGGCCCTGGTTTCCCTTCACCCTAGAGTTTCCATACGGAGACCTTCGGGCCTACGGTTTCCTTATTGGGACCTGCAGGCTTACATTTTCCCTATTGATTCTCTACTGAGACCCTTACATACACACCGAAGGTCTACGAATGGGGACTGTAGGTCTCAGTATGGGAAACGTAGCCCTGAAGGTCTCTGTACACGCAGAGAAGGAATATGATCACCTCACACATGTTTCAAGAGCAAAATGTTATTTTTGGGTTGTGACCATGTAACATGGTCTTCGCAACCATGTTATTTTCTCTGAAATCATGTATCTGATTTCGTCAAGCACGTTATATTTGACGAGAAAATAACATTTTAGTGACAAATATGTTACATGGTCACCATACAAAAATAACATTTTGCTCTTGAAACATGTGTGAGGTGATCATATTCCTTCTCTGCGTATACAGAAACCTTCAGGGCTACATTTCCCATACTGAGACCTACAGTCCCCATTCGTAGACCTTCGGTGTTTCCATACAGAAATTTTAGATTTTTGGGTCGACTATTCTCATGTTGAGACCTCATATTGAGACCTTCTGTTTCTCTACTCATATATTGGGGTCTATACTGTTCCTACTGAACTTCGGGCCTACAGTTCCCATACAGAGTCCTAGGGATCTACCATTCCCTGAAGCCTTCGGTGCCACAATTCCCATAGTCAGAACTTCGACCCTACAGCTCCTTTCATAACTTTCTCTCCTTTTCATAGAAACTGCCGATTGCACATATTTTTCTTTCGAGTGTTAGTCCATTCGTAAACCCTTTCCAAGCGACCTTCCAAGTAAGCATTATAAGAATGATTTGTATGTTTTTTTCGTGGTTTCTTCTAGCATATCTGCCATCCACTGGGGACAATTGTTAGCGACACATTTTGTTTGGTTATCACGACATCTTTTTGTCCACTCAAGGATTGCTGACATTCTATGGTCGCGATTTTGCAGCCTCATCCAAGTGGCTATAGCCATTTGCTTCCTTGCTCAATTCATCCAACTTTTAAGGCATTTCATGTAATTCATTGCTAAAACGCTAATTCGTGGTGGTGTTACTTTGAAATGTTAGTGGCTCCTGCAGGGCTTGGTCATATCATTCGATATATTTTTTTCGCCCCCATTTTAGATTTCTTCAAAATACACCGTTGAGTTGAGTCTTTTTTGTGTCGGTCGTTCTTGTCTCCATTATCCTGCGTTAAGGGTGTTATCCTTCTTATTGTTTGTGGTCTATGAAATGTTTGTGTTTTGTTTTCAACAGAATTCTTTAAGATGGTGAAAATTAGGAAAAAACGGAATTCCCTACTCTTGGATATTTTCTTTGGCTGGATGGTTGGTTGGTTGGGTTTGTTGTCGCTTTGGCTGTCATCTAGCCTTTTTTTAGGACGCTAAAGAAAAGCCTTTGTTTGGTTGCCTGTTACTGTCTTGTCGCATCTTGTCCTATCTCGTCTTTAATTAAAAAGAAAACTGACCACAGTAATTAGCCCATGAGCATTTTGAAAAGTAATTTGTAAAATGAGAAAAAGATTGAAAATGTCAAGAGGCGTAAAAAGATTGCTATATGAGATGAAATTGAAGATTTGCTTTTTTTTCTTATTTTTTTGCTCCCAAAAATTGGGAAAGCACAAATCTTTGATTTTTAAGGGAGAGGCAAAGGACAAATGCGAACCACAAGGTTGTTTCAGAAAAAAAGGTTGACAAAATTCTCTACAGAAATAAAATTTCGAGTAATGTTTCAATAGAAATAAAATTTGAACAGATTTTCTATGGAAATAAAATTTTCTATAGCAATAAAATTGTGACAAAATCTACTATAGAAATAGAATTTGGCAAAATTTTCTATAAAAATAAAATGTTCATAACAATTTCTATAGATATAAAATTTTCAAAAATTATCTATAGAATGAAGATTTTCAGAAAATTTTCTATAGAAATAAAAATAAAATTTTGACAAAATTTTCTGTAGAATAAAATTTTGACAAAATTTTCTATAGAAATAAAATTTTGAAAAAATTTCTATTGAAATAAAATTTTGACAAAATTTTCTACAGAAAATTTCCTATACAAATAAATTAAAATTTCCTATATAGAATTTGACAAAATTTTCTATAGAAATAAAATCTTGAAAAAATTTCTATAGAAATAAAATGTTGACAAAATTGTCTATGGAAATAAAATATTGACAAAATTTTCCATAGAAATAAAATTTTGACAAAATTTCTTTAGAAATAAATATTTTGAAAACATTTTCCATAGAAATAAAACCTTGAAAAAGTTTCTATAGGAATAAAATTTTCACAAAATTTTCAATATAAATAAATTTTGACAAAATTTTCTTTACAAATAAAATTGTTACAAAATTTTCTATAGAAATAAAATTTTGACAAAATTTTCTATAGAAATAAAATTTTGAAAAAATTTTCTAAAGAAATAAAATTTTGAGAAATTTTTCTGTAGAAGTACAATTTTGACAAAATTTTCCCTAGAAATAATATTTTGATAAAAATTTCTATTGCAATAAAATTGTAACAAAATCATCGATTGAAATACAATTTTGTGAACATATTCTATAGAAATAAAATTTTGCCAAAATTTTCTTAAAAAAAAAAATGTCAAAATTTTCTATAAAAATAAAATGTTCATAAAATTTTTTACTGATATAACATTTTCAGAAAATTATCTGTAGAGTGAAAATTTTCAGAAATTTTTCTAGAAAAATACAATTTTGACAAAATTTTCTGTAGAAATAAAATTTTTACAAAATTTTCTATAGAAATAAAATTTTGGCAAAATTTTATATATTAATTGAATTTGGAAAAAATTTCCTATAAAATTAAATTAATATTTCCTATATTAGATTTAGGTTTTAGGTTAGGTGGCAGCCCGATTTATCAGGCTCACTTAGACTATTCAGTCCATTGTGATACCACATTGGTGAGCTTGTCTCTTATCACTGAGCGCTGCCCGATTCCATGTTAAGCTCAATGAGAAGGGACCTCCTTTTTATAGCCGAGTCCGAACGGCGTTCCACATTGCAGGGAAACCACTTAGAGAAGCTTTGAAACCCTCAGAAATGTCACCAGCATTACTGAGGTGGAATAATCCACCGCTGAAAAACTTTTTGGTGTTCGGTCGAAGCAGGAATCGAACCCACGACCTTGTGTATGCAAGGCGGGCATACTAACTATTGCACCACGGTGGCTCCCTATATAGAATTTGACAAAATTTTCTATAGAAATAAAATTTTGTGAAAATTTTCTATAGAGATAAAATTGTGACAAAATATTCTATAGAAAATTTCCTATAGAAATAAATTAAAATTTCCAATATAGAATTTGACAAAATTTTCTATAGAAATAAAATTTTGACAAAATTTTGTATAGAAATTAAATTTTGACAAATTTTCTATAGGAATAAAATTTTTAGAAAATTTTCTATAGAAATAAAATTCTGACAAAATTTAATTCATAGAAATAAAATTTTGACAAAAATTTTTTTTTTTTATTGAGGTGGGATAATCCACCGCTGAAAAACTTTTTGGTGTTTCGTCGAAGCAGGAATCGATCCTACGATCTTGTGTATGCACGGCGGGCATGCTAACCATTGCACCACGGTGGGTCCCTATATAGAATTCCTATATAGAATTTGACAAAATTTTCTATAGAAATAAAATTTTGTGAAAAGTTTCTATAGAAATAAAATTTTGTGAAAAGTTTCTATAGAGATAAAATGTTGACACAATTTTCTATAGAAATAAAATTTTGACAAAATTTTCTATAGAGATAAGATTTGGACAAAATTTCTTTAGAAATAAAGTTTTGACAATATTTTCTATAGAAATAAAACAATGACAAAGTTTTGTCAAAATGAAAAAATTTCTATAGAAATAAAATTGTGTGAAATCTTTCTATAGAAATAAATTTGTGACAAAATTTTCTACGGAAATAAAATTTTGACAGAATTTTCTATAGAAATAAAATTTTGACATAATATCTGACCGTATTTACAGCCGTACACTCTCAAAAAAATCGCTTCTTTAACATATGTTCCAAACATATTTTGCAGGAAGCACATATATTATTGGATACTGCCGAAACATTAATATGTTTGTTTTATGTGAACATATTATATGTTTGGAAGCATTTTGAGCCCAAAAATATTATATGTTTGGAAGAATTTTTCCCAAAGACGATTGTGCTCATTCCCTAACATACTCGTAATTTTCACTTCCAGGAAATGTTTTAGATCTTGGCACCTTTTTCTGTAATACAAATAATTTTGAAGAAATTATTCACTTTTATAAATTTTTTAAATTTTACCTTTCGCCTGCTGTTATAGTCACCAGTAGACAATTATCGTTATAAGTTACATTTATATAGTATAGTTTGCAGCGCCCACGAGCCAATGCAAACATAACGTTATTTAACAGAACATTTGTTGACCACGTGGATCATGGGTTAGCATGTCTGTCTTGCAAGCAAAGGGTCGTGGGTTCAATCCCTGCTCCGACCGAAACAATTTTTTTTTAATTTAGACATTTATACTATATTAAGTTTTTATAATGAAATTTCGAAATGTGGGGTATTAAAGATTTATAGTCAGTAACAGTGCTTGATATAAACGAAATTGACTGATTTTTGGATAAAATATTATTTTTTTATTGCAAAAATAACAACTGTTTTTGGTACAAAAAATTTGGAAGGAATTCAAAAACTCTAACAAAAGAAGAACGTGGAGTCGAGTATAAACATACATAAATAATTTTATAATATAAACATACATTTATTTAGGCGTGAACAGTTTTTTACTAGCATTTAACACCATCGCTCTAAGATGCCTTTTATTTTTCTTTAATAATTCATTTTAAAGAAAATAAACTTTTTAAATTGTTTTAGCTGCAAAACTCGAACTTAATGCCCGCTTTTATATTTGAAGGTGTCCGTCAACTCCTCGTGGACTACTTATTAATAAAGATGAACTACACTTTGTTTTTATACATTTTACTGTGTAATTTTTCACTATTTCCTCCTTATTTCATTTTACTGTCCCAACTCTAAAAAGAGTATAGTGCCCTTTCGTTATTTTTATGAAGACCCCTAATTCCTTTTAACGAACCAAGAAAAAAAATTGTGCCCATAATGCCAAAATGATAAACAAAACACATGTCCACACATAGATAAAATGCTGCTCTCAAGGCTAAAACATATGCTTTTTGTTTTTCAAATGTCTATTCTCTTGGTTCCGAATGTCTATTCTCTTTATTCAAATTAAATAATATTTAGACTTAAGCATATCAAATTTTTGGCCTTATCATAAAACAGTTTTCCGAAACAACATACAAGCGGTTTCACAGAAATTTTTCTTTTTTGATTCTTTCGCTGTGTTATGTTGATATCTTTCTTCAACTCTCCCGGTTTCCATTTCTTTATTCTTTCTCTATACTCTATCTGTCGCTTTGAATAAAATACCACAACATATGTATGTTTAGTCGAAATTTGTAAATTTATATATGTTTGCATTCACACATATGATTTTTATGAAACATTCATGCCCCAAACATAATATATTCTAACATATTAACATAGATGTCCCAAACATTTAGTGTTAGTTTAGGAACATTACATGTTTGCACTTAAATAAATTGTGTTTTAAAATTGCGCCCGAAACACATTTTGTTTATATCGGAACATATGAAAAACATATTTTTCTAACAGTGTATATACTTGTTTAAATCTCACTCCTTACATATGCACGCTCACAAAAAATCGCTTCTGTAACATATACTCCCAAACATATTTTGCTTCAAGCATATATATTTTTGGGTATTGTCCAAACATTTATATGTTTGATCTCTTCCAATATATAATATGTTTGAAAGCATATTAGTCTAAACAATATATGTTTGGGTAGTCTAAGTTCCAAACATTTTGTATTTTTGCATCCAAATTCAATAATGTTGTCTTCCAAAAAACAATATGTTATTATGTAAACATATAATATGTTTGGAAGCATTTTGCACCCAAAAATATTATATGCTTAAAAAAATTCTCCCAAACAATATTGTGCTCAAAATTTTATTTATTTATTTATATATTTACAATCATAACGAATTATGAAAATAAACAGGTAATATAGGTGCTAACAACATAGGTTTTCGACCTGAATGCTCAAAATTTTGTTTCTGCCCAATTGTATATTCCCCACATCTTTCTCACTTCAACGAGATTTTTTAGTTCTTAGCACCTTTTTCTGTAATACAAACATTGTAGAAGAAATTATTCAATTGTATGATTTTTTTTATTTTAATTTTACCTTTTGCCGGACGGGGATTCGAACAGTTTGTAAGGATCAAAGAAGTAGCTGATCAATTGCCCAAGGAAAAATAAAATGTTAATTTTGTAATAACAAGCAACAACCACCAACTTAATTCAATATCGCTCCCTGTTAAATAGCGCTCCAAGCTACTAAACACATATATGTTTATAGGCTATTTCTAAATTAATATATGTTTGCATCCAAGCATATTATATTTACAAACATTTTATGTCCCAAACATAATATGTTCTAACATATTAACATATATGTCCCAAACATGTTATGCTAGTTTATGAACATTATATGCTTGCACTCAAAAATATTGTTTTTAAAAATTTGTGTTCCAAACATGTAATGTTTATAGCCAAACATATGAAAAACAGCCTTTTTCATCCGTGTGTATAAAAACTATTTTTTTTTTGTACGTATACTTTGTTAGATAGTGCCATAAATATCTACACATATGAATATTGTATAGTTTCTAAGCAGTAACAAAAAAAAAAACAAGTCTCTCAAGATACCTAAAATGTTACCTACACTGTTAGAAAAATATGTTTTTCATATGTTCCGATATAAACAAAATGTGTTTCGGGCATAATTTTTAAACACAATATATTTAAGTGCAAACATGCAATGTTCCTAAACTAACACAAAATGTTTGGGACACATATGTTAATATGTTAGAATATATTATGTTTGGGGCATGAATGTTTCATAAAAACAATATGTGTGAATGTAAACATATATAAATTTACAAATTTCGAGTAAACATATATATGTTGTGATACTTTATTCAGAGAGCGACAGAGAGAGAGAGAGTTAGTATAGAGAAAGAAATAGAGATGGAAACCGGGAGGGTTGAATAAAAAGATATCAACATAACACAGCGAGAGAATGAAATGAGAGCAATTTCTATGAAACCGCTTGTATGTTGTTTCGGAAAACTGTTTCATAATAAGGCCAAAAATTTGGTATGCTTAAGTCTAAATATTATTTAATTTGAATAGTAGAATGAGTATTCGGCATAAAGAGAAAAGACATTCGGAACCAAGAGAATAGACATTTGAAAAAAACAGCATATTTGTATTACAGAAAAAGATGCGAAGAACTCAAAAATTTCGTGGAAGTGAAAATTATATGAGGGAATGAACACAATCTTCTTTGGGGAATTCTTCCAAGCATAAACTATTTTTGGACTCAAAATGCTTCCAAACATATAATATGCTCACATAAAACAAACATATTAATGCTTCGGCGGTATCCAATAATATATGTGCTTCCTGCAAAATATGTTTGGAACATATGTTAGAGAAGCGATTTTTTTTGAGGGTGTACACTCAACCATTCATCTGAAACTCATATTGTCTTTGTGCTCTTGATTGAATCCTTAACATATTACTATGAGATGAGATGAGTTGAATCCTAGGAAAACTAAAATAAAATATCCTACATTACACCACAAAACAATACTCGTACGACACTTAGACTGTTTGATGGGTGGAGGGAAAAAAAGCCAACTCAACACAAAAACTAGAACATCATCATGGTCTGTGTCCTTTTTTTCGGGCTCGTGTTCAAAATTATACCTTTGAGAATAATTAAAGTATTTCTATTTTTGTTTTTTGCTTTATGGCAAAAAAAAATCACAAACTTATACTAAAAGAAGAATAGGAAAAAAGACCTTTCACAAAAAATACACATTTGCACTCCATCCCCAGGATTTGCTTTGAGTTGGTGTTTATGCATCCTTTTTATGGTGTTTGTTGGTTGATGGTTAGATTTTTTTCCTTTAGTCTGGTATTTGATATGGATTTACTTTGATATATTCTTTAGGAATTTTTCATGTTCGTTCATCAACAAAAAAAAAAAGAGTGTAAAAGAGTAAAATCTATCCATATATAAAAATCCTCAGATTGGTTTTTTAGGCTGCAATGACCCATTAGGCAGACATCCTTCCACACCCCAGTTTTACCCTTTCCCTCATTGCGTACGACCAAGACCATCAGTAGACGTGTGATGTAACCTCAAATCATTCATTGTTTCTAGATAATGTATTTTTCTTTGTTGTTTTTTTTTCTTCTTTTTTTTTTGGTCCTGGGTGACCATTCCAACTGCCGCTTAGTCTCATTGGCTATGGAATAGAACCAAATGTCTTCCATTTTGTTGCAATTGGGATGATTGTTTTGTTTCCATCATAGTTATGTGGTGATGTCTTGTAATTCGTTATCATCTTGGTTAGTTTTGTTTTAGTTTTTTATTTGTGGTATTCTTTCCAAGACCAATGTCCCCTATGGGACAATGCATCCATCAATGATTTGTATTTTTCTTTTCCTTTTGCAAAGTGACCTGCAAATATCTTAGAAATTTTTGTTATAGCAATAGAAACAAATACAATCATCATTTGAACATTTATCTTCTAAAAAGGATTCCTTGACGAATCGCCTGTTTGTGACAGCAACGTAAAAACAAAAAAACTTTGGATCAAGTTTATGGGATATATTAAGCGAATTATTTATTAAAGGGATATACTCGTAGCTTTGCAATCCCACCAATGCACTATGGTCTGACGACCTTAATTTTTTTTTGGCAAAAATCATAGCACTTAAGCCATTGTTCTGATCACCACAAACTGTTTTAGACATCGATTCAAAAGGACAAAACCTTTGATGTTTATAATATTTTTGGACCCACCTGTTTTAATACTTTTTTGGTGTTCGGTCGTAGCAGGAATCGAACCCACGACCTTGTGTATGCAAGGCGGGCGTGCTAACCATTGCACCACGGTGGCTTCCGAATACCACTCCTAAATTCTTAGCACTAGTGACTACATCGATTTTCTGACCATGACCGATTGTTAAGATAGGAAGTAATAAGAGAGGTAGCAGTAGGTGAGAAATTGAAAAATCTTTGAAGTTTCAGACACAACATTGTGTGATCAACAGCATCGAACGCCTTTGAGTGATCTAAGAGGACAAGAAAACTAACATGGTTCTCATCAATATTTCTCCTAATTGATTCTGAAACTTCGATCAGTGCACTCACACAACTGTGATCTCTGCCGAAACCGGACTGCCTTTCAGATAACAAGTTACAATGAAGAAGATAATCATATATCTGTTTATGTAAAATCTTTTCGAACACTTTAGCAACATAACACAAAATAGCAATGGGTCGTGACTCTGAATTAGATTTCGGTATCGGAATAATCTTTGCATGCTTCCATATGGTTGGATAAGTGCTGGAAGTCAGAATTGTGTTAAAAAAGTAGGTGGAAAGAGGTATAAGTTGAGGGAGCAGTATTCGTATAAATCTGGGGTCCATCAAATTTTGTCAAAATTTAATTTCTATAAAAAGGTTTAATAAAACTGTATTTCTATAGAAAATTTTGACAATATTTTATTTTTATAGAAAAATTTGTCAAAATTTAATTTCTGTGGAAACGAATGTCGAAATTTTATTTCTATTGAAAAATTTGTAGAAATTATTTTTTTGAAAATTTTGTCAAAACTTTTATTGTTATAGAAAATTTTGTCAAAACTTTATATTTATAGAAAATTGTGTCAAAATTTTATTTCTTTAGAAAATTTTGTCAAAATTTTATTTCTGTAGAAAATTTTGTCAAAATTTTATTTCCATAGAAAATTTTGTCAAAATTTTATTTCTATAGAAATATTTGTCAACATTTTATTTCCATAGAAAATTTTGTCAAAATTTTATTGCTATTGAAAAATTTGTAGAAATTATTTTTTTGAAAATTTTGTCAAAATTTTATTGTTATAGAAAATTTTGTCAAAACTTTATATTTATAGAAAATTGTGTCAAAATTTTATTTCTGTAGAAAATTTTGTCAAAATTTTATTTCTATAGAAAATATTGTCAAATTTTTATTTCTATAGAAAATTTTGTCAACATTTTATTTCCATAGAAAATTTTGTCAAAATTTTATTTCTATAGAAAATTTTGTCAACATTTTAGTTCTATAGAAAATTTTGTCAAATTTTTATTTCTATAGAAAATTGTGTCAAAATTTTATTTGTGTGGCAACTGACGTCAAAATTTTATTTCTATAAACAAATTTTGTCAACATTTTATTTTTATAGAAAAGTTTGTCAAAATTTAATTTTTATTGAAAAATTTGTAGAAGTTATTTTTTTTAAATTTTGTCAAAATTTTATTTCTGAAGAAACTTATGTCAAAATTTTATTTCTATAGAAAATTTTGTTAAATTTTTATTTCTATAATAAGGTCTATTAAAATTGTATTTCTATAGAAAATTTTGACAAAATTTTATTTTATAGAAAATTTTAGAAACTTATGTCAAAATTTTATTTCTATTGAAAAATTTTTAGAAATTAATTTTTTAGAAAATTTTGTCAAAATTTTATCTTAATAGAAAATTGTGTCAAAATTTTATTTCTTTAGAAAATGTTGGCAAAATTTTATTTCTATAGAAAACTTTGTCAAAATTTTATTTATATAGAAGATTGTGTCAAAATTTTATGGCTGTAGAAACTTATGTCAAAATTTTATTTCTATAGAAAAATTTGTCAAAATGTTATTTCTATAGAAAATTGTGTCAAAATTTTATTTCTTTAGAAAATTTTGTCAAAATTTTATTTCTATAGAAAATTTTGTCAAATTTTTATTTCTATAGAAAATTTTGTCAACATTTTATTTCCATAGAAAATTTTGTCAAAATTTTATTTCTGTAGAAAATTTTGTCAACATTTTAGTTCTATAGAAAATTTTGTTAAATTTTTATTTCTATAGAAAATTGTGTCAACATTTTAGTTCTATAGAAAATTTTGTCATATTTTTATTTATATAAAAAATTTTGTCAACGTTTTATTTGTTTATAGAAAATTTTGTCAAACTTTAATTTCTGTAGAAACGTATGTCAAAATTTTATTTTTATTGAAAAATTTGTAGAGGTTATTTTTTTTTTTTGAAAATTTTGTCAAAATTTTATCTTTATAGAAAATAGTGTCAAAATTGTATCATTAGAGAAAATTTTGTCAAGATTTTATTTCTATAGAAAATTTTTTTATAATTTTATTTCTGAAGAAACTTATGTCAAAATTTTATTTCTATAGAAATTTTTGTTAAATTTTTATTTCTATAAAAAGGTTTGTTAAAATAGTATTTCTGTAGAAAATTTTGACAAAATTTTATTTTTATAGAAAATTGTAGAAACTTATGTCAACATTTTATTTTTATTGAAAAATTTTTAGAAATTAATTTTTTAGAAAATTTTGTCAAAATTTTATCTTTATTGAAAATTTTGCAAAATTTTATTTCTATAGAAAACTTTGTCAAAATTTTATTTCTATAGAAAATTGTGTCAAAATTTTATTTCTGTAGAAACTTATGTCAAAATTTTATTTTTATAGAAAAATTTGTCAAAATGTTATTTCTATAGAAAATTTTGTCAACATTTGATTTCTTTAGAAAATGTTGTCAAAATGTTATTTCAATAGAAAATTTTCTCAAAATGTTATTTCAATAGAAAATTTTCTCAAAATTTTATTTCTATAGAAATTTTTATCAAAATTTAGTTTTATAGAAAATTTTGTCCAAATTTTATTTCTATAGAAAATTTTCTCAAAATTTTATTTCTATAGAAAATTTTCTCAAAATTTAGTTTTATAGAAAATTTGGTCCAAGTTTTATTGCTATACAAAATTTTGTCAACATTTTATTTCTATAGAAAATTTTGTCAAAATTTTATTTCTATAGAAAATTTTGTCAAAATTTTATTTTTATAGAAAACTTTGTCAAAATTTTATTTCTATAGAAAATTGTGTCAAAATTTTATTTCTGTAGAAACTTATTTCTAAACTTATTTCTATAGAAAAAGTTGTCAAAATATTATTTCAATAGAAAATTTTCTCAAAATTTTTTTCTATAGAAATTTTTATCAAAATTTAGTTTTGTCCAAATTTTATTTCTATAGAAAATTTTGTTGAAATTTTATTTCTATAGAAAATTTTATCAAAATTTAATTCTATAGAAAATTTTGTCCAAATTTTATTGCTATAGAAAATTTTGTAAAATGTTATTTCTATAGAAAATTTTGTCAAAATGTTATTGCTATAAAAAATTTGGTCAAATTTTTATTTCTATAGAAAATTTTTTCCAAGTACCCTTTAGTTGGAAAGGAATAATTTGCAAAATCTACCAAAACATCAAGAATTCTACAAATCCTACAAACAGTAAAAAATCTACCATTTTTGGAGAAGTTCTACCAACTGGGGCGACCGTAGTTGGATCCCATGCAATATGTCAATTTCTCAAAAAAAAGGCTCGTGTCGATTGGTCTAAAGGAATGCTACACGTCATCGTGACTGGTGACGATTCGTGGGTATGAGCCAGAAAATTTAGATCTACAAAGTGGTGCAGGGTATAATATACTCGGCACCGTTTGATTCTAGACTTTGCTTACTTGTATAGATTCGATTCCTGAGATATCGGCCTTCGGACGGGTTTCAGACTTTTATCTACGGATGTCTAAAATTAGCTAACGCCTACTTTAACCGTTAAGAATAAAGTTTTTTGGTGGGTGTTTAAGGATTTGCCCTATAGAAAAAATTTAAAAAATTCCAAAAATTTTGATGATGTTTAGCATTCCAAAGTAATATAACTGATCGGGGTTAAAGACTTTCTCCTATGAACAGAGACCTATGTGGGTTACTTCGACTGCAAAGATATATAAGTAGCCACCCGATTTTCAAATATTGTACCATAATAGACTTATTTATTAGGCGATCTTAATCAAATTTGGCATAATCTAATATTTTATGGTACTAACTTTACCCACAAAAAATCTTCGAAATCGGTTCAGATTAGATATAGCTCCCATATATGTGTGTCGGCCGATTTTACCATATTAGCCTTATTGCTTAACCGATTTTACTCAAATTTAGCACAAGGTAACTTTCTGTAGTACTAACAAAACCTATCAAATATTACCCATATCGATTCAGTTTTAGATATAGTTCTCTAAAACTGAATCGATATGGTGAATAGGTTCACGAATATGGTGTGAATAGGTCCATGGTTTGGTATAGCCTCCCATATAGGCCGATTTCTCGATCTGACAAGTGTTATGTGATTTGTCTAAAATTCAAATCTAAAAATATTTTAGGACCACAAATAGGAAGCTTTTATATTGGATTCATGATGATGGGTATTTAAGATTCGGCCAGGCCGAACTTAATGCTGTATGTGTTTTTTTATTTTGTTGAGTAAAATTCAATTTATGCTAACAACAAATTCCATTTTCGTAAAGAACACACCTCCTAAACGATATGAGATTGGCTTTGACCAACCAAATTTTGCCAATTTTTTTTTGCAAACCCAAAACAGACTTTATACTTTCGCTAGTATGGATTACATTGTACATCCCAACCAAAAAAAAAAAAATTCCAATGGCTGCTGTTATATTAAATGGTTATTTATTCATTCCAATTGAGCTCATTGTTATGTCCATCAGCTCTACGTTGGTATTCCAAAAAAGTCTTGATTTTCTTATTCAGATGTCAATCATCGGGCTAGGCTTGTTTTTCGACTACAGCTGGAGAGCAGCCAATTGTATTTCGTTGATCCTATAAAAGAGGTGGGATCTTAAAGAACTTGGTATGACATTGATACATGATCGTATTGTATTGCAGAGTATGAAGAAAAAACAAAAACAAATTGGAAATACTTTAAAAGTGAAGATTAATGGTAAAAAAATAGCCAATCGTTTGGCACAAACAAATTTAAGGTACCCTACGATATCGATCTTACAAACAAACAAGTATCACCAAAACTCTTACAATTAAAATTTTAATTGAATTCTAAAAAAAGAATTTAATTTA
Source organism: Haematobia irritans (assembly GCF_050003625.1). Classification (NCBI taxonomy): domain Eukaryota; kingdom Metazoa; phylum Arthropoda; class Insecta; order Diptera; family Muscidae; genus Haematobia; species Haematobia irritans. Next base: position 33,971,458 of record NC_134398.1, read on the forward strand.
AAATTTAATTGGTTAAACAAGTCAATCAAAAATCAATCTCAGAAATTATTTGTATCATTAAATGTTTAATTGGATCAAATAATTTTTTTACTGAAGCCACAAAGCAAATATCCTGGAGATAATAGATCGAAGGATTATTGCCACGTGTGAGTGGTAACTCATTATTTTTAAAAAACTTTGGTAACGCACACTCAAAAAAAAGTGAACTCACTATTTCACTAAAGCCAATTTAACTATATTTTAGTTCATGAAATTATTATATTTGGAGAAAGTTTAATTTACTCTAATAATTTTTTGCGTACGTTAGTTAAATGAACTAAAAGACGGGAAAAAATTTTACTCTAATGAAGTAAAAAGTTTTACTAAATTCGTACTTCTCAGAAAATAGTTCATTATTTCTTAAAATTTGTAAATTTTACTACAACAGCGTCCATCATGAACTTCGTATGTCACTAAAAACATTCTTGCAATTTTGAACTCCAATTTTTTCCTTCAAACTACAAAATTTTCTTAAAAAAGTGAAAAAAATTATTTATGTCTAATAAATTTTCTTGAATTTGCCGAAAAATATTTACTTATTTTTGTGATATCGGCGTGATACCAGCGCTTGAAATACTGTTTAGTTAAAAATTTCTAAAAGTATTCAACATTTTCTAAAATTAATCAAAAGTTTTCTTCCTGGTGGGTTCACTGTTTTTTCACTGCTGAGAGTGGTAAGACTTAGACTACTGGGAGCCATGCGGGGTGTAATGGTTAGCATGCACGCCTTGCATACACAAAGTCGTGGGTTCGACTCCTGCTTCGACCGAACACCAAAATGTTTTCCAGCGGTGGATTATCCCACCTTCTCTAAGTGGTTTCATTACAAAGTGGAACGCCGTTCGTACTCGGCTATAAAAAGGAGGTCCCTTGTCATTGAGCTTAACATGGAATCGGGCAGCTCTCAGCGATAAGAGAGAAGTTCACAATGGACTGAATAGTCTAAGTGAGCCTGATACATCGAGCTGCTTCCTAATCTAGACTACTGGTAATGTACACGGAATACCATGTCCTCAAAACAGGTAACTTATGGCGATTTTGATTGGGAAAAAGCTACAACATTCTCGAAATTGATGGCCAAATATGAAGAACACTGTCACAGATTTCAGATCCTGTATCCCTCATAATATTATGAATTAACAATAACTTTGCAATGACACTCATATTTGAGCGAAAATACAATGAGAGAAAAAGTAGTGCACCACCAGGGCAACATATTTTTTGTGAAACGAAAACGCCCTTATTTAAAAGTATCCGGTAATGCTGCAAGCCGAATGAAAGCCAGACTAGAAATTCTAGAAATATTAAAAATATTATACACGGCCGTAAGTTAGGCCAGACCATGGATTGCGTAGAAACTTCTACTAAAGACTGTCATTCACAATCGAATTATTTGGTTTGAGGTAACACTTGACGATGGCAAGATATGTTATCTTAAAACTTCTTAACACCGTCTTGTAAATTGTAAGTTAATCCATACGCCGTATATATTAAACATAAAAAGGCCGATTAAATACGTATATAATTCAGTTTTTGACCGATTTATATAGGGAATTCTACAAATAATTACGAACCGATATGATGGTTGGATGTACAGTTGTTTCGGAATTACCACATTCCTCATCAGCATCCTCTACTTGCAGCAAAACTATCAACCAATTATCAGAATAAATTCGGGTAATTCACTCAACCCAAAGTGAACTACACTTGAACCTCCCGAAATAGTTTTGCTGCAAGTAGAGCATGCTGATGTGGAATGTGGTAATTCCGAAACAGCTGTACATCCAACCATCTTGCAGTCTATAGGGCTTTGCCCAAATAAATTTGACAAGCATACTTTTCCTCTGTTGGTTAAGCTACACTTGTAGTTTAGTCAATGCATGGCTTTAAGCTGAGATCAAAAACAACAATAAAAATAAAATTTTGACAAAATTTCTATAGAAACAAAATTTTGACAAAATTTCCTACAGAAGTAAAATAGTGAAAAAAGTTTTTATAGAAACAAATTTTTGTCAAAATTTTCTATAGAAATAACATTTTAACAAAATTTTCTATAGAACTAAAATGTTGACAAAATTTTCTATAGAAAAAAAATTTTTGATAAAATTTTCTATAGAAATGAAATTTTGACAAAATATTCTATAGAAATAAAGCTTTGACAAAATTTTCTATGGAAGCAAAAATTTGAAAAAAATTCTATAAATATAAAATTTTGACAAAATTTCCTACAGAAGTAAAATTGTTATAAAATTTTCTATAGAAACAAAATTTTGACAAAATTTTCTATAGAAATAAAATTTTAACAAATTTTTCTATAGAAATAAAACTTTAACAAAATTTTCTATAAAATAAAATTTCGACAAAATTTTCGATAAAAAGAAAATTTTGACAAAATTTTCCATAAAAATAAAATTATGACAAAATTTTCTATAGAAATAAAATTTTGACAAAATATTCTATAGGAATAAAATTTTGACAAAATTTTCTATAGAAACAAAAATTTGAAAAAATTTTCTATAAAAATAAAATTTGACAAAATTTCCTACAGAAGTAAAATATTGACAAAATTTTCTATAGAAAGAAAATTTTGACAAAATTTTCTATAGAAATAAAATTTTAAAAAAATTTTCTATTGAAAAAAAATTTGACAAAATTTTGTATAGCAATAAGATTTTGACGAAATTTTCTATAGAAATAAAATTTTGACAAATATTTCAATAGAAATTAAATTTTGACAAAATTTTCTATGGAAATAAAATTTTAACAAAATTTTCTATAGAAATAAAATTTTGACAAAATATTCTATAGAAATAAAATTTTGACAAAAATTTCTATAGAAATTAAATTTTGACAAAATTTTCTATAGAAAAAAAATTAACAAAATTTTGTATAGTAATAAGATTTTGACGAAATTTTCTATAGAAATAAAATTTTGACAAAATTTTCTATATAAATGAAGTTTTGACAAAATTTTCTATAGAAATAAAATTTTAACAAAATTTTCTATAGAACTAAAATTTTAACAAAATTTTCCATAGAAACAACATTTTGACAAAATTTTCTATAGAAATAAAATTTTGAGGAAATTTTCTATAGAAATAAAATTTTAACAAAAAATTTAAAAATAAAATTTTGCCAACATTTTCTATAGAAATAAAATTTTGACAAAATTTTCATTAAAAATAAAATTTTGACAAAATTTTCTATAGAAATAAAATGTTGAGGAAATTTTCTATAGAAATAAAATTTTAACAAAATTGTTTATATTTTGACAAAATTTTCTATAGAAAATTTTCTATAGAAATAAAATTTTGAAAAAATATTTCATAGAAATGAAATTTTCACAAAATTTTCTATAGAAATAAAATTTTAACAAAATTATCTATAGAAATAAAATTTTGACAAAATTTTCTATAGAAATAAAATTTTGACAAAATATTCTATAGAAATGAAATTTTGACAAAATTTTCAATAGAAACAAAAATGTGAAAAAATTTTCTATAAAAAAACAATTTTGACAACATATCTATGAAAAGAAAATTTTGACAAAATTTTCCATAAAAAATAAAATTTTGACAAAATTTTCTATAGAAATAACACTTTTACAAAATTTTCTATAGAACTAAAATTTTAACAAAATTTTATATAGAAATAAACTTTTAACAAAACTTTCTATAGAAATAAAATTTTGGCAAAATTTTGTATAGAAATAAAATGTTGACAACATTTTCTGTAGAAATTAAATTGTGACAAAATTTTGTATAGGAATAAAATTTTACCAACATTTTCTATAGAAATAAAATTTTGAAAAAATTTCCAATAGAAATAAAATGTTGACAAAAATTTCTATAGAAATAAAATTTTAACAAAGTTTTCTATAGAAATAAAATTTGAATAGATTATTTTTTGTCTCGAATGGCAACCATGATTATGAATCGATATTGGCAAATTTTTGTGTGATTGGGGATCGTGATATAGATCTGTGTGTGATATAGATCGATATGGACCAATTTTGGCATCGTTGTTAGCGGCCATATAGTGGTGCAATGTACCAAATGTCAACTAGATCGGATGAGTTTTGCTCCTCCAAGAGGCTCCGGAGGACAAATCTGGGGATCGATTTATATGGGGGCTATATATAATTATGGACCGATATGGACCAATTCTTGCATGGTTGTTAGAGACCATATACTAACACCACATTGCAAATTTCAACCGGATCGGATGAATTTTGCTCCTCTAAGAGGCTCCGGAGATCAAATCTGGGGAACGGTTTATATGGGGCTATATATAATTATGGACCGATATGGACCAATTTTGGCATGGTCGTTAGAGACAATATACTAACACCACGGACCACATTTCAATCGGATCGGATGACTTTTGCTCCTCTAAGAGGCTCCGGAGGTCAAATCTGGGGATCGGTTTATATGGGGGCTATATATAATTATGGGCCGATGTGGACCAATTTTTGCATGGTCATTAGAGAACATATACCAACACCATGTACCAAATTTCAGCCGTATCGGATGAAATTTGCTTCTCTTAGAGGCTCCGCAAGCCAAATCGGGGGATCGGTTTATATGGGGGCTATATATAATTATGGACCGATGTGGACCAATTTTTGCGTGGTTGTTAGAGACCATATACTAACACCATGTACCAAATTTCAGCCGGATCGGATGATGTTTGGGGGAATCCTTTCCGAGCTTTTGCTGGGATACAACTGATGAAAACCATTTTTGCTTAACCCTTAAATGACAATAACACCGATTCCTCCCAAAGAAATATAATATACTCAAAATAGTAAAAAGGAAAATCTGCATAGCACATTAAAAAAAAATTGTTTTGCGTTTTTTTTTTTGCAAAAATAGTGGTTGTATTTAAAAGATACAGTGCGCACTAAACTAAATTTTTGTTTGCAAATAAGCAATTTGATTGTAATTTTTTTACCAACTTTCCTTTTATTTCTGTTAAAAGTTAATTATTTTCCAATTTGTAGGTTTTTTTTTTAATTTTCGGCCAAAATTTCATTTTAATTTTCTTTCAATTTTGGTTTCTGTTTGCATAGAAGTACAGTGTACAGTGCGGAAAAGCATATTTTTTAAAACTGCGTTATGATCTTTAAAATTCAACAAACTTGATTTCGTAAAATTCAGTACAAAAATTCTAAAACGTAAGGATCTTAAAAGATACAGTGCATATAAAAGGGTTTAGTGTAATATACTCTAAGAATTATCTCCAAATTTGAATAATTTCTTCAAATCTACAATCTAATTGCCTTAAAACACTAAGAAAATTTTGATTTGTCATAAATAAATTACACATCTTGTTGGCTCCAATATCAAGGGTGTGACGTAAAACTCATTTGGTATTTTAAATACCCAGCAAAAACTCCTATTACCAGGTATGAGTACAAGTATGCCTGCGCCAAATTGGTAACAACTTCCTCGTACATATATCAGTAGTAATACTTTTACACGGGCATGACATTGGAGGAAAGTACTTCCGTGCAAGCATACCAGCAGTCGAAAAATAAGTACTTCTTCGCAAGCATATCAGCTCTCCAAAAATAATATCTTTACCATAAAGATACCTAAAAAGTGCGAACTCACCCCTGTTGTTTTGTAATCCAACACACTATACCACGCTCCACGACATGGATCTATTCAAAGATGTTATTTTGTAATACAAATTATGTACTATACAAGTTTAGAAAACAAAGGTATATTTATTGGCAATTTTTTTCTGAAATATAATTTGGCATTACTTATCGCCACTAATAACGGTGCCCACTGTAGTGCCGAACCCGGACCTCAAGATATGATTTTGATTACCTATATTAATAGAAAGAATAACTTTTTGCCTACACAGGTAAGTTATTATTTTTAAATCCCAGGTAATACTGCAAGTAGTAACTTTTTGATTACCGGTATTACTGAAAGAATCACTAGTGCTTACTCAGTTTTTGCTGGGTATGTATGAATTCTTCAAAATTGAGTCGAATATCTGATACACAGTTGGTCACATATTTGTCCAGTGGGACCATACCCTAGGAATTTTTAATTTTTTTAATAAATTCGTCAAATATACAATCTAAATGATTTTTTTGTTTTTTGTTTTTTTTTCTTTTGAATATAAGACAATTTGTTTTAAGAAAAAATCAGTTCATTGATTTGTTATAGTTCTTTTTACATTATCTCTAGCCCCATATCCATCATTGTTCCTTAAAAAATTTTTTTGGAAAATTATAAAATTATACTCTTTTCCGTAGATAACTCACAGACATCTTGTCTGCTCGAAAATCCAAGGGTACCCTGTAAAACTCATTTGGTATTTGAAAATACTCATAAATTCTTCAAAAATCAATCAATCAGTTTTGTTTATTTAGAATAAAATCCAAATGAAATGTTTATTTTACACTTATCCGCTGTTCCTCTGGCCATGCATAACCCACTGAGCATGACAACACATTTATGACTCCTTCGAACACACTCTTCTTCGTTTTGGGCCACAAACTGATCAACTGATCAATATATGGGGTAATGCTATTTTGAACATCATGATGATTTTCAGTGTTATTTTCTGAGTGGTAATCCAACCATATAATATGGAATACACTGAAGGAATGTGTTAAGTTTTATTTTATTTCTGTGTATATATGGAAAAACCTAAGGTTAATGAAATTTTCAAGGAACATATATGGTCGGTATGAGGGAGGTTCTCCATGTCAGACTTTCTGGAAAATCAATTTAAATTCTCAGATTTATTTGAAATTTTCAAGGAAGACACCAACAAATTCCTACCATCCTTGCAGTTTTTTGCTGAGCCACCGTCTGAAAATAGTCGCCTGCAATCAAAGGATACTGGTTTTATTACCAGTTTGGACGGAACATCAAAAATATTTTCACAAGTAGGTTTTGACCTCTGAGGAATGCTGATGGCATTTCTGAGAAGAGAAAGAAAGATCTCCCTTGTCATTGAGACATGGAACATAGAATCGGCAACACTAATTGATAGGAGAGAAGTTCACCTAACATATTTGCCGATAATTAAAAATGTGAATGTTATTTTAAATAATTTATTTTATTTTGATTCATTTTTTTTATACCCTCCATCATAGGATGGGGGTATATTAACTTTGTTATTCCGTTGGTAACACATCGAAATATTGCTCTAAGACCCCATAAAGTATATATATTCTGGGTCGTGGTGAAATTCTGAGTCGATCTAAGCATGTCCGTCCGTCCGTCTGTTGAAATCACGCTAACTTCCGAACGAAACAAGCTATCGACTTGAAACTTGGCACAAGTAGTTGTTATCGATGTAGTTCGGACGGTATTGAAAATGGGCCATATCGGTCCACTTTTACGTATAGCCCCAATATAAAGGGACCCTCAGATTTGGCTTGTGGAGCCTCTAACAGATGCATATTTCATCCGATCCGGCTGAAATTTGGTACATGGAGTTGGTATATGGTCTCTAACAACCGTGCAAAAATTGGTCCACATCGGTTCATAATTATATATAGCCCCCATATAAACCGATCCCCAGATTTGGCTTGCGGAGCCTAAAAGAGAAGCAAATTTAATCCGATCCGGCTGAAATTTGGTGCATGATGTTGGTATATAGTCTCTAACAACCATGCAAAAATTGGTCCATATCGGTCCTTAATTATATATAGCCCCCATATAAACCGATCCCCAGATTTGGCTTCCGGAGGCTCAAAGAGAAGCAAATTTCATCCGATCCGGCTTAAATTTGGTACATGATGTTGGTATATGGTCTCTAACAACCATGCAAAAATTGGTCCACATCGGTCCATAATTATATATAGACCCCATATAAACCGATCTCCAGATTTGGCTTGCGAAGCCTCAAAGAGAAGCAAATTGCATCCGATCCGGCTGAAATTTGGTACATGGTGTTGGTATATGTTCTTTAATGACCATGCAAAAATTGGTACATATCGGCCCATAATTATATAGACCGATCCCCAGATTTGACCTCCGTAGCCTCTTAGAGGAGCAAAATTCATCCGATCCGGTTGAAATTTGGTACGTGGTGTTAGTATATAGTCTCTAACAACCATGCAAGAATTGGTCCATATCGGTCCATAATTATATATAGCCTCCATATAAATCGATCCCCAGATTTGTCCTCCGGAGCCTCTTGGAGGAGTTAAATTCATCCGATCCGGTTGAAATTTGCAACGTGGTGTTAGTATCAGGTCGCTTATAACCATGTCATAATTGGTCCATATCGGTCTATTGTTATATATAGCCGACCCCCCATCAAACAGATCCCCCCCCCCCCCTATGAACCTTATCGGTTCATAATCATGGTTGCCTGGCCGAACTTACGGGCGTACATACTTGGTTTGATTAAATTTTTGTTTTGTTTTTTTTTTTGTTCAGTGTATCTTCCTGTCTATCTGTCAGTTCAGTTTCCCAGTAACAACCATCATCATCATCATCTATGAAAACATACTTCATCAAGAAAAATAAACAGATCTTGGTGAATGTGCAATGAAACAAGATATTGAACGATTGATCACATTCACTAGGAACCAATCTATCGAAGCTGCTGCTGCAGCACATACCAAAAATCATCCATGGAATGCGATCGATGGTTTCACTCTGTTAGCCCTAATTGTAAGCATGTTGTGTATTTCACATATATCAGACAATCATCGAACGGCTGGCAAATCACTGAAGTGTGTTTGATTGTTGAATCTTGAAAACATGGTACTCATATTTTTATAAACCTCGAAATCTGTCATAACATTTCAAACAAATCATTTACATTTTCTTTCCTTTTCAACACCATTGGATGGTTCATTTGTCCAATTGATGTTGACTTTTTTCCTGGGGTCGATTGGAAATGTGGGCAACTATATTAATGTTAATTTTGGGAGAAAAGCTATAACTCGAAGGGCAAATCTAAGACTCACTATCTGTAGATGTATAGACAGTTGTTGATTTTCCAAACATTTATTCCTATAGAAAATTTTGTCCACAATTTATTTCTATAGAAAATTTTGTCAAAATTTTATTCCTATAGAAAATATTGTCAAAATTTACATTCTACAAAAAATTTTGTCAAAATTTTATTTCTGTAGAAAATTTTGTCAAAATTTCATTTCAATAAAAAATTCTGTCAAAATATTATTTCTATAGAAAATTTTGTCAAAAATTTAATTTCTATAAAAAATTTTGTCAACATTTGATTTGTGTAGAATATTTTGTCGAAATATTATTTCTATAGAAAATTTTGTCAAATTTATTTTTATACCCTGCAGGCGACGAGATAGACACATGGTGTCTTTAACTATAATGCTCAGGGTGGGTCCCGAAGTTGCCTCAAAATTGGTTCAGATTAAAATGTTTCCCATATTTTTATACCCTCCACCATAGGATGGGGGTATATAAACTTTGTCATTCCGTTTATAACACATCGAGATATTGCTCTAAGACCCCATAAAGTATATATATTCTGGGACGTGGGGAAATTCTGAGTCGATCTGAGCATGTCCGTCCGTCCGTCCGTCAATCCGTCCGTCCGTCAATCCGTCCGTCTGTTTAAATCAAGCTAACTTCCGAACGAAACACGCTAGCGACTTAAAACTTGGCACAAGTAGTTGTTATTGATGTAGGTCGGATGGTATTGCAAATGGGCCATATCGATTCACTTTTACGTATAGCCCCCATACAAACCGACGCTCGGATTTGGTTTGCGGAGCCTCTTGGAGGATCAAACTTCATCCCATCCGGATGATATTTGGTGCATGGTGTTAGTATATGGTCTCTAACAAGTATGCAAAAATTGGTCTAAATCGGTCCATAATTATATAAGGCTCTTATATAAACCGATCCCCAGATTTGGCTTGCGGAGCCTCTAAGAGAAGCAAATTTCATCCGATCCGGTTGAAATTTGGTACATGGTGTTAGTATATGGTCTCTAACAACCATGCACGAATTGGTCCATATCGGTCCATAATTATTATAGCCCCCATATAAACCGATCCCCAGATTTGTCCTTCGGAACCTCTTGGAGGATCAGAATTCATCCGATACGATTGAAATTTGGAACCTGATGTTAGTATGTGGTCTCTAACAAACACGCAAGAAGTGGTCCATATCGGTCCATAATTATATATAGCCCCCATATAAACCGATCCCCAGAATTGACATCCGGAGGCTCTTCAAGGAGCAAAATTCATCCGATCCGGTTGAAATTTGGTACATTTCGCTGGTGTATGGCCGATAACAACCATGCCAAAATTGGTCAGTATCGATCTATATTATATATAGCCCCAAATAAACCGACCCTCAATCGCAGAAAAATCACGATTGCCACTCCAGCCAAAAATAATCTACCACAATTTGATTGCCATAGAAAATTTTGTCAAAATGTTATTTCTATAGAAAAATTTGTAAACATTTTATGTATTTAGGAAATATTGTCAAAATAAAATTTCTATATAAAATTTTGTCAGAAATTTATTTCTATAGAAAATTTTGACAAAATTTTATTTCTATAGAAAATTATGTCAGAATTTTATCTCTGTAGAAAATTTTGTCAAAATGTTATTTCTATAGAAAATTTTTGAAGCATTTCATAGTTGGAGAGGAATATTCTGAAAAATCTTCCAAAACTTGAAGAATTCTACCATTCTAGACTCGTGTTCATAATACTATATAGCCCCCATATAAAGCGGCCTCCATATTTCAATTCTGGTTCTATAATTTCCGTACAAAAGTTCATATCGGTTCGTAATTATTTTTTCCCTATATATACCGGTCAAGAACTGAATATATACGTATTTAATCGACCTGTCTTTTGTCAAATATATGTCCCGCATGGACTAACTTTCAATTTAGAAGAAGATGAACTTTTAAGATGCCTTTTAAGATGCCTTTTAAGATGCCTTGCCATTGGCCGCAACCCAAATAATTTAATTGCGGATGACAGTCTTTAATAGAAGTTTCTACGCAATCCATGATGGAGGGTACATAATCATAAGATTTGGCCTGGCCGAACTTACGGCCGTATATACTTGTTTTAATTGGAAATTTTGTCAACATTTTATGTGTAAATAAATTTTTGTAAACATTTTATTTTTATAGAATATTTTGTCAAAGTTTTATTTGTAATAAAAATTCTGTCAAAATTGTATTTCTCTAGAAAATTTTGCTAAACTTACATACTATAGAAAATTTTGTCAAAATTTTATTTCTATAGAAAATTTTGTCATAATTTTATTTCTATTGAAAATTTTGTCAAAATTTTATTTCTATGGGAAATTCTAGTGAAATTTTCTTTCTATAGAAAATTTTGTCAAAATTGTATTTCCACAGAAAATTTTGACAACATTTTACTAAAATTTCATTTCTATAAAATATTTTTTTGCATAATTTTATTTTATATAGAAATTTTTTTTTTCGAAAATTTATTTTATATCGAAAATTTTGTCAAAATTTTATTTCATATAGAAATTGTTGTCAACATTTTTTGATTTCTATAGAAAATTTTGTCAAAATTTTATTTCTAAAAACAATTTGTGAAAAGCTTATAGAAAATATTGTCAAAAGTTTACTTCCATAGACATTTAAAATTTTGCCAAAATTTTATTTCTATAGAAAATTTTGTCAAAATTTTATTTCTATGGTAAATTCTAGCAAAATTTTCTTTTTATAGAAAATTTTGTAAAAATTTTATTTCTATAGAAAATTTTGTTAAAATTTTATTCTATATAATTTCTATATATTTTTTTTCAAAAATTTTTTATATAGATTTTTTTTTTCGAAAATTTATTTTATATCGAAAATTTTGTCAAAATTTTAGTTTATATAGAAATTGTTGTCAACATTTTATTTCTATAGAAAATTTTGTCAAAATTTTATTTCTAAAAAAAATTTGTGAAAAGTTTATATCTATTGAAAATATTGTCGAAAGTTTACTTGAATAGCCATTTTTTTCAAAATTTTATTTTGTATAGAAAATTTTGTCAAAATTTTATTTTATATAGACATTTTTATCAAAATTTTTTTACTGTTTTTTTTTTACTGTTTGATACTTTGGTGGAATTCTTGATGTAGACATAAAATAAAAATGGTAACTCAAACTGAAATTACACAATACCAAACTTAATAAACCTCCTATAAATCCATTGGATAGAGATGCCGCTTTATTAATTCCTAATATATATGTGAATATGTCAGTTTCAATTTTCGCAAATTCAATTCAAATATTTGAGAATGTAAAACTCATACCACATTTTTCTTCGAAGGAGAATAATTTTTAATAAAATTTTCACATTGATCTCTTTGCAATAGCCAAAAACCATATAGTACTCGTATCTGCCTTGGAAATACTCGTTCGGTCTGATTTGACCAAGCAATCGATCGATCGATCGATTCTCTTTCCTCCAATTGCCTGAAATCTATTTCAGTTGAATCATTTCGATTTGTCAGAAACAACATCATCTTGATGTTGTTAAGTCTGCTGTTGGGGGGTTATTACTGCCCTCCATGTGTGAATGGATATGATTTTGAGTTATTGTAAATGATTTCATAAATTCTATGATTGATTGTTTGTTTATTTAGAATTTCTAGAGATTGTGTTTGCGTTATGGGACTCTGTCTGCATTATGGTGAATTGCAATTAAAACCAAAATTGAGAATGGATGAGATGGATGATCAACGAGTGTATTGAGTGATGATTTTGAAATATTTTGCGATATGAGCTGAATTACTGGTGTTGATTTGTTTTTGTGATTTTTTTTTCATTGCTACACATTTCTGTATTGCAATAAGACGTCTGTTGAAATCATGCTAACTTCCGAACGAAACAAGCCACCGTGGTGCATTGGTTAGAATGCCCGCCTTCTATTGGTTTTCAGCGGTGGTTTATACCCTCTCAGTAATGCTGGTGACATATGGGAGTGTTTCAAAGCTTCTCTAAGTGATTTCACAGTACACCTAGACCTCGGTTTGCGTTGTATCGAAGTTGCATCGCTGTTGAAGTAGTACTAGTTTTCACTTTGCGTCGTTAAATTTTCAAAGTTACGTTATTATCTATCTCGAATCTTTGCATAGTTTGTCATAGAAACTCATAATTCACTTTGCGTCAAGTACTTGTTATTGATGTACGTCGGATGGCATTGGAAATGAGCCATATCGGTACATTTAGGTATAGCCCCCATATAAACTGAACCTCAGTTTTCTACCACTGCGGCGTGGATTTTGATCAAATCTGGTCTTCACTTTTCGGATCATTTCTAGTTTTTTTTCACCACTTTTTGGACGTGATGCTGGACTGCCAGTACCATGGCACAATGGTACGAAAAATAAAAAATATTCACATTGGAGTGTTTTAACCAGGGCTGTGGAGTCGAGTCAATTTTGCTCGACTCCGACTCCAGCAGTTTTCATGAGCCTCGATTCCGAATCCGGCTCCGGAGTCAACTCCGGGTAATATAACTAAATCGCACATCAATAACCTTCATTTGTAATTATAAGGTGTACCCTACAATAAAAATGGACCGATATAAATTATGCTATTTCTAGCTCCAAATTTCACATTTGATGCCAGTTGCATACAGAAGAACGTTAGAATTTTAGAAGTCTAAAAAAAATTTAGACCAATTATGACATAAACATACATAGAGGCCTCGTCATAATATGAACAGATACCAAAAATCTTCTGCATATTATATATTTATAAAAACACATTTTATACCCTGGACCACTTTGTAGATCTACGTTTTCGATACCATATCAAATGGTATGGGGTTTTGTCTAAATCTGAGCCAATGTGTGCCAAACACATTTCTCAAATGTTTATCATTCTCTCTGTGCCAATTTTCAAGTAAATCAGAAAGAAATTTTGACCTAAGTCTATAGGCTGGCAAAATTTATAAAAATCTGAACCGATTTTGACCACATTTGGCATGCGTGGTAAGAATGTTAATTCTGATCCCTGTACATAATTGGAGTAAACACTCAAAAAAAAAGTTTACTTGGATGCCAAAAATTTTGACCTTCCCTTAAGGATTTTGGTATTGATTCCTAGCCAAAGATGCGGCTTTGTACAGACATTTTTTATGGACCTACCTGGCTTTAAATCTAGGATCAATAAAATTAAAATTGGATACAGAACACATTCATCGAATTTTAATTCTCTTTTTGCGATATATTAATAAAGGTATTTATGTACAAACAAATTCCAATTTCAAAATCCAAATTATGCCAGGTACTTCAAAGTAAAATCAATTTTCTTAATGCTGAAAAAACTTTAAACCAAAGATGCAAATCCTTAAAATAAGTCTTGGCCTATATTTGAAGCGTTTTTATCTTAAATTTAAAAATTCAATATGTCATTTGAGTTAAAGACAATTTCTTTAAATTAAACATGTTTTTCTTTATTTTAAGGAATAATTACCGTACTTCAAAGATTTACAACTTCAGCAGAGAGACTCAAAATTTCAAGATTTGTGTCCTAAATTTAATCAAAAAAAATTTTTTTTTGAAGCAAGGATTATAAACTTTCTTTTAATTAAAATATCATTGTTTTAAAAAATGTTGTCCTTAACATTGCGTAAATTTCGAGTCTTAAATTTAAGCTGCATAATCTTCCATATTAGGTCAATAGTTTTTTTGGTCTTTGGGGCCAAACTCAATAGGTTTCTATTTTGATCAAAAACTGTGTCCAAAGGCAGATGGACATTGCTAGATCGGATCAGAAGCATGGTTGCCTCAGTTGGTTGAATTCTACCAATAATGGTAGATTGGTGGAATCCTTGATTATTTGGTAGAATTTTTAAAATATTCCTCTCCAACTAAGAGTTACTTCAATTTTCTTTAGTGTACAATTTTGAAATAAAATTTTGACAAAATATTTTTATTGAAAATTTAGTCAAAATTTTCTATAGAAATGAATTTTTGACAAAATTTTCTATAGAAATTAATTTTTGGCAAACCTTTCTACAGAAACAAAATTTTGCCAAAATTTTCTATAGAAATAAAATTTTTCCAAAATTTTCTATAGAAATAAAATTTTGCCAATATTTTCTATAGGAATAAAATTTAAAATTTTTAGGTTTCAATAGAACTAAAATTTCTATTTATTTCTTTAGAATAAAATTTTGACATTTTCTATAGAAATACATTTTTGACAAAATTTTCTATGGAAAATAAAAGCTTGGTAAAATTTTCTATGAAACTACAATTTTGAAAAAAAAAAATTTTGTCCATTTCGTTAAAGTCGATTGTAGGTAAGTTCTCGTTTTTTAAAGAAGTAGTAGCTTTACCTTGTTGGTGCAAGCTAAAATGGTAGATTGGCAGAATTCTTGATTATTTGGTAGAATTTTTAAAATTTTTCTGAACTAAGAGGTACTTAAATTTTCATTAGTATAAATATTTGAAAATTTCATAGAAATAAAATTTTGCCAAAATTTTCTATAGAAATAAAATTTTGCCAAAATTTACTATAGAAATAAAATTTTTACAAACCTTTCTACAGGAATAAAATTAATTTTTTAGGTTTCTATAGAACTAAAATTTCTATTTATTTCTTTAAAATAAAATGTTGACATTTTCTATAGAAATAAATTATTGACAACATTTTCTATAGAAATTGAAAATTGACGTCCAAATGCATTATATCTAATTATACAATTATTTTTCGAGCTTTATGGACAGATATAGATTAAGGCACATGGTTAATAGAGCCATTGAAAAGAAAACGCCAGATACAAATCTATACACGTCTGGACTGTACATATTTCGGTTCGGGCGAATGAACCTTTCCACAGCCTTTAGTATAGATCTGGCTGGGAGAGATAACTCAATTTTGGGCCCTTTATGCTAACTCCTTATGGAGAAAACATTTGGGAATTTTTCCTCTTACAAAGTTGTAAGTTATATGAAAAGATGATGTACAGTGGGAGAAAAGATGATTCAATTTGTAAGAGGAAAAATTCCCAAATGTTTTCTCCATAAGGAGTTAGCATAAAGGGCCCAAAATTGAGTTATCTCTCCCAGCCAGATCTATACTAAAGGTTGTGCAAAGGTTCATTCGACCGAACCGAAACATGTACAGTCCAGGCGTGTATAGATTTGTATCTGGCTTTTTCTTTTCAATGGCTCTATTAACCATGTTCCTTAATCAATATCTGTCCATAAAGCTCGAAAAATGATTGTATAATTAGATAAAATTTAAAATTTTAAGGTTTCTATGGAACTAAAATTTTAAAAAAATTTTCTATGAAAATAAAACTTTGACAAAATTTTCTACGGAAATAAAACTTTCAGAAAATTTTCTATGTAAATATAACTTTGACAAAATTTTCTATGAAACTAAAATTTTTTGAAAAATTTTCTATACATTTAATATTTTTTTATACCCTCCACCATAGGATGGGGGTATATTAACTTTGTCATTCCGTTTGTAACACATCGAAATATTGCTCTAAGACCCCATAAAGTATATATATTCTGGGTCGTGGTGAAATTCTGAGTCGATCTGAGTATGTCCGTCCGTCCGTCTGTTGAAATCACGCTTCCAACTTCCGAACGAAACAAGCTATCGACTTGAAACTTGGCACAAGTAGTTGTTATTGATGTCGGTCGGATAGTATTGCAAATTGGCCATATCAGTCCACTTTTACGTATAGTCCCCATATAAACGGACCCCCAAATTTGACTTGCGAGGCCTCTAAGAGAAGCAAATTTCATCCGATCCGGCTGAAATGGTGTAAGTATATGGTCTCTAACAACCATGCAAAAATTGGTCCATATCGGTCCATAATTATATAGCCCCATATAAACCGATCCACAGATTTGACCTACGGAGCCTCTTAGAGGAGCAAAATTCATCCGATCTGGTTGAAATTTGGTACCTGGTGTTAGTATATGGTCTCTAACAACCATGCAAAAATTGGTCCACATCGGTTCATAATTATATATAGCCCCCTTATAAACCGATCCCCAGATTTGGCTTGCGGAGCCTCAAAGAGGAGCAAATTTCATCCGATCCGGCTGAAATTTGGTACATGGTGTTAGTATATGGTCTCTAATAACCATGCCAAAATTGGTCCATATCGGTCCATAATTATATATAGCCCCCATATAAATCGATCCCCAGATTTGTCCTCCGGTGCCTTTTGGATGAGCAAAATTCATCCGATCCGGTTGAAATTTGCAACGAGGCCGCTAATAATCATGCCAAAATTGGTCCATGTCGGTGTATAGTTATATATAGACGATTCCCAATCACACAAAAATTGGTCTATATCGGTTCATAATCGTGGTAACCACTCGATCCAAAAATAGTCTAACAAAACTTTATTTCTATAGAAAATTTTGTCAAATGTTATTTCTATAGAAAATTTTGTTAAAATTTTATTTCGATAGAAAATTTTGTCAAAATGTTATTTCTATAGAAAATTTTGTTAAAATTTTATTTCTATAGAAAATTTTTTCCAAATTTTACTTCTATAGAAA